>NW_027327604.1:686167-1029250 GCF_047675955.1 Chlorocebus sabaeus
TCGCTAAGGCTGTTCTTGTGGAATTGGCAAAGGGATATTTGGAAACCCATAGAGGGCGATGGCGAAAAAGGAAATATCTTCCGTTCAAAACTGGACAGAAGCTTTCTGAGACACTGCTCTGTGTTCTGTTAATTCATCTCACAGAGTTACATCTTTCCCTTCAAGAAGCCTTTCGCTAAGGCTGTTCTTGTGGAATTGGCAAAGGGATATTTGGAAGCCCATAGAGGGCTATGGTGAAAAAGGAAATATCTTCCGTTCAAAACTGGAAAGAAGCTTTCTGAGAAACTGCTCTGTGTTCTGTTAATTCATCTCACAGAGTTACATCTTTCCCTTCAAGAAGCCTTTCGCTAAGATTGTTCTTGTGGAATTGGAAAAGGGATATTTGGAAGCCCATAGGGTGCTATGTAAAAAAGGAAATATCTCCCGTTCATAACTGGAAAGAAGCTTTCTGAGAAACTGCTCTGTGTTCTGTTAATTCATCTCACAGAGTTACATCTTTCACTTCAAGAAGCCTTTCGCTAAGGCTGTTCTTGTGGAATTGGCAAAGGGATATTTGGAAGCCCATAGAGGGCTATGGTGAAAAAGGAAATATCTTCCGTTCAAAACTGGAAAGAAGATTTCTGAGAAACTGCTCTGTGTTCTGTTAATTCATCTCACAGAGTTACATCTTTCCCTTCAAGAAGCCTTTCGCTAAGGCTGTTCTTGTGGAATTGGCAAAGGGATATTTGAAAGCCCATAGAGGGCTATGGTGAAAAAGGAATTATCTTCCGTTCAAAACTGGAAAGAAGCTTTCTGAGAAACTGCTCTGTGTTCTGTGAATACATCTCACAGAGTTACATCCTTCCCTTCAAGAAGCCTTTCGCTAAGGCTGTTCTTGTGGAATTGGCAAAGGGATATTTGGAAACCCATAGAGGGCGATGGCGAAAAAGGAAATATCTTCCGTTCAAAACTGGAAAGAAGCTTTCTGAGACACTGCTCTGTGTTCTGTTAATTCATCTCACAGAGTTACATCTTTCCCTTCAAGAAGCCTTTCGCTAAGTCTGGTCTTGTGGAATTCGCAAAGGGATATTTGGAAGCCCTTTGAGGGCTATGGTGAAAAAGGAAATATCTTCCCTTCAAAACTGGAAAGAAGCTTTCTTAGAAACTGCTCTGTGTTCTCTTAATTCATCTCACAGAGTTACATCTTTCCTTTCAAGAAGCCTTTCGCTAAGGCTGTTCTTGTGGAATTGGCAAAGGGATATTTGGAAGCCCATAGAGGGCTATGGTGAAAAAGGAAATATCTTCCGTTCAAAACTGGAAAGAAGCTTTCTGAGAAAGTGCTCTGTGTTCTGTGAATTCATCTCACAGAGTTACATCTTTCCCTTCAAGAAGCCGTTCTCTAAGGCTGTTCTTGTGGAATTGGCAAAGGGATATTTGGAAGCCCATAGTGGGCTATGGTGAAAAAGGAAATATCTTCCGTTTAAAACTGGAAAGAAGCTTTCTGAGAAACTGCTCTGTGTTCTGTGAATTCATCTCACAGAGTTACATCTTTCCCTTCCAGATGCCTTTCGCTAAGGCTGTTCTTGTGGAATTGGCAAAGGGATATTTGGAAGCCCTTAGTGGGCTATGGTGAAAAAGGAAATATCTTCCGTTCAAAACTGGAAAGAAGCTTTCTGAGATACTGCTCTGTGTTAGGTTAATTCATCTCACAGGGTTACATCTTTCCCTTCAAGAAGCCTTTCGCTAAGGATGTTCTTGTGGAACTGGAAAAGGGATATTTGGAAGCCCATAGAGGGCTATGGTGAAAAAGGAAATATCTTCCGTTCAAAACTGGAAAGAAGCTTTCTGAGAAACTGCTCTGTGTTCTGTTAATTCATCTCACAGAGTTACATCTTTCCCTTCAAGAAGCCTTTCGCTAAGGCTGTTCTTGTGGAATTGGCAAAGTGATATTTGGAAGCCCTTACAGGGCTATTGTGAAAAAGGAAATATCTTCCGTTCAAAACTGGAAAGAAGCTTTATTAGAAACTGCTCTGTGTTCTGTTAATTCATCTCACCGAGTTACATCTTTCCCTTCAAAGAGCCTTTCGCTGAGGCTGTTTTTGTGGAATTGGCAAAGGGATATTTGGAATCCCCTAGTGGGCTATGGTGAAAAAGGGAATATCTTCCGTTCAAAACTGGAAAGAAGATTTCTGAGAAACTGCTCTGTGTTCTGTTAATTCATCTCACAGAGTTACATCTTTCCCTTCCAGAAGCCTTTCGCTAATCTGTTCTTGTGGAATTGGCAAAGGGATATTTGAAAGCCCATAGAGGGCTATGGTGAAAAAGGAATTATCTTCCGTTCAAAACTGGAAAGAAGCTATCTGAGAAACTGCTCTGTGTTCTGTGAATTCATCTCACAGAGTTACATCCTTCCCTTCAAGAAGCCTTTCGCTAAGGCTGTTCTTGTGGAATAGGCAAAGGGATATTTGGAAGCCCATAGAGGGCTATGGTGAAAAAGGAAATATCTTCCGTTCAAAACTGGAAAGAAGCTTTCTGAGAAACTGCTCTGTGTTCTGTTAATTCATCTCACAGAGTTACATCTTTCTCTTCAAGAAGCCTTTCGCTAAGGCTGTTCTTCTAGAATTGGCAAAGGGATATTTGGAAGCCCATAGAGGTCTATGGTGAAAAAGGAAATATCTTCCGTTCAAAACTGGAAACAAGCTTTCTGAGAAACTGCTCTGTGTTCTGTTAAATCATCTCACAGAGTTACATCTTTCCCTTCAAGAAGCCTTTCGCTAAGACTGTTCTTGTGGAATTGGCAAAGGGATATTTGGAAGCCCTTAGAGGGCTATGGGGAAAAAGGAAATATCTTCCGTTCAAAACTGGAAAGAAGCTTTCTGAGAAAGTGCTCTGTGTTCTGTAAATTCATCTCACAGAGTTACATCTTTCATCTCAAGAAGCCTTTCGCTAAGGCTGTTCTTGTGGAATTGGCAAAGTGATATTTGGAAGCCAATAGAGGGCTATGGTGAAAAAGGAAATATCTTCCGTTCAAAACTGGAAAGAAGCTTTCTGAGAAAGTGCTCTATGTTCTGTGAATTCAACTCACAGAGTTACATCTTTCCCTTCAAGAAGCCTTTCTCTAAGGCTGTTCTTTTGGAATTGGCAAAGGGATATTTGGAAGCCCATAGAGGGCTATGGTGTAAAAGGAAATATTTTCCGTTCAAAAATGGAAAGAAGCTTTCTGAGATACTGCTTTGTGTTCTTTTATTTCATCTCACAGAGTTACATCTTTCCCTGCGAGAAGCCTTTCGCTAAGGCTGTTCTTGTGGAATTGGCAAAGGGATATTTGGAAGCCCATAGAGGGCTATGGTGAAAAAGGAAATATCTTCCGTTCAAAACTGGAAAGAAGCTTTCTGAGAAACTGCTCTGTGTTCTGTTAATTCATCTCACAGAGTTACATCTTTCCCTTCAAGAAGCCTTTCGCTAAGGCTGTTCTTGTGGAATTGGCAAGGGGATATTTGGAAGCCCATAGAGGGCTATGGTGAAAAGGAAATATCTTCCGTTGAAAACTGGAAAGAAGCTTTCTGAGAAAACGTTCTGTATTCTATTAATTCATCTCACAGAGTTACATCTTTCCCTTCAAGAAGCCTTTCGCTAAGGCTGTTCTTGTGGAATTGGCAAAGGGATATTTGGAAGCCCATAGAGGGCTATGGTGAAAAAGGAAATATCTTCCGTTCAAAACTGGAAAAAAGCTTTCTGAGAAACTGCTCTGTGTTCTGTTAATTCTTCTCACAGAGTTACTTCGTTCCCTTCAAGAAGCCTTTCGCTAAGGCTGTTCTTGTGGAATTGGCAAAGGGATATTTGGAAACCCATAGAGGGCGATGGCGAAAAAGGAAATATCTTCCGTTCAAAACTGGAAAGAAGCTTTCTGAGACACTGCTCTGTGTTCTGTTAATTCATCTCACAGAGTTACATCTTTCCCTTCAAGAAGCCTTTCGCTAAGTCTGGTCTTGTGGAATTCGCAAAGGGATATTTGGAAGCCCATTGAGGGCTATGGTGAAAAAGGAAACATCTTCCGTTCAAAACTGGAAAGAAGCTTTCTGAGAAACTGCTCTGTGTTCTGTTAATTCATCTCACAGAGTTACATCTTTCCCTTCCAGAAGCCTTTCGCTAAGGCTGTTCTTGTGGAATTGGCAATGGGATATTTGGAAGCCCAAAGAGGGCTATGGTGAAAAAGGAAATATCTTCCGTTCAAAACTGGAAAGAAGCTTTCAGAGAAACTGCTCTGTGTTCTGTTAATTCATCTCACAGAGTTACATCTTTCCCTTCAAGAAGCCTTTCGCTAAGGCTCTTCTTGTGGAACTGGAAAAGGGATATTTGGAAGCCCATAGAGGTCTATGGTGAAAAAGGAAATATCTTCCGTTCAAAACTGGAAAGAAGCTTTCTGAGAAACTGCTCTGTGTTCTGTTAATTCATCTCACAGAGTTACATCATTCCCTTCAAGAAGCCTTTCGCTAAGGCTGTTCTTGTGGAATTGGCAAAGTGATATTTGGAAGCCCTTACAGGGCTATTGTGAAAAAGGAAATATCTTCCGTTCAAAACTGGAAAGAAGCTTTATTAGAAACTGCTCTGTGTTCTGTTAATTCATCTCACAGAGTTACATCTTTCCCTTCAAAGAGCCTTTCGCTGAGGCTGTTTTTGTGGAATTGGCAAAGGGATATTTGGAATCCCCTAGTGGGCTATGGTGAAAAAGGGAATATCTTCCGTTCAAAACTGGAAAGAAGATTTCTGAGAAACTGCTCTGTGTTCTGTTAATTCATCTCACAGAGTTACATCTTTCCCTTCCAGAAGCCTTTCGCTAATCTGTTCTTGTGGAATTGGCAAAGGGATATTTGAAAGCCCATAGAGGGCTATGGTGAAAAAGGAATTATCTTCCGTTCAAAACTGGAAAGAAGCTATCTGAGAAACTGCTCTGTGTTCTGTGAATTCATCTCACAGAGTTACATCCTTCCCTTCAAGAAGCCTTTCGCTAAGGCTGTTCTTGTGGAATAGGCAAAGGGATATTTGGAAGCCCATAGAGGGCTATGGTGAAAAAGGAAATATCTTCCGTTCAAAACTGGAAAGAAGCTTTCTGAGAAACTGCTCTGTGTTCTGTTAATTCATCTCACAGAGTTACATCTTTCTCTTCAAGAAGCCTTTCGCTAAGGCTGTTCTTGTAGAATTGGCAAAGGGATATTTGGAAGCCCATAGAGGTCTATGGTGAAAAAGGAAATATCTTCCGTTCAAAACTGGAAACAAGCTTTCTGAGAAACTGCTCTGTGTTCTGTTAAATCATCTCACAGAGTTACATCTTTCCCTTCAAGAAGCCTTTCGCTAAGACTGTTCTTGTGGAATTGGCAAAGGGATATTTGGAAGCCCTTAGAGGGCTATGGGGAAAAAGGAAATATCTTCCGTTCAAAACTGGAAAGAAGCTTTCTGAGAAACTGCTCTGTGTTCTGTAAATTCATCACACAGAGTTACATCTTTCATCTCAAGAAGCCTTTCGCTAAGGCTGTTCTTGTGGAATTGGCAAAGTGATATTTGGAAGCCAATAGAGGGCTATGGTGAAAAAGGAAATATCTTCCGTTCAAAACTGGAAAGAAGCTTTCTGAGAAAGTGCTCTATGTTCTGTGAATTCAACTCACAGAGTTACATCTTTCCCTTCAAGAAGCCTTTCTCTAAGGCTGTTCTTGTGGAATTGGCAAAGGGATATTTGGAAGCCCATAGAGGGCTATGGTGTAAAAGGAAATATTTTCCGTTCAAAAATGGAAAGAAGCTTTCTGAGATACTGCTTTGTGTTCTTTTATTTCATCTCACAGAGTTACATCTTTCCCTGCGAGAAGCGTTTCGCTAAGGCTGTTCTTGTGGAATTGGCAAAGGGATATTTGGAAGCCCATAGAGGGCTATGGTGAAAAAGGAAATATCTTCCGTTCAAAACTGGAAAGAAGCTTTCTGAGAAACTGCTCTGTGTTCTGTTAATTCATCTCACAGAGTTACATCTTTCCCTTCAAGAAGCCTTTCGCTAAGGCTGTTCTTGTGGAATTGGCAAGGGGATATTTGGAAGCCCATAGAGGGCGATGGCGAAAAAGGAAATATCTTCCGTTCAAAACTGGAAAGAAGCTTTCTGAGACACTGCTCTGTGTTCTGTTAATTCATCTCACAGAGTTACATCTTTCCCTTCAAGAAGCCTTTCGCTAAGTCTGGTCTTGTGGAATTCGCAAAGGGATATTTGGAAGCCCATTGAGGGCTATGGTGAAAAAGGAAACATCTTCCGTTCAAAACTGGAAAGAAGCTTTCTGAGAAAGTGCTCTGTGTTCTGTGAATTCATCTCACAGAGTTACATCTTTCCCTTCAAGAAGCCGTTCTCTAAGGCTGTTCTTGTGGAATTGGCAAAGGGATATTTGGAAGCCCATAGTGGGCTATGGGGAAAAGGGAAATATCTTCCGTTCAAAACTGGAAAGAAGCTTTCTGAGAAACTGCTCTGTGTTCTGTTAATTCATCTCACAGAGTTACATCTTTCCCTTCCAGATGCCTTTCGCTAAGGCTGTTCTTGTGGAATTGGCAAAGGGATATTTGGAAGCCCATAGAGGGCTATGGTGAAAAAGGAAATATCTTCCGTTCAAAACTGGAAAGAAGCTTTCTGAGAAACTGCTCTGTGTTCTGTTAATTCATCTCACAGAGTTACATCTTTCCCTTCAAGAAGCCTTTCGCTAAGGCTGTTCTTGTGGAATTGGCGAGGGGTTATTTGGAAGCCCATAGAGGGCTATGGTGAAAAGGAAATATCTTCCGTTGAAAACTGGAAAGAAGCTTTTTGAGAAAACGTTCTGTATTCTATTAATTCATCTCACAGAGTTACATCTTTCCCTTCAAGAAGCCTTTCGCTAAGGCTGTTCTTGTGGAATTGGCAAAGGGATATTTGGAAGCCCATAGAGGGCTGTGATGAAAAAGGAAATATCTTCCGTTCAAAACTGGAAAAAAGCTTTCTGAGAAACTGCTCTGTGTTCTGTTAATTCTTCTCACAGAGTTACTTCGTTCCCTTCAAGAAGCCTTTCGCTAAGGCTGTTCTTGTGGAACTGGCAAAGGGATATTTGGAAACCCATAGAGGGCGATGGCGAAAAAGGAAATATCTTCCGTTCAAAACTGGAAAGAAGCTTTCTGAGACACTGCTCTGTGTTCTGTTAATTCATCTCACAGAGTTACATCTTTCCCTTCAAGAAGCCTTTCGCTAAGTCCGGTCTTGTGGAATTCGCAAAGGGATATTTGGAAGCCCATTGAGGGCTATGGTGAAAAAGGAAACATCTTCCGTTCAAAACTGGAAAGAAGCTTTCTGAGAAAGTGCTCTGTGTTCTGTGAATTCATCTCACAGAGTTACATCTTTCCCTTCAAGAAGCCGTTCTCTAAGGCTGTTCTTGTGGAATTGGCAAAGGGATATTTGGAAGCCCATAGTGGGCTATGGGGAAAAGGGAAATATCTTCCGTTCAAAACTGGAAAGAAGCTTTCTGAGAAACTGCTCTGTGTTCTGTTAATTCATCTCACAGAGTTACATCTTTCCCTTCCAGATGCCTTTCGCTAAGGCTGTTCTTGTGGAATTTGCAAAGGGATATTTGGAAGCCCATAGAGGGCTATGGTGAAAAAGGAAATATCTTCCGTTCAAAACTGGAAAGAAGCTTTCTGAGATACTGCTCTGTGTTAGGTTAATTCATCTCACAGGGTTACATCTTTCCCTTCAAGAAGCCTTTCGCTAAGGATGTTCTTGCGGAATTGGCAAAGGGATATTTGGAAGCCCATAGAGGGCTATGGTGAAAAAGGAAATATCTTACGTTCAAAATTGGAAAGAAGCTTTCTGAGAAACTGCTCTGTGTTCTGTGAATTCATCTCACAGAGTTACATCTTTCCCTTCAAGAAGCCTTTCGCTAAGGTGTTCTTGTGGAATTGGCAAAGGGATATTTGGAAGCCCATAGAGGTCTATGGTGAAAAAGGAAATAACTTCCGTTCAAAACTGGAAAGAAGCTTTCTGAGAAACTGCTCTGTGTTCTATTAATTCATCTCATAGAGTTACATCTTTCCCTTCAAGAAGACTTTCGCTAAGGCTGTTCTTGTGGAATAGGCAAAGGGATATTTGGAAGCCCATAGAGGGCTATGGTGAAAAAGGAAATATCTTCCGTTCAAAACTGGAAAAAAGCTTTCTGAGAAACTGCTCTGTGTTCTGTTAATTCATCTCACAGAGTTATATCTTTTCCTTCCAGAAGCCTTTCGCTAAGGCTGTTCTTGTGGAATTGGCAAAGGGATATTTGGAAGCCCTTAGAGGGCTATTGTGAAAAAGGAAATATCTTCCGTTCAAAGCTGGAAAGAAGCTTTCTGAGAAACTGCTCTGTGTTCTGTTAATTCATCTCACAGAGTTACATCTTTCCCTTCAAGAAGCCTTTCGCTAGGGCTGTTGTTGTGGAAGTGACAAAGTGGTATTTGGAAGCCCATAGAGGGCTAAGGTGAAAAAGGAAATATCTTCCGTTCAAAACTGGAAAGAAGATTTCTGAGAAACTGCTCTGTGTTCTGTTAATTCATCTCACCGAGTTACAACTTTCCCTTCCAGAAGCCTTTCGCTAAGGCTGTTCTTGTGGAATTGGCAAAGGGATATTTGGAAGCCCATAGAGGGCGATGGCGAAAAAGGAAATATCTTCCGTTCAAAACTGGAAAGAAGCTTTCTGAGAAACTGCTGTGTGTTCTGTTACTTCATCTCACAGAGGTACATCTTTCCCTTCAAGAAGCCTTTCGCTAAGGCTGTTCTTGTGGAATTGGCAAAGGGATATTTGGAAGCCCATAGAGGGCTAGGGTGAAAAAGGAAATATCTTCCGTTCAAAACTGGAAAGAAACTTTGTGAGAAATTGCTCTGTGCTCTGTTAATTCATCTCACAGAGTTACATCTTTCCCTTCCAGAAGCCTTTCGCTAAGGCTGTTCTTGTGGAAGTGGCAAAGGGATATTTGGAAGCCCATAAAGGGCTATAGTGAAAAAGGAAATATCTTCCGTTCAAAACTGGAAAGAAGCTTTCTGAGATACTGCTCTGTGTTCTTTTAATTCATCTCACAGAGTTACATCTTTCCCTTCAAGGAGCCTTTCGCTAAGGATGTTCTAGTGGAATTGGCAAAGGGATATTTGGAAGCCCATAGAGGGCTATGGTGAAAAAGGAAATATCTTCCGTTCAAAACTGGAAAGAAGCTTTCTGAGAAACTGCTCTGTGTTCTGTTAATTCATCTCACAGGGTTACATCTTTCCCTTCAAGAAGCGTTTCGCTAAGGCTGTTCTTGGGGAATTGGCAAAGGGATATTTGGAAGCCCAAAGAGGGGTATGGTGAAAAAGGAAATATCTTCCGTTCAAAACTGGAAAGAAGCTTTCTGAGAAACTGCTCTGTGTTCTGTGAATTCATCTCACAGAGTTACATCTTTCCCTTCAAGAAGCCTTTCGCTAAGGTTGTTCTTGTGGAATTGGAAAAGGGATATTTGGAAGCCCATAGGGTGCTATGTAAAAAAGGAAATATCTCCCGTTCAAAACTGGAAAGAAGCTTTCTGAGAAACTGCTCTGTGTTCTGTTAATTCATCTCACAGAGTTACATCTTTCACTTCAAGAAGCCTTTCGCTAAGGCTGTTCTTGTGGAATTGGCAAAGGGATATTTGGAAGCCCATAGAGGTCTATGGTGAAAAAGGAAATATCTTCCGTTCAAAACTGGAAAGAAGCTTTCTGAGAAACTGCTCTGTGTTCTGTTAAATCATCTCACAGAGTTACATCTTTCCCTTCAATAAGCCTTTCGCTAAGACTGTTCTTGTGGAATTGGCAAAGGGATATTTGGAAGCCCATAGAGGGCTATGGTGAAAAAGGAAATTTCTTCCGTTCAAAACTGGAAAGAAGCTTTCTGAGAAACTGCTCTGTGTTCTGTAAATTCATCTCACAGAGTTACATCTTTCCCTTCAAGAAGCCTTTCGCTAAGGCTGTTCTTGTGGAAGTGACAAAGTGGTATTAGGAAGCCCATAGAGGGCTAAGGTGAAAAAGGAAATATCTTCCGTTCAAAACTGGAAAGAAGATTTCTGAGAAACTGCTCTGTGTTCTGTTAATTCATCTCACAGAGTTACATCTTTCCCTTCCAGAAGCCTTTCGCTAAGGCTGTTCTTGTGGAATTGGCAAAGGGATATTTGGAAGCCCATAGAGGGCGATGGCGAAAAAGGAAATATCTTCCGTTCAAAACTGGAAAGAAGCTTTCTTAGAAACTGGTCTGTGTTCTCTTAATTCATCTCACAGAGTTACATCCTTCCCTTCAAGAAGCCTTTCGCTAAGGCTGTTCTTGTGGAATTGGCAAAGGGATATTTGGAAACCCATAGAGGGCGATGGCGAAAAAGGAAATATCTTCCGTTCAAAACTGGAAAGAAGCTTTCTGAGACACTGCTCTGTGTTCTGTTAATTCATCTCACAGAGTTACATCTTTCCCTTCAAGAAGCCTTTCGCTAACTCTGGTCTTGTGGAATTCGCAAAGGGATATTTGGAAGCCCTTTGAGGGCTATGGTGAAAAAGGAAATATCTTCCCTTCAAAACTGGAAAGAAGCTTTCTTAGAAACTGCTCTGTGTTCTCTTAATTCATCTCACAGAGTTACATCTTTCCTTTCAAGAAGCCTTTCGCTAAGGCTGTTCTTGTGGAATTGGCAAAGGGATATTTGGAAGCCCATAGAGGGCTATGGTGAAAAAGGAAATATCTTCCGTTCAAAACTGGAAAGAAGCTTTCTGAGAAAGTGCTCTGTGTTCTGTGAATTCATCTCACAGAGTTACATCTTTCCCTTCAAGAAGCCGTTCTCTAAGGCTGTTCTTGTGGAATTGGCAAAGGGATATTTGGAAGCCCATAGTGGGCTATGGTGAAAAAGGAAATATCTTCCGTTCAAAACTGGAAAGAAGCTTTCTGAGAAACTGCTCTGTGTTCTGTGAATTCATCTCACAGAGTTACATCTTTCCCTTCCAGATGCCTTTCGCTAAGGCTGTTCTTGTGGAATTGGCAAAGGGATATTTGGAAGCCCATAGAGGGCTATGGTGAAAAAGGAAATATCTTCCGTTCAAAACTGGAAAGAAGCTTTCTGAGATACTGCTCTGTGTTAGGTTAATTCATCTCACAGGGTTACATCTTTCCCTTCAAGAAGCCTTTCGCTAAGGATGTTCTTGTGGAACTGGAAAAGGGATATTTGGAAGCCCATAGAGGGCTATGGTGAAAAAGTAAATATCTTCCGTTCAAAACTGGAAAGAATCTTTCTGAGAAACTGCTCTGTGTTCTGTTAATTCATCTCACAGAGTTACATCTTTCCCTTCAAGAAGCCTTTCGCTAAGGCTGTTCTTGTGGAATTGGCAAAGTGATATTTGGAAGCCCTTACAGGGCTATTTTGAAAAAGGAAATATCTTCCGTTCAAAACTGGAAAGAAGCTTTATTAGAAACTGCTCTGTGTTCTGTTAATTCATCTCACCGAGTTACATCTTTCCCTTCAAAGAGCCTTTCGCTGAGGCTGTTTTTGTGGAATTGGCAAAGGGATATTTGGAATCCCCTAGTGGGCTATGGTGAAAAAGGGAATATCTTCCGTTCAAAACTGGAAAGAAGATTTCTGAGAAACTGCTCTGTGTTCTGTTAATTCATCTCACAGAGTTACATCTTTCCCTTCCAGAAGCCTTTCGCTAATCTGTTCTTGTGGAATTGGCAAAGGGATATTTGAAAGCCCATAGAGGGCTATGGTGAAAAAGGAATTATCTTCCGTTCAAAACTGGAAAGAAGCTATCTGAGAAACTGCTCTGTGTTCTGTGAATTCATCTCACAGAGTTACATCCTTCCCTTCAAGAAGCCTTTCGCTAAGGCTGTTCTTGTGGAATAGGCAAAGGGATATTTGGAAGCCCATAGAGGGCTATGGTGAAAAAGGAAATATCTTCCGTTCAAAACTGGAAAGAAGCTTTCTGAGAAACTGCTCTGTGTTCTGTTAATTCATCTCACAGAGTTACATCTTTCTCTTCAAGAAGCCTTTCGCTAAGGCTGTTCTTGTAGAATTGGCAAAGGGATATTTGGAAGCCCATAGAGGTCTATGGTGAAAAAGGAAATATCTTCCGTTCAAAACTGGAAACAAGCTTTCTGAGAAACTGCTCTGTGTTCTGTTAAATCATCTCACAGAGTTACATCTTTCCCTTCAAGAAGCCTTTCGCTAAGACTGTTCTTGTGGAATTGGCAAAGGGATATTTGGAAGCCCTTAGAGGGCTATGGGGAAAAAGGAAATATCTTCCGTTCAAAACTGGAAAGAAGCTTTCTGAGAAACTGCTCTGTGTTCTGTAAATTCATCTCACAGAGTTACATCTTTCATCTCAAGAAGCCTTTCGCTAAGGCTGTTCTTGTGGAATTGGCAAAGTGATATTTGGAAGCCAATAGAGGGCTATGGTGAAAAAGGAAATATCTTCCGTTCAAAACTGGAAAGAAGCTTTCTGAGAAAGTGCTCTATGTTCTGTGAATTCAACTCACAGAGTTACATCTTTCCCTTCAAGAAGCCTTTCTCTAAGGCTGTTCTTGTGGAATTGGCAAAGGGATATTTGGAAGCCCATAGAGGGCTATGGTGTAAAAGGAAATATTTTCCGTTCAAAAATGGAAAGAAGCTTTCTGAGATACTGCTTTGTGTTCTTTTATTTCATCTCACAGAGTTACATCTTTCCCTGCGAGAAGCGTTTCGCTAAGGCTGTTCTTGTGGAATTGGCAAAGGGATATTTGGAAGCCCATAGAGGGCTATGGTGAAAAAGGAAATATCTTCCGTTCAAAACTGGAAAGAAGCTTTCTGAGAAACTGCTCTGTGTTCTGTTAATTCATCTCACAGAGTTACATCTTTCCCTTCAAGAAGCCTTTCGCTAAGGCTGTTCTTGTGGAATTGGCAAGGGGATATTTGGAAGCCCATAGAGGGCTATGGTGAAAAGGAAATATCTTCCGTTGAAAACTGGAAAGAAGCTTTCTGAGAAAACGTTCTGTATTCTATTAATTCATCTCACAGAGTTACATCTTTCCCTTCAAGAAGCCTTTCGCTAAGGCTGTTCTTGTGGAATTGGCAAAGGGATATTTGGAAGCCCATAGAGGGCTGTGATGAAAAAGGAAATATCTTCCGTTCAAAACTGGAAAAAAGCTTTCTGAGAAACTGCTCTGTGTTCTGTTAATTCTTCTCACAGAGTTACTTCGTTCCCTTCAAGAAGCCTTTCGCTAAGGCTGTTCTTGTGGAATTGGCAAAGGGATATTTGGAAACCCATAGAGGGCGATGGCGAAAAAGGAAATATCTTCCGTTCAAAACTGGAAAGAAGCTTTCTGAGACACTGCTCTGTGTTCTGTTAATTCATCTCACAGAGTTACATCTTTCCCTTCAAGAAGCCTTTCGCTAAGTCTGGTCTTGTGGAATTCGCAAAGGGATATTTGGAAGCCCATTGAGGGCTATGGTGAAAAAGGAAACATCTTCCGTTCAAAACTGGAAAGAAGCTTTCTGAAAAACTGCTCTGTGTTCTGTTAATTCATCTCACAGAGTTACATCTTTCCCTTCCAGAAGCCTTTCGCTAAGGCTGTTCTTGTGGAATTGGCAAAGGGATATTCGGAAGCCCATAGAGGGCTATGGTGAAAAAGGAAATATCTTCCGTTCAAAACTGGAAAGAAGCTTTCTGTGATACTGCTTTGTGTTAGGTTAATTCATCTCACAGGGTTACATCTTTCCCTTCAAGAAGCCTTTCGCTAAGGATGTTCTTGCGGAATTGACAAAGGGATATTTGGAAGCCCATAGAGGGCTATGGTGAAAAAGGAAATATCTTCCGTTCAAAACTGGAAAGAAGCTTTCTGAGAAACTGCTCTGTGTTCTGTGAATTCATCTCACAGAGTTACATCTTTCGCTTCAAGAAGCCTTTCGCTAAGGTGTTCTTGTGGAATTGGCAAAGGGATATTTGGAAGCCCATAGAGGTCTATGGTGAACAAGGAAATAACTTCCGTTCAAAACTGGAAAGAAGCTTTCTGAGAAACTGCTCTGTGTTCTATTAATTCATCTCATAGAGTTACATCTTTCCCTTCAAGAAGACTTTCGCTAAGGCTGTTCTTGTGGAATTGGCAAAGGGATATTTGGAAGCCCATAGAGGGCTATGGTGAAAAAGGAAATATCTTCCGTTCAAAACTGGAAAAAAGCTTTCTGAGAATCTGCTCTGTGTTCTGTTAATTCATCTCACAGAGTTACATCTTTTCCTTCCAGAAGCCTTTCGCTAAGGCTGTTCTTGTGGAATTGGCAAAGGGATATTTGGAAGCCGTTAGAGGGCTATTGTGAAAAAGGAAATATCTTCCGTTCAAAGCTGAAAAGAAGCTTTCTGAGAAACTGCTCTGTGTTCTGTTAATTCATCTCACAGAGTTACATCTTTCCCTTCAAGAAGCCTTTCGCTAAGGCTGTTCTTGTGGAAGTGACAAAGTGGTATTTGGAAGAACATAGAGGGCTAAGGTGAAAAAGGAAATATCTTCCGTTCAAAACTGGAAAGAAGATTTCTGAGAAACTGCTCTGTTTTCTGTTAATTCATCTCACAGAGTTACATCTTTCCCTTCCAGAAGCCTTTCGCTAAGGCTGTTCTTGTGGAATTGGAAAAGGGATATTTGGAAGCCCATAGAGGGCTATGGTGTAAAAGGAAATATCTTCCGTTCAAAACTGGAAAGAAGCTTTCAGAGAAACTGCTCTGTGTTCTGTTAATTCATCTCACAGAGTTACATCTTTCCCTTCAAGGAGACTTTCGCTAAGGATGTTCTTGCGGAATTGGCAAAGGGATATTTGGAAGCCCATAGAGGGCTACGGTGAAAAAGGAAATATCTTCCGTTCAAAACTGGAAAGAAGCTTTCTGAGAAAGTGCTCTGTGTTCTGTGAATTCATCTCACAGAGTTACATCTTTCCCTTCAAGAAGCCTTTCGCTAAGGCTGTTCTTTTGGAATTGGCAAAGTGATATTTGGAAGCCCCTACAGGGCTATTGTGAAAAAGGAAATATCTTCCGTTCAAAACTGGAAAGAAGCTTTCTGAGAAACTGCTCTGTGTTATGTTACTTCATCTCACAGAGATACATCTTTCCCTTCAAGAAGCCTTTCGCTAAGGCTGTTCTTGTGGAATTGGCAAAGGGATATTTGGAAGCCCATAGAGGGCTAGGGTGAAAAAGGAAATACCTTCCGTTCAAAACTGGAAAGAAACTTTGTGAGAAATTGCTCTGTGCTCTGTTAATTCATCTCACAGAGTTACATCTTTCCCTTCCAGAAGCCTTTCGCTAAGGCTGTTCTTGTGGAAGTGGCAAAGGGATATTTGGAAGCCCATAGAGGGCTATGGTGAAAAAGGAAATATCTTCCGTTCAAAACTGGAAAGAAGCTTTCTGAGATACTGCTCTGTGTTCTTTTAATTCATCTCACAGAGTTACATCTTTCCCTTCAAGGAGCCTTTCGCTAAGGATGTTCTTGTGGAATTGGCAAAGGGATATTTGGAAGCCCATAGAGGGCTATGGTGAAAAAGGAAATATCTTCCGTTCAAAACTGGAAAGAAGCTTTCTGAGAAACTGCTCTGTGTTCTGTTAATTCATCTCACAGAGTTACATCTTTTCCTTCAAGAAGACTTTCGCTAAGGCTGTTCTTGTGGAATTGGCAAAGGGATATTTGGAAGCCCATAGAGGGCTATGGTGAAAAAGGAAATATCTTCCGTTCAAAACTGGAAAGAAGCTTTCTGAGAAACTGCTCTGTGTTCTGTTAATTCATCTCACAGAGTTACATCTTTCCCTTCAACAAGCCGTTCGCTAAGGCTGTTCTTGTGGAATTGGCAAAGGGATATTTGGAAACCCATAGAGGGCTACGGTGAAAAAGGAAATATCTTCCGTTCAAAACTGGAAAGAAGCTTTCTGAGAAATTGCTCTGTGTTCTGTTAATTCATCTCACAGAGTTACATCTTTCCCTTCAAGAAGCCTTTCGCTAAGGCTGTTCCTTTGGAATTGGCAAAGTGATATTTGGAAGCCCACAGAGGGTTATGTTGAAAAAGGAAATATCTTCCGTTCAAAACTGGAAAGAAGCTTTCTGAAAAACTGCTCTGTGTTCTGTTAATTCATCTCACAGAGTTACATCTTTCCCTTCCAGAAGCCTTTCGCTAAGGCTGTTCTTGTGGAATTGGCAAAGGGATATTCGGAAGCCCATAGAGGGCGATGGTGAAAAAGGAAATATCTTCCGTTCAAAACTGGAAAGAAGCTTTCTGAGAAACTGCTCTGTGTTCTGTTAAATCATCTCACAGAGTTACATCTTTCCCTTCAATAAGCCTTTCGCTAAGACTGTTCTTGTGGAATTGGCAAAGGGATATTTGGAAGCCCATAGAGGGCTATGGTGAAAAAGGAAATTTCTTCCGTTCAAAACTGGAAAGAAGCTTTCTGAGAAACTGCTCTGTGTTCTGTAAATTCATCTCACAGAGTTACATCTTTCCCTTCAAGAAGCCTTTCGCTAAGGCTGTTCTTGTGGAATTGGCAAAGGGATATTTGAAAGCCCATAGAGGGCTATGGTGAAAAAGGAATTATCTTCCGTTCAAAACTGGAAAGAAGCTTTCTGAGAAACTGCTCTGTGTTCTGTGAATTCATCTCACAGAGTTACATCCTTCCCTTCAAGAAGCCTTTCACTAAGGCTGTTCTTGTGGAATTGGCAAAGGGATATTTGGAAACCCATAGAGGGCGATGGAGAAAAAGGAAATATCTTCCGTTCAAAACTGGAAAGAAGCTTTCTGAGACACTGCTCTGTGTTCTGTTAATTCATCTCACAGAGTTACATCTTTCCCTTCAAGAAGCCTTTCGCTAAGTCTGGTCTTGTGGAATTCGCAAAGGGATATTTGGAAGCCCATTGAGGGCTATGGTGAAAAAGGAAATATCTTCATTTCAAAACTGGAAAGAAGCTTTCTTAGAAACTGCTCTGTGTTCTCTTAATTCATCTCACAGAGTTACATCTTTCCCTTCAAGAAGCCTTTCGCTAAGGCTGTTCTTGTGGAATTGGCAAAGGGATATTTGGAAGCCCATAGAGGGCTATGGTGAAAAAGGAAATATCTTCCGTTCAAAACTGGAAAGAAGCTTTCTGAGAAAGTGCTCTGTGTTCTGTGAATTCATCTCACAGAGTTACATCTTTCCCTTCAAGAAGCCGTTCTCTAAGGCTGTTCTTGTGGAATTGGCAAAGGGATATTTGGAAGCCCATAGTGGGCTATGGTGAAAAAGGAAATATCTTCCGTTCAAAACTGGAAAGAAGCTTTCTGAGAAACTGCTCTGTGTTCTGTTAATTCATCTCACAGAGTTACATCTTTCCCTTCCAGATGCCTTTCGCTAAGGCTGTTCTTGTGGAATTGGCAAAGGGATATTTGGAAGCCCATAGAGGGCTATGGTGAAAAAGGAAATATCTTCCGTTCAAAACTGGAAAGAAGCTTTCTGAGATACTGCTCTGTGTTAGGTTAATTCATCTCATAGAGTTACATCTTTCCCTTCAAGAAGACTTTCGCTAAGGATGTTCTTGCGGAATTGGCAAAGGGATATTTGGAAGCCCATAGAGGCCTATGGTGAAAAAGGAAATATCTTCCGTTCAAAACTGGAAAAAAGCTTTCTGAGAATCTGCTCTGTGTTCTGTTAATTCATCTCACAGAGTTACATCTTTCCCTTCCAGAAGCCTTTCGCTAAGGCTGTTCTTGTGGAATTGGAAAAGGGATATTTGGAAGCCCATAGAGGGCTATGGTGTAAAAGGAAATATCTTCCGTTCAAAACTGGAAAGAAGCTTTCTGAGAAACTGCTCTGTGTTCTGTTAATTCATCTCAAAGAGTTACATCTTTCCCTTCAAGGAGACTTTCGCTAAGGATGTTCTTGCGGAATTGGCAAAGGGATATTTGGAAGCCCATAGAGGGCTATGGTGAAAAAGGAAATATCTTCCGTTCAAAACTGGAAAGAAGCTTTCTGAGAAAGTGCTCTGTGTTCTGTGAATTCATCTCACAGAGTTACATCTTTCCCTTCAAGAAGCCTTTCGCTAAGGCTGTTCTTTTGGAATTGGCAAAGTGATATTTGGAAGCCCCTACAGGGCTATTGTGAAAAAGGAAATATCTTCCGTTCAAAACTGGAAAGAAGCTTTCTGAGAAACTGCTCTGTGTTCTGTTACTTCATCTCACAGAGATACATCTTTCCCTTCAAGAAGCCTTTCGCTAAGGCTGTTCTTGTGGAATTGGCAAAGGGATATTTGGAAGCCCATAGAGGGCTAGGGTGAAAAAGGAAATATCTTCCGTTCAAAACTGGAAAGAAACTTTGTGAGAAATTGCTCTGTGCTCTGTTAATTCATCTCACAGAGTTACATCTTTCCCTTCCAGAAGCCTTTCGCTAAGGCTGTTCTTGTGGAAGTGGCAAAGGGATATTTGGAAGCCCATAGAGGGCTATGGTGAAAAAGGAAATATCTTCCGTTCAAAACTGGAAAGAAGCTTTCTGAGATACTGCTCTGTGTTCTTTTAATTCATCTCACAGAGTTACATCTTTCCCTTCAAGGAGCCTTTCGCTAAGGATGTTCTTGTGGAATTGGCAAAGGGATATTTGGAAGCCCATAGAGGGCTATGGTGAAAAAGGAAATATCTTCCGTTCAAAACTGGAAAGAAGCTTTCTGAGAAACTGCTCTGTGTTCTGTTAATTCATCTCACAGAGTTACATCTTTCCCTTCAAGAAGACTTTCGCTAAGGCTGTTCTTGTGGAATTGGCAAAGGGATATTTGGAAGCCCATAGAGGGCTATGGTGAAAAAGCAAATATCTTCCGTTCAAAACTGGAAAGAAGCTTTCTGAGAAACTGCTCTGTGTTCTGTTAATTCATCTCACAGAGTTACATCTTTCCCTTCAACAAGCCTTTCGCTAAGGCTGTTCTTGTGGAATTGGCAAAGGGATATTTGGAAACCCATAGAGGGCTACGGTGAAAAAGGAAATATCTTCCGTTCAAAACTGGAAAGAAGCTTTCTGAGAAATTGCTCTGGGTTCTGTTAATTCATCTCACAGAGTTACATCTTTCCCTTCAAGAAGCCTTTCGCTAAGGCTGTTCCTTTGGAATTGGCAAAGTGATATTTGGAAGCCCACAGAGGGCTATGGTGAAATAGGAAATATCTTCCGTTCAAAACTGGAAAGAAGCTTTCTGAAAAACTGCTCTGTGTTCTGTTAATTCATCTCACAGAGTTACATCTTTCCCTTCCAGAAACCTTTCGCTAAGGCTGTTCTTGTGGAATTGGCAAAGGGATATTCGGAAGCCCATAGAGGGCTATGGTGAAAAAGGAAATATCTTCCGTTCAAAACTGGAAAGAAGCTTTCTGAGAAACTGCTCTGTGTTCTGTTAAATCATCTCACAGAGTTACATCTTTCCCTTCAATAAGCCTTTCGCTAAGGCTGTTCTTGTGGAATTGGCAAAGGGATATTTGAAAGCCCATAGAGGGCTATGGTGAAAAAGGAATTATCTTCCGTTCAAAACTGGAAAGAAGCTTTCTGAGAAACTGCTCTGTGTTCTGTGAATTCATCTCACAGAGTTACATCCTTCCCCTCAAGAAGCCTTTCACTAAGGCTGTTCTTGTGGAATTGGCAAAGGGATATTTGGAAACCCATAGAGGGCGATGGCGAAAAAGGAAATATCTTCCGTTCAAAACTGGAAAGAAGCTTTCTGAGACACTGCTCTGTGTTCTGTTAATTCATCTCACAGAGTTACATCTTTCCCTTCAAGGAGCCTTTCGCTAACTCTGGTCTTGTGGAATTCGCAAAGGGATATTTGGAAGCCCATTGAGGGCTATGGTGAAAAAGGAAATATCTTCCCTTCAAAACTGGAAAGAAGCTTTCTTAGAAACTGCTCTGTGTTCTCTTAATTCATCTCACAGAGTTACATCTTTCCCTTCAAGAAGCCGTTCTCTAAGGCTGTTCTTGTGGAATTGGCAAAGGGATATTTGGAAGCCCATAGTGGGCTATGGAGAAAAAGGAAATATCTTCCGTTCAAAACTGGAAAGAAGCTTTCTGAGAAACTGCTCTGTGTTCTGTTAATTCATCTCACAGAGTTACATCTTTCCCTTCCAGATGCCTATCGCTAAGGCTGTTCTTGTGGAATTGGCAAAGGGATATTTGGAAGCCCATAGAGGGCTATGGTGGAAAAGGAAATATCTTCCGTTCAAAACTGGAAAGAAGCTTTCTGAGATACTGCTCTGTGTTAGGTTAATTCATCTCACAGGGTTACATCTTTCCCTTCAAGAAGCCTTTCGCTAAGGATGTTCTTGCGGAATTGGCAAAGGGATATTTGGAAGCCCATAGAGGGCTATGGTGAAAAAGGAAATATCTTCCGTTCAAAACTGGAAAGAAGCTTTCTGAGAAACTGCTCTGTGTTCTGTGAATTCATCTCACAGAGTTACATCTTTCCCTTCAAGAAGCCTTTCGCTAAGGTGTTCTTGTGGAATTGGCAAAGGGATATTTGGAAGCCCATAGAGGTCTATGGTGAACAAGGAAATAACTTCCGTTCAAAACTGGAAAGAAGCTTTCTGAGAAACTGCTCTGTGTTCTATTAATTCATCTCATAGAGTTACATCTTTCCCTTCAAGAAGACTTTCGCTAAGGCTGTTCTTGTGGAATTGGCAAAGGGATATTTGGAAGCCCATAGAGGGCTATGGTGAAAAAGGAAATATCTTCCGTTCAAAACTGGAAAAAAGCTTTCTGAGAATCTGCTCTGTGTTCTGTTAATTCATCTCACAGAGTTACATCTTCTCCTTCCAGAAGCCTTTCGCTAAGGCTGTTCTTGTGGAATTGGCAAAGGGATATTTGGAAGCCCTTAGAGGGCTATTGTGAAAAAGGAAATATCTTCCGTTCAAAGCTGGAAAGAAGCTTTCTGAGAAACTGCTCTGTGTTCTGTTAATTCATCTCACAGAGTTACATCTTTCCCTTCAAGAAGCCTTTCGCTAAGGCTGTTCTTGTGGAAGTGACAAAGTGGTATTAGGAAGCCCATAGAGGGCTAAGGTGAAAAAGGAAATATCTTCCGTTCAAAACTGGAAAGAAGATTTCTGAGAAACTGCTCTGTGTTCTGTTAATTCATCTCACAGAGTTACATCTTTCCCTTCCAGAAGCCTTTCGCTAAGGCTGTTCTTGTGGAATTGGCAAAGGGATATTTGGAAGCCCATAGAGGGCGATGGCGAAAAAGGAAATATCTTCCGTTCAAAACTGGAAAGAAGCTTTCTTAGAAACTGCTCTGTGTTCTCTTGATTCATCTCACAGAGTTACATCTTTCCCTTCAAGAAACCTTTCGCTAAGGCTGTTCTTGTGGAATTGGCAAAGGGATATTTGGAAGCCCATAGAGGGCTATGGGGAAAAAGGAAATATCTTCCGTTCAAAGCTGGAAAGAAACTTTCTGAGAAACTGCTCTGTGTTCTGTTAATTCATCTCACAGAGTTACATCTTTCCCTTCAAGAAGCCTTTCGCTAAGGCTGTTCTTGTGGAATTGGAAAAGGGATATTTGGAAGCCCATAGAGGGCTATGGTGTGAAAGGAAATATCTTCCGTTCAAAACTGGAAAGAAGCTTTCTGAGAAACTGCTCTGTGTGCTGTTAATTCATCTCACAGAGTTACATCTTTCCCTTCAAGGAGACTTTCGCTAAGGATGTTCTTGCGGAATTGGCAAAGGGATATTTGGAAGCCCATAGAGGGCTACGGTGAAAAAGGAAATATCTTCCGTTCAAAACTGGAAAGAAGCTTTCTGAGAAAGTGCTCTGTGTTCTGTGAATTCATCTCACAGAGTTACATCTTTCCCTTCAAGAAGCCTTTTGCTAAGGCTGTTCTTTTGGAATTGGCAAAGTGATATTTGGAAGCCCCTACAGGGCTATAGTGAAAAAGGAAATATCTTCCGTTCAAAACTGGAAAGAAGCTTTCTGAGAAACTGCTCTGTGTTCTGTTACTTCATCTCACAGAGATACATCTTTCCCTTCAAGAAGCCATTCGCTAAGGCTGTTCTTGTGGAATTGGCAAAGGGATATTTGGAAGCCCATAGAGGGCTAGGGTGAAAAAGGAAATATCTTCCGTTCAAAACTGGAAAGAAACTTTGTGAGAAATTGCTCTGTGCTCTGTTAATTCATCTCACAGAGTTACATCTTTCCCTTTCAGAAGCCTTTCGCTAAGGCTGTTCTTGTGGAAGTGGCAAAGGGATATTTGGAAGCCCATAGAGGGCTATGGTGAAAAAGGAAATATCTTCCGTTCAAAACTGGAAAGAAGCTTTCTGAGATACTGCTCTGTGATCTTTTAATTCATCTCACAGAGTTACATCTTTCCCTTCAAGGAGCCTTTCGCTAAGGATGTTCTTGTGGAATTGGCAAAGGGATATTTGGAAGCCCATAGAGGGCTATGGTGAAAAAGGAAATATCTTCCGTTCAAAACTGGAAAGAAGCTTTCTGAGGAACTGCTCTGTGTTCTGTTAATTCATCTCACAGAGTTACATCTTTCCCTTCAAGAAGACTTTCGTTAAGGCTGTTTTTGTGGAATTGGCAAAGGGATATTTGAAAGCCCAAAGAGGGCTATGGTGAAAAAGGAAATATCTTCCGTTCAAAACTGGAAAGAAGCTTTCTGAGAAACTGCTCTGTGTTCTGTTAATTCATCTCCCAGAGTTACATCTTTCCCTTCAAGAAGCCTTTCGCTAAGGTTGTTCTTGTGGAATTGGAAAAGGGATATTTGGAAGCCCATAGGGGGCTAAGTAAAAAAGGAAATATCTCCCGTTCAAAACTGGAAAGAAGCTTTCAGAGAAACTGCTCTGTGTTCTGTTAATTCACCACACAGAGTTACATCTTACACTTCAAGAAGCCTTTCGCTAAGGCTGTTCTTGTGGAATTGGCAAAGGGATATTTGGAAGCCCATCGAGGTCTATGGTGAAAAAGGAAATATCTTCCGTTCAAAACTGGAAAGAATCTTTCTGAGAAACTGCTCTGTGTTCTGTTAAATCATCTCACAGAGTTACATCTTTCCCTTCAATAAGCCTTTCGCTAAGACTGTTCTTGTGGAATTGGCAAAGGGATATTTGGAAACCCATAGAGGGCCATGGAGAAAAAGGAAATATCTTCCGTTCAAAACTGGAAAGAAGCTTTCTGAGAAACTGCTCTGTGTTCTGTTAATTCATTTCACAGAGTTACATCTTTCCCTTCAAGAAGCCTTTCGCTAAGGCTCTTCTTGTGGAATTGGCAAAGGGATATTTGGAAGCCCTTAGAGGGCTATGGTGAAAAAGGAAATATCTTCCGTTCAAAACTGGAAAGAAGCTTTCTGAGAAACTGCTCTGTGTTCTGTTAATTCATCTCACAGAGTTACATCTTTCCCTTCCAGAAGCCTTTCACTAAGGCTGTTCTTGTGGAATTGGCAAAGGGATATTTGGAAGCCCATAGAGGGCTAGGGTGAAAAAGGAAATATCTTCCGTTCAAAACTGGAAAGAAACCTTGTGAGAAATTGCTCTGTGCTCTCTTAATTCATCTCACAGTGTTACATCTTTCCCTTCCAGAAGCCTTTCGCTAAGGCTGTTCTTGTGGAAGTGGCAAAGGGATATTTGGAAGCCCATAGAGGGCTATGGTGAAAAAGGAAATATCTTCCGTTCAAAACTGGAAAGAAGCTTTCTGAGATACTGCTCTGTGTTCTTTTAATTCATCTCACAGAGTTACATCTTTCCCTTCAAGGAGCCTTTCGCTAAGGATGTTCTTGTGGAATTGGCAAAGGGATATTTGGAAGCCCATAGAGGGCTATGGTGAAAAAGGAAATATCTTCCGTTCAAAACTGGAAAGAAGCTTTCTGAGAAACTGCTCTGTGTTCTGTTAATTCATCTCACAGAGTTACATCTTTCCCTTCAAGAAGCCTTTCGCTAAGGCTGTTCTTGTGGAATTGGCAAAGTGATATTTGGAAGCCCAAAGAGGGGTATGGTGAAAAATGAAATATCTTCCGTTCAAAACTGGAAAGAAGCTTTCTGAGAAACTGCTCTGTGTTCTGTTAATTCATCTCACAGAGTTACATCTTTCCCTTCAAGAAGCCTTTCGCTAAGGCTGTTCTTGTGGAATTGGCAAAGGGATATTTGGTAGCCCATAGAGGGCTATGGTGAAAAAGGAAATATCTTCCGTTCAAAACTGGAAAGAAGCTTTCTGAGAAACTGCTCTGTGTTCTGTTAATTCATCTCACAGAGTTACATCTTTCCCTTCAAGAAGCCTTTCGCTAAGGTTGTTCTTGTGG
The DNA here is from genome assembly GCF_047675955.1 of Chlorocebus sabaeus. Classification (NCBI taxonomy): domain Eukaryota; kingdom Metazoa; phylum Chordata; class Mammalia; order Primates; family Cercopithecidae; genus Chlorocebus; species Chlorocebus sabaeus. The sequence continues at coordinate 710,429 of NW_027327604.1, forward strand.
AATTGGAAAAGGGATATTTGCAAGCCCATAGGGTGCTATGTAAAAAAGGAAATATCTCCCGTTCAAAACTGGAAAGAAGCTTCCTGAGAAACTGCTCTGTGTTCTGTTAATTCATCTCACAGAGTTACATCTTTCACTTCAAGAAGCCTTTCGCTAAGGCTGTTCTTGTGGAATTGGCAAAGGGATATTTGGAAGCCCATAGAGGTATATGGTGAAAAAGGAAATATCTTCCGTTCAAAACTGGAAAGAAACTTTCTGAGAAACTGCTCTGTGTTCTGTTAAATCATCTCACAGAGTTACATCTTTCCCTTCAATAAGCCTTTCGCTAAGACTGTTCTTGTGGAATTGGCAAAGGGATATTTGGAAGCCCATAGAGGGCTATGGTGAAAAAGGAAATATCTTCCGTTCAAAACTGGAAAGAAGCTTTCTGAGAAACTGCTCTGTGTTCTGTAAATTCATCTCACAGAGTTACATCTTTCCCTTCAAGAAGCCTTTCGCTAAGGCTGTTCTTGTGGAATTGGCAAAGGGATATTTGAAAGCCCATAGAGGGCTATGGTGAAAAAGGAATTATCTTCCGTTCAAAACTGGAAAGAAGCTTTCTGAGGAACTGCTCTGTGTTCTGTTAATTCATCTCACAGAGTTACATCTTTCCCTTCAAGAAGACTTTCGTTAAGGCTGTTCTTGTTTAATTGGCAAAGGGATATTTGCAAGCCCAAAGAGGGCTATGGTGAAAAAGGAAATATCTTCCGTTCAAAACTGGAAAGAAGCTTTCTGAGAAACTGCTCTGTGTTCTGTTAATTCATCTCACAGAGTTACATCTTTCCCTTCAAGAAGCCTTTCGCTAACTCTGGTCTTGTGGAATTCGCAAAGGGATATTTGGAAGCCCATTGAGGGCTATGGTGAAAAAGGAAATATCTTCCGTTCAAAACTGGAAAGAAGCTTTCTGAGAAACTGCTCTGTGTTCTGTTAATTCATCTCCCAGAGTTACATCTTTCCCTTCAAGAAGCCTTTCGCTAAGGTTGTTCTTGTGGAATTGGAAAAGGGATATTTGGAAGCCCATAGGGGGCTAAGTAAAAAAGGAAATATCTCCCGTTCAAAACTGGAAAGAAGCTTTCAGAGAAACTGCTCTGTGTTCTGTTAATTCACCACACAGAGTTACATCTTACACTTCAAGAAGCCTTTCGCTAAGGCTGTTCTTGTGGAATTGGCAAAGGGATATTTGGAAGCCCATCGAGGTCTATGGTGAAAAAGGAAATATCTTCCGTTCAAAACTGGAAAGAATCTTTCTGAGAAACTGCTCTGTGTTCTGTTAAATCATCTCACAGAGTTACATCTTTCCCTTCAATAAGCCTTTCGCTAAGACTGTTCTTGTGGAATTGGCAAAGGGATATTTGGAAACCCATAGAGGGCCATGGAGAAAAAGGAAATATCTTCCGTTCAAAACTGGAAAGAAGCTTTCTGAGAAACTGCTCTGTGTTCTGTTAATTCATTTCACAGAGTTACATCTTTCCCTTCAAGAAGCCTTTCGCTAAGGCTCTTCTTCTGGAATTGGCAAAGGGATATTTGGAAGCCCTTAGAGGGCTATGGTGAAAAAGGAAATATCTTCCGTTCAAAACTGGAAAGAAGCTTTCTGAGAAACTGCTCTGTGTTCTGTTAATTCATCTCACAGAGTTACATCTTTCCCTTCCAGAAGCCTTTCACTAAGGCTGTTCTTGTGGAATTGGCAAAGGGATATTTGGAAACCCAAAGAGGGCTATGGTGAAAAAGGAAATATCTTCCGTTCAAAACTGGAAAGAAGCTTTCAGAGAAACTGCTCTGTGTTCTGTTAATTCATCTCACAGAGTTACATCTTTCCATTCAAGAAGCCTTTCGCTAAGGCTCTTCTTGTGGAACTGGAAAAGGGATATTTGGAAGCCCATAGAGGGCTATGGTGAAAAAGGAAATATCTTCCGTTCAAAACTGGAAAGAAGCTTTCAGAGAAACTGCTCTGTGTTCTGTTAATTCATCTCACAGAGTTACATCTTTCCCTTCAAGAGGCCTTTCGCTAGGGCTGTTCTTGTGGAAGTGAAAAATTGGTATTTGGAAGCCCATAGAGGGCTAAGGTGAAAAAGGAAATATCTTCCGTTCAAAACTGGAAAGAAGATTTCTGAGAAACTGCTCTGTGTTCTGTTAATTCATCTCACAGAGTTACATCTTTCCCTTCCAGAAGCCTTTCGCTAAGAATGTTCCTGTGGAATTGGCAAAGGGATATTTGGAAGCCCATAGAGGGCGATGGCGAAAAAGGAAATATCTTCCGTTCAAAACTGGAAAGAAGCTTTCTGAGAAACTGCTCTGTGTTCTGTTACTTCATCTCACAGAGATACATCTTTCCCTTCAAGAAGCCTTTCGCTAAGGCTGTTCTTGTGGAATTGGCAAAGGGATATTTGGAAGCCCATAGAGGGCTAGGGTGAAAAAGGAAATATCTTCCGTTCAAAACTGGAAAGAAACTTTGTGAGAAATTGCTCTGTGCTCTGTTAATTCATCTCACAGAGTTACATCTTTCCCTTCCAGAAGCCTTTCGCTAAGGCTGTTCTTGTGGAAGTGGCAAAGGGATATTTGGAAGCCCATAGAGGGCTATGGTGAAAAAGGAAATATCTTCCGTTCAAAACTGGAAAGAAGCTTTGTGAGATACTGCTCTGTGTTCTTTTAATTCATCTCACAGAGTTACATCTTTCCCTTCAAGGAGCCTTTCGCTAAGGATGTTCTTGTGGAATTGGCAAAGGGATATTTGGAAGCCCATAGAGGGCTATGGTGAAAAAGGAAATATCTTCCGTTCAAAACTGGAAAGAAGCTTTCTGAGAAACTGCTCTGTGTTCTGTTAATTCATCTCACAGAGTTACATCTTTCCCTTCAAGAAGCCTTTCGCTAAGGCTGTTCTTGTGGAATTGGCAAAGTGATATTTGGAAGCCCAAAGAGGGGTATGGTGAAAAATGAAATATCTTCCGTTCAAAACTGGAAAGAAGCTTTCTGAGAAACTGCTCTGTGTTCTGTTAATTCATCTCACAGAGTTACATCTTTCCCTTCAAGAAGCCTTTCGCTAAGGTGTTCTTGTGGAATTGGCAAAGGGATATTTGGAAGCCCATAGAGGTCTATGGTGAAAAAGGAAATATCTTCCGTTCAAAACTGGAAAGAAGCTTTCTGAGAAACTGCTCTGTGTTCTGTGAATTCATCTCGCAGAGTTACATCTTTCCCTTCAAGAAGCCTTTCGCTAAGGCTGTTCTTGTGGAATTGGCAAAGGGATATTCGGAAGCCCATAGAGGGCTATGGTGAAAAAGGAAATATCTTCCGTTCAAAACTGGAAAGAAGCTTTCTGAGAAACTGCTCTGTGTTCTGTTACTTCATCTCACAGAGATACATCCTTCCCTTCAAGAAGCCTTTCGCTAAGGCTGTTCTTGTGGAATTGGCAAAGGGATATTTGGAAGCCCATAGAGGGCTAGGGTGAAAAAGGAAATATCTTCCGTTCAAAACTGGAAAGAAACTTTGTGAGAAATTGCTCTGTGCTCTCTTAATTCATCTCACAGAGTTACATCTTTCCCTTCCAGAAGCCTTTCGCTAAGGCTGTTCTTGTGGAAGTGCCAAAGGGATATTTGGAAGCCCATAGAGGGCTATGGTGAAAAAGGAAATATCTTCCGTTCAAAACTGGAAAGAAGCTTTCTGAGATACTGCTCTGTGTTTTTTAATTCATCTCACAGAGTTACATCTTTCCCTTCAAGGAGCCTTTCGCTAAGGATGTTCTTGTGGAATTGGCAAAGGGATATTTGGAAGCCCATAGAGGGCTATGGTGAAAAAGGAAATATCTTCCGTTCAAAACTGGAAAGAAGCTTTCTGAGAAACTGCTCTGTGTTCTGTTAATTCATCTCACAGAGTTACATCTTTCCCTTCAAGAAGCCTTTCGCTAAGGCTGTTCTTGTGGAATTGGCAAAGTGATATTTGGAAGCCCAAAGAGGGGTATGGTGAAAAATGAAATATCTTCCGTTCAAAACTGGAAAGAAGCTTTCTGAGAAACTGCTCTGTGTTCTGTTAATTCATCTCACAGAGTTACATCTTTCCCTTCAAGAAGCCTTTCGCTAAGGCTGTTCTTGTGGAATTGGCAAAGGGATATTTGGTAGCCCATAGAGGGCTATGGTGAAAAAGGAAATATCTTCCGTTCAAAACTGGAAAGAAGCTTTCTGAGAAACTGCTCTGTGTTCTGTTAATTCATCTCACAGAGTTACATCTTTCCCTTCAAGAAGCCTTTCGCTAAGGTTGTTCTTGTGGAATTGGAAAAGGGATATTTGCAAGCCCATAGGGTGCTATGTAAAAAAGGAAATATCTCCCGTTCAAAACTGGAAAGAAGCTTTCTGAGAAACTGCTCTGTGTTCTGTTAATTCATCTCACAGAGTTACATCTTTCACTTCAAGAAGCCTTTCGCTAAGGCTGTTCTTGTGGAATTGGCAAAGGGATATTTGGAAGCCCATAGAGGTATATGGTGAAAAAGGAAATATCTTCCGTTCAAAACTGGAAAGAAACTTTCTGAGAAACTGCTCTGTGTTCTGTTAAATCATCTCACAGAGTTACATCTTTCCCTTCAATAAGCCTTTCGCTAAGACTGTTCTTGTGGAATTGGCAAAGGGATATTTGGAAGCCCTTAGAGGGCTATGGTGAAAAAGGAAATATCTTCCGTTCAAAACTGGAAAGAAGCTTTCTGAGAAACTGCTCTGTGTTCTGTAAATTCATCTCACAGAGTTACATCTTTCCCTTCAAGAAGCCTTTCGCTAAGGCTGTTCTTGTGGAATTGGCAAAGGGATATTTGAAAGCCCATAGAGGGCTATGGTGAAAAAGGAATTATCTTCCGTTCAAAACTGGAAAGAAGCTTTCTGAGGAACTGCTCTGTGTTCTGTTAATTCATCTCACAGAGTTACATCTTTCCCTTCAAGAAGACTTTCGTTAAGGCTGTTCTTGTTTAATTGGCAAAGGGATATTTGAAAGCCCAAAGAGGGCTATGGTGAAAAAGGAAATATCTTCCGTTCAAAACTGGAAAGAAGCTTTCTGAGAAACTGCTCTGTGTTCTGTTAATTCATCTCACAGAGTTACATCTTTCCCTTCAAGAAGCCTTTCGCTAACTCTGGTCTTGTGGAATTCGCAAAGGGATATTTGGAAGCCCATTGAGGGCTATGGTGAAAAAGGAAATATCTTCCCTTCAAAACTGGAAAGAAGCTTTCTTAGAAACTGCTCTGTGTTCTCTTAATTCATCTCACAGAGTTACATCTTTCCCTTCAAGAAGCCTTTCGCTAAGGCTGTTCTTGTGGAATTGGCAAAGGGATATTTGGAAGCCCATAGAGGGCTATGGTGAAAAAGGAAATATCTTCCGTTCAATACTGGAAAGAAGCTTTCTGAGAAAGTGCTCTGTGTTCTGTGAATTCATCTCACAGAGTTACATCTTTCCCTTCAAGAAGCCGTTCTCTAAGGCTGTTCTTGTGGAATTGGCAAAGGGATATTTGGAAGCCCATAGTGGGCTATGGTGAAAAAGGAAATATCTTCCGTTCAAAACTGGAAAGAAGCTTTCTGAGAAACTGCTCTGTGTTCTGTTAATTCATCTCACAGAGTTACATCTTTCCCTTCCAGATGCCTATCGCTAAGGCTGTTCTTGTGGAATTGGCAAAGGGATATTTGGAAGCCCATAGAGGGCTATGGTGAAAAAGGAAATATCTTCCGTTCAAAACTGGAAAGAAGCTTTCTGAGATACTGCTCTGTGTTAGGTTAATTCATCTTACAGGGTTACATCTTTCCCTTCAAGAAGCCTTTCGCTAAGGATGTTCTTGCGGAATTGGCAAAGGGATATTTGGAAGCCCATAGAGGGCTACGGTGAAAAAGGAAATATCTTCCGTTCAAAACTGGAAAGAAGCTTTCTGAGAAACTGCTCTGTGTTCTGTGAATTCATCTCACAGAGTTACATCTTTCCCTTCAAGAAGCCTTTCGCTAAGGTGTTCTTGTGGAATTGGCAAAGGGATATTTGGAAGCCCATAGAGGTCTATGGTGAACAAGGAAATAACTTCCGTTCAAAACTGGAAAGAAGCTTTCTGAGAAACTGCTCTGTGTTCTATTAATTCATCTCATAGAGTTACATCTTTCCCTTCAAGAAGACTTTCGCTAAGGCTGTTCTTGTGGAATTGGCAAAGGGATATTTGGAAGCCCATAGAGGGCTATGGTGAAAAAGGAAATATCTTCCGTTCAAAACTGGAAAAAAGCTTTCTGAGAATCTGCTCTGTGTTCTGTTAATTCATCTCACAGAGTTACATCTTCTCCTTCCAGAAGCCTTTCGCTAAGGCTGTTCTTGTGGAATTGGCAAAGGGATATTTGGAAGCCCTTAGAGGGCTATTGTGAAAAAGGAAATATCTTCCGTTCAAAGCTGGAAAGAAGCTTTCTGAGAAACTGCTCTGTGTTCTGTTAATTCATCTCACAGAGTTACATCTTTCCCTTCAAGAAGCCTTTCGCTAAGGCTGTTCTTGTGGAAGTGACAAAGTGGTATTAGGAAGCCCATAGAGGGCTAAGGTGAAAAAGGAAATATCTTCCGTTCAAAACTGGAAAGAAGATTTCTGAGAAACTGCTCTGTGTTCTGTTAATTCATCTCACAGAGTTACATCTTTCCCTTCCAGAAGCCTTTCGCTAAGGCTGTTCTTGTGGAATTGGCAAAGGGATATTTGGAAGCCCATAGAGGGCGATGGCGAAAAAGGAAATATCTTCCGTTCAAAACTGGAAAGAAGCTTTCTTAGAAACTGCTCTGTGTTCTCTTAATTCATCTCACAGAGTTACATCTTTCCCTTCAAGAAACCTTTCGCTAAGGCTGTTCTTGTGGAATTGGAAAGGGATATTTGGAAGCCCATAGAGGGCTATGGGGAAAAAGGAAATATCTTCCGTTCAAAGCTGGAAAGAAACTTTCTGAGAAACTGCTCTGTGTTCTGTTAAATCATCTCACAGAGTTACATCTTTCCCTTCAATAAGCCTTTCGCTAAGACTGTTCTTGTGGAATTGGCAAAGGGATATTTGGAAGCCCATAGAGGGCTATGGTGAAAAAGGAAATATCTTCCGTTCAAAACTGGAAAGAAGCTTTCTGAGAAACTGCTCTGTGTTCTGTAAATTCATCTCACAGAGTTACATCTTTCCCTTCAAGAAGCCTTTCGCTAAGGCTGTTCTTGTGGAATTGGCAAAGGGATATTTGAAAGCCCATAGAGGGCTATGGTGAAAAAGGAATTATCTTCCGTTCAAAACTGGAAAGAAGCTTTCTGAGGAACTGCTCTGTGTTCTGTTAATTCATCTCACAGAGTTACATCTTTCCCTTCAAGAAGACTTTCGTTAAGGCTGTTCTTGTTTAATTGGCAAAGGGATATTTGAAAGCCCAAAGAGGGCTATGGTGAAAAAGGAAATATCTTCCGTTCAAAACTGGAAAGAAGCTTTCTGAGAAACTGCTCTGTGTTCTGTTAATTCATCTCACAGAGTTACATCTTTCCCTTCAAGAAGCCTTTCGCTAACTCTGGTCTTGTGGAATTCGCAAAGGGATATTTGGAAGCCCATTGAGGGCTATGGTGAAAAAGGAAATATCTTCCGTTCAAAACTGGAAAGAAGCTTTCTGAGAAACTGCTCTGTGTTCTGTTAATTCATCTCCCAGAGTTACATCTTTCCCTTCAAGAAGCCTTTCGCTAAGGTTGTTCTTGTGGAATTGGAAAAGGGATATTTGGAAGCCCATAGGGGGCTAAGTAAAAAAGGAAATATCTCCCGTTCAAAACTGGAAAGAAGCTTTCAGAGAAACTGCTCTGTGTTCTGTTAATTCACCACACAGAGTTACATCTTACACTTCAAGAAGCCTTTCGCTAAGGCTGTTCTTGTGGAATTGGCAAAGGGATATTTGGAAGCCCATCGAGGTCTATGGTGAAAAAGGAAATATCTTCCGTTCAAAACTGGAAAGAATCTTTCTGAGAAACTGCTCTGTGTTCTGTTAAATCATCTCACAGAGTTACATCTTTCCCTTCAATAAGCCTTTCGCTAAGACTGTTCTTGTGGAATTGGCAAAGGGATATTTGGAAACCCATAGAGGGCCATGGAGAAAAAGGAAATATCTTCCGTTCAAAACTGGAAAGAAGCTTTCTGAGAAACTGCTCTGTGTTCTGTTAATTCATCTCACAGAGTTACATCTTTCCCTTCAAGAAGACTTTCGTTAAGGCTGTTCTTGTTTAATTGGCAAAGGGATATTTGAAAGCCCAAAGAGGGCTATGGTGAAAAAGGAAATATCTTCCGTTCAAAACTGGAAAGAAGCTTTCTGAGAAACTGCTCTGTGTTCTGTTAATTCATCTCACAGAGTTACATCTTTCCCTTCAAGAAGCCTTTCGCTAAGGTTGTTCTTGTGGAATTGGAAAAGGGATATTTGGAAGCCCATAGGGGGCTATGTAAAAAAGGAAATATCTCCCGTTCAAAACTGGAAAGAAGCTTTCAGAGAAACTGCTCTGTGTTCTGTTAATTCACCACACAGAGTTACATCTTACACTTCAAGAAGCCTTTCGCTAAGGCTGTTCTTGTGGAATTGGCAAAGGGATATTTGGAAGCCCATCGAGGTCTATGGTGAAAAAGGAAATATCTTCCGTTCAAAACTGGAAAGAATCTTTCTGAGAAACTGCTCTGTGTTCTGTTAAATCATCTCACAGAGTTACATCTTTCCCTTCAATAAGCCTTTCGCTAAGACTGTTCTTGTGGAATTGGCAAAGGGATATTTGGAAACCCATAGAGGGCCATGGAGAAAAAGGAAATATCTTCCGTTCAAAACTGGAAAGAAGCTTTCTGAGAAACTGCTCTGTGTTCTGTTAATTCATTTCACAGAGTTACATCTTTCCCTTCAAGAAGCCTTTCGCTAAGGCTGTTCTTGTGGAATTGGCAAAGGGATATTTGGAAGCCCTTAGAGGGCTATGGTGAAAAAGGAAATATCTTCCGTTCAAAACTGGAAAGAAGCTTTCTGAGAAACTGCTCTGTGTTCTGTTAATTCATCTCACAGAGTTACATCTTTCCCTTCCAGAAGCCTTTCACTAAGGCTGTTCTTGTGGAATTGGCAAAGGGATATTTGGAACCCCAAAGAGGGCTATGGTGAAAAAGGAAATATCTTCCGTTCAAAACTGGAAAGAAGCTTTCAGAGAAACTGCTCTGTGTTCTGTTAATTCATCTCACAGAGTTACATCTTTCCCTTCAAGAAGCCTTTCGCTAAGGCTCTTCTTGTGGAACTGGAAAAGGGATATTTGGAAGCCCATAGAGGGCTATGGTGAAAAAGGAAATATCTTCCGTTCAAAACTGGAAAGAAGCTTTCAGAGAAACTGCTCTGTGTTCTGTTAATTCATCTCACAGAGTTACATCTTTCCCTTCAAGAGGCCTTTCGCTAGGGCTGTTCTTGTGGAAGTGAAAAATTGGTATTTGGAAGCCCATAGAGGGCTAAGGTGAAAAAGGAAATATCTTCCGTTCAAAACTGGAAAGAAGATTTCTGAGAAACTGCTCTGTGTTCTGTTAATTCATCTCACAGAGTTACATCTTTCCCTTCCAGAAGCCTTTCGCTAAGAATGTTCCTGTGGAATTGGCAAAGGGATATTTGGAAGCCCATAGAGGGCGATGGCGAAAAAGGAAATATCTTCCGTTCAAAACTGGAAAGAAGCTTTCTGAGAAACTGCTCTGTGTTCTGTTACTTCATCTCACAGAGATACATCTTTCCCTTCAAGAAGCCTTTCGCTAAGGCTGTTCTTGTGGAATTGGCAAAGGGATATTTGGAAGCCCATAGAGGGCTAGGGTGAAAAAGGAAATATCTTCCGTTCAAAACTGGAAAGAAACTTTGTGAGAAATTGCTCTGTGCTCTGTTAATTCATCTCACAGAGTTACATCTTTCCCTTCCAGAAGCCTTTCGCTAAGGCTGTTCTTGTGGAAGTGGCAAAGGGATATTTGGAAGCCCATAGAGGGCTATGGTGAAAAAGGAAATATCTTCCGTTCAAAACTGGAAAGAAGCTTTCTGAGAAAGTGCTCTGTGTTCTGTGAATTCATCTCACAGAGTTACATCTTTCCCTTCAAGAAGCCGTTCTCTAAGGCTGTTCTTGTGGAATTGGCAAAGGGATATTTGGAAGCCCATAGTGGGCTATGGTGAAAAAGGAAATATCTTCCGTTCAAAACTGGAAAGAAGCTTTCTGAGAAACTGCTCTGTGTTCTGTTAATTCATCTCACAGAGTTACATCTTTCCCTTCCAGATGCCTTTCGCTAAGGCTGTTCTTGTGGAATTGGCAAAGGGATATTTGGAAGCCCATAGAGGGCTATGGTGAAAAAGGAAATATCTTCTGTTCAAAACTGGAAAGAAGCTTTCTGAGATACTGCTCTGTGTTAGGTTAATTCATCTCACAGGTTTACATCTTTCCCTTCAAGAAGCCTTTCGCTAAGGATGTTCTTGCGGAATTGGCAAAGGGATATTTGGAAGCCCATAGAGGGCTATGGTGAAAAAGGAAATATCTTCCGTTCAAAACTGGAAAGAAGCTTTCTGAGAAACTGCTCTGTGTTCTGTGAATTCATCTCACAGAGTTACATCTTTCCCTTCAAGAAGCCTTTCGCTAAGGTGTTCTTGTGGAATTTGCAAAGGGATATTTGGAAGCCCATAGAGGTCTATGGTGAACAAGGAAATAACTTCCGTTCAAAACTGGAAAGAAGCTTTCTGAGAAACTGCTCTGTGTTCTATTAATTCATCTCATAGAGTTACATCTTTCCCTTCAAGAAGACTTTCGCTAAGGCTGTTCTTGTGGAAGTGAAAAATTGGTATTTGGTAGCCCATAGAGGGCTATGGTGAAAAAGGAAATATCTTCCGTTCAAAACTGGAAAAAAGCTTTCTGAGAATCTGCTCTGTGTTCTGTTAATTCATCTCACAGAGTTACATCTTTTCCTTCCAGAAGCCTTTCGCTAAGGCTGTTCTTGTGGAATTGGCAAAGGAATATTTGGAAGCCCTTAGAGGGCTATTGTGAAAAAGGAAATATCTTCCGTTCAAAGCTGGAAAGAAGCTTTCTGAGAAACTGCTCTGTGTTCTGTTAATTCATCTCACAGAGTTACATCTTTCCCTTCAAGAAGCCTTTGGCTAAGACTGTTCTTGTGGAATTTTCAAAGGGATATTTGGAAGCCCATAGAGGGCTATGGTGAAAAAGGAAATTTCTTCCGTTCAAAACTGGAAAGAAGCTTTCTGAGAAACTGCTCTGTGTTCTGTAAATTCATCTCACAGAGTTACATCTTTCCCTTCAAGAAGCCTTTCGCTAAGGCTGTTCTTGTGGAATTGGCAAAGGGATATTTGAAAGCCCATAGAGAGCTATGGTGAAAAAGGAATTATCTTCCGTTCAAAACTGGAAAGAAGCTTTCTGAGAAACTGCTCTGTGTTCTGTGAATTCATCTCACAGAGTTACATCCTTCCCTTCAAGAAGCCTTTCGCTAAGGCTGTTCTTGTGGAATTGGCAAAGGGATATTTGGAAACCCATAGAGGGCGATGGCGAAAAAGGAAATATCTTCCGTTCAAAACTGGAAAGAAGCTTTCTGAGACACTGCTCTGTGTTCTGTTAATTCATCTCACAGAGTTACATCTTTCCCTTCAAGAAGCCTTTCGCTAAGTCTGGTCTTGTGGAATTCGCAAAGGGATATTTGGAAGCCCATTGAGGGCTATGGTGAAAAAGGAAATATCTTCCCTTCAAAACTGGAAAGAAGCTTTCTTAGAAACTGCTCTGTGTTCTCTTAATTCATCTCACAGAGTTACATCTTTCCCTTCAAGAAGCCTTTCGCTAAGGCTGTTCTTGTGGAATTGGCAAAGGGATATTTGGAAGCCCATAGAGGGCTATGGTGAAAAAGGAAATATCTTCCGTTCAAAACTGGAAAGAAGCTTTCTGAGAAAGTGCTCTGTGTTCTGTGAATTCATCTCACAGAGTTACATCTTTCCCTTCAAGAAGCCGTTCTCTAAGGCTGTTCTTGTGGAATTGGCAAAGGGATATTTGGAAGCCCATAGTGGGCTATGGTGAAAAAGGAAATATCTTCCGTTCAAAACTGGAAAGAAGCTTTCTGAGAAACTGCTCTGTGTTCTGTTAATTCATCTCACAGAGTTACATCTTTCCCTTCCAGATGCCTTTCGCTAAGGCTGTTCTTGTGGAATTGGCAAAGGGATATTTGGAAGCCCATAGAGGGCTATGGTGAAAAAGGAAATATCTTCCGTTCAAAACTGGAAAGAAGCTTTCTGAGATACTGCTCTGTGTTAGGTTAATTCATCTCACAGGTTTACATCTTTCCCTTCAAGAAGCCTTTCGCTAAGGATGTTCTTGCGGAATTGGCAAAGGGATATTTGGAAGCCCATAGAGGGCTATGGTGAAAAAGGAAATATCTTCCGTTCAAAACTGGAAAGAAGCTTTCTGAGAAACTGCTCTGTGTTCTGTGAATTCATCTCACAGAGTTACATCTTTCCCTTCAAGAAGCCTTTCGCTAAGGTGTTCTTGTGGAATTTGCAAAGGGATATTTGGAAGCCCATAGAGGTCTATGGTGAACAAGGAAATAACTTCCGTTCAAAACTGGAAAGAAGCTTTCTGAGAAACTGCTCTGTGTTCTATTAATTCATCTCATAGAGTTACATCTTTCCCTTCAAGAAGACTTTCGCTAAGGCTGTTCTTGTGGAATTGGCAAAGGGATATTTGGAAGCCCATAGAGGGCTATGGTGAAAAAGGAAATATCTTCCGTTCAAAACTGGAAAAAAGCTTTCTGAGAATCTGCTCTGTGTTCTGTTAATTCATCTCACAGAGTTACATCTTTTCCTTCCAGAAGCCTTTCGCTAAGGCTGTTCTTGTGGAATTGGCAAAGGGATATTTGGAAGCCCTTAAAGGGCTATTGTGAAAAAGGAAATATCTTCCGTTCAAATCTGGAAAGAAGCTTTCTGAGAAACTGCTCTGTGTTCTGTTAATTCATCTCACAGACTTACATCTTTCCCTTCAAGAAGCCTTTCGCTAAGGCTGTTCTTGTGGAAGTGACAAAGTGGTATTAGGAAGCCCATAGAGGGCTAAGGTGAAAAAGGAAATATCTTCCGTTCAAAACTGGAAAGAAGATTTCTGAGAAACTGCTCTGTGTTCTGTTAATTCATCTCACAGAGTTACATCTTTACCTTCCAGAAGCCTTTCGCTAAGGCTGTTCTTGTGGAATTGGCAAAGGGATATTTGGAAGCCCATAGAGGGCGATGGCGAAAAAGGAAATATCTTCCGTTCAAAACTGGAAAGAAGCTTTCTTAGAAACTGCTCTGTGTTCTCTTAATTCATCTCACAGAGTTACATCTTTCCCTTCAAGAAACCTTTCGCTAAGGCTGTTCTTGTGGAATTGGCAAAGGGATATTTGGAAGCCCATAGAGGGCTATGGTGAAAAAGGAAATATCTTCCGTTCAAAGCTGGAAAGAAACTTTCTGAGAAACTGCTCTGTGTTCTGTTAATTCATCTCACAGAGTTACATCTTTCCCTTCAAGAAGCCTTTCGCTAAGGCTGTTCTTGTGGAATTGGAAAAGGGATATTTGGAAGCCCATAGAGGGCTATGGTGTAAAAGGAAATATCTTCCGTTCAAAACTGGAAAGGAGCTTTCTGAGAAACTGCTCTGTGTGCTGTTAATTCATCTCACAGAGTTACATCTTTCCCTTCAAGGAGACTTTCGCTAAGGATGTTCTTGCGGAATTGGCAAAGGGATATTTGGAAGCCCATAGAGGGCTACGGTGAAAAAGGAAATATCTTCCGTTCAAAACTGGAAAGAAGCTTTCTGAGAAAGTGCTCTGTGTTCTGTGAATTCATCTCACAGAGTTACATCTTTCCCTTCAAGAAGCCTTTTGCTAAGGCTGTTCTTTTGGAATTGGCAAAGTGATATTTGGAAGCCCCTACAGGGCTATTGTGAAAAAGGAAATATCTTGCGTTCAAAACTGGAAAGAAGCTTTCTGAGAAACTGCTCTGTGTTCTGTTAATTCATCTCACAGAGTTACATCTTTCCCTTCAAGAAGCCTTTCGCTAAGGTTGTTCTTGTGGAATTGGAAAAGGGATATTTTGAAGCCCATAGGGGGCTAAGTAAAAAAGGAAATATCTCCCGTTCAAAACTGGAAAGAAGCTTTCAGAGAAACTGCTCTGTGTTCTGTTAATTCACCACACAGAGTTACATCTTACACTTCAAGAAGCCTTTCGCTAAGGCTGTTCTTGTGGAATTGGCAAAGGGATATTTGGAAGCCCATCGAGGTCTATGGTGAAAAAGGAAATATCTTCCGTTCAAAACTGGAAAGAATCTTTCTGAGAAACTGCTCTGTGTTCTGTTAAATCATCTCACAGAGTTACATCTTTCCCTTCAATAAGCCTTTCGCTAAGACTGTTCTTGTGGAATTGGCAAAGGGATATTTGGAAACCCATAGAGGGCCATGGAGAAAAAGGAAATATCTTCCGTTCAAAACTGGAAAGAAGCTTTCTGAGAAACTGCTCTGTGTTCTGTTAATTCATTTCACAGAGTTACATCTTTCCCTTCAAGAAGCCTTTCGCTAAGGCTGTTCTTGTGGAATTGGCAAAGGGATATTTGGAAGCCCTTAGAGGGCTATGGTGAAAAAGGAAATATCTTCCGTTCAAAACTGGAAAGAAGCTTTCTGAGAAACTGCTCTGTGTTCTGTTAATTCATCTCACAGAGTTACATCTTTCCCTTCCAGAAGCCTTTCGCTAAGGCTGTTCTTGTGGAATTGGAAAAGGGATATTTGCAAGCCCATAGGGTGTTATGTAAAAAAGGAAATATCTCCCGTTCAAAACTGGAAAGAAGCTTTCTGAGAAACTGCTCTGTGTTCTGTTAATTCATCTCACAGAGTTACATCTTTCACTTCAAGAAGCCTTTCGCTAAGGCTGTTCTTGTGGAATTGGCAAAGGGATATTTGGAAGCCCATAGAGGTCTATGGTGAAAAAGGAAATATCTTCCGTTCAAAACTGGAAAGAAACTTTCTGAGAAACTGCTCTGTGTTCTGTTAAATCATCTCACAGAGTTACATCTTTCCCTTCAATAAGCCTTTCGCTAAGACTGTTCTTGTGGAATTGGCAAAGGGATATTTGGAAGCCCATAGAGGGCTATGGTGAAAAAGGAAATATCTTCCGTTCAAAACTGGAAAGAAGCTTTCTGAGAAACTGCTCTGTGTTCTGTAAATTCATCTCACAGAGTTACATCTTTCCCTTCAAGAAGCCTTTCGCTAAGGCTGTTCTTGTGGAATTGGCAAAGGGATATTTGAAAGCCCATAGAGGGCTATGGTGAAAAAGGAATTATCT
This sequence comes from Chlorocebus sabaeus, assembly GCF_047675955.1. NCBI lineage: Eukaryota > Metazoa > Chordata > Mammalia > Primates > Cercopithecidae > Chlorocebus > Chlorocebus sabaeus. Next base: position 725,782 of record NW_027327604.1, read on the forward strand.
TCCGTTCAAAACTGGAAAGAAGCTTTCTGAGAAACTGCTCTGTGTTCTGTGAATTCATCTCACAGAGTTACATCCTTCCCTTCAAGAATCCTTTCGCTAAGGCTGTTCTTGTGGAATTGGCAAAGGGATATTTGGAAACCCATAGAGGGCGATGGCGAAAAAGGAAATATCTTCCGTTCAAAACTGGAAAGAAGCTTTCTGAGACACTGCTCTGTGTTCTGTTAATTCATCACACAGAGTTACATCTTTCCCTTCAAGAAGCCTTTCGCTAACTCTGGTCTTGTGGAATTCGCAAAGGGATATTTGGAAGCCCATTGAGGGCTATGGTGAAAAAGGAAATATCTTCCCTTCAAAACTGGAAAGAAGCTTTCTTAGAAACTGCTCTGTGTTCTCTTAATTCATCTCACAGAGTTACATCTTTCCCTTCCAGATGCCTTTCGCTAAGGCTGTTCTTGTGGAATTGGCAAAGGGATATTTGGAAGCCCGTAGAGGGCTATGGTGAAAAAGGAAATATCTTCCGTTCAAAACTGGAAAGAAGCTTTCTGAGAAAGTGCTCTGTGTTCTGTGAATTCATCTCACAGAGTTACATCTTTCCCTTCAAGAAGCCGTTCTCTAAGGCTGTTCTTGTGGAATTGGCAAAGGGATATTTGGAAGCCCATAGTGGGCTATGGTGAAAAAGGAAATATCTTCCGTTCAAAACTGGAAAGAAGCTTTCTGAGAAACTGCTCTGTGTTCTGTTAATTCATCTCACAGAGTTACATCTTTCCCTTCCAGATGCCTTTCGCTAAGGCTGTTCTTGTGGAATTGGCAAAGGGATATTTGGAAGCCCATAGAGGGCTATGGTGAAAAAGGAAATATCTTCCGTTCAAAACTGGAAAGAAGCTTTCTGAGATACTGCTCTGTGTTAGGTTAATTCATCTCACAGGGTTACATCTTTCCCTTCAAGAAGCCTTTCGCTAAGGATGTTCTTGCGGAATTGGCAAAGGGATATTTGGAAGCCCATAGAGGGCTATGGTGAAAAAGGAAATATCTTCCGTTCAAAACTGGAAAGAAGCTTTCTGAGAAACTGCTCTGTGTTCTGTGAATTCATCTCACAGAGTTACATCTTTCCCTTCAAGAAGCCTTTCGCTAAGGTGTTCTTGTGGAATTTGCAAAGGGATATTTGGAAGCCCATAGAGGTCTATGGTGAACAAGGAAATAACTTCCGTTCAAAACTGGAAAGAAGCTTTCTGAGAAACTGCTCTGTGTTCTATCAATTCATCTCATAGAGTTACATCTTTCCCTTCAAGAAGACTTTCGCTAAGGCTGTTCTTGTGGAATTGGCAAAGGGATATTTGGAAGCCCATAGAGGGCTATGGTGAAAAAGGAAACATCTTCCGTTCAAAACTGGAAAAAAGCTTTCTGAGAATCTGCTCTGTGTTCTGTTAATTCATCTCACAGAGTTACATCTTTTCCTTCCAGAAACCTTTCGCTAAGGCTGTTCTTGTGGAATTGGCAAAGGGATATTTGGAAGCCCTTAGAGGGCTATTGTGAAAAAGGAAATATCTTCCGTTCAAAGCTGGAAAGAAGGTTTCTGAGAAACTGCTCTGTGTTCTGTTAATTCATCTCACAGAGTTACATCTTTCCCTTCAAGAAGCCTTTCGCTAAGGCTGTTCTTGTGGAAGTGACAAAGTGGTATTAGGAAGCCCATAGAGGGCTAAGGTGAAAAAGGAAATATCTTCCGTTCAAAACTGGAAAGAAGATTTCTGAGAAACTGCTCTGTGTTCTGTTAATTCATCTCACAGAGTTACATCTTTACCTTCCAGAAGCCTTTCGCTAAGGCTGTTCTTGTGGAATTCGCAAAGGGATATTTGGAAGCCCATAGAGGGCGATGGCGAAAAAGGAAATATCTTCCGTTCAAAACTGGAAAGAAGCTTTCTTAGAAACTGCTCTGTGTTCTCTTAATTCATCTCACAGAGTTACATCTTTCCCTTCAAGAAACCTTTCGCTAAGGCTGTTCTTGTGGAATTGGCAAAGGGATATTTGGAAGCCCATAGAGGGCTATGGTGAAAAAGGAAATATCTTCCGTTCAAAGCTGGAAAGAAACTTTCTGAGAAACTGCTCTGTGTTCTGTTAATTCATCTCACAGAGTTACATCTTTCCCTTCAATAAGCCTTTCGCTAAGGCTGTTCTTGTGGAATTGGAAAAGGGATATTTGGAAGCCCATAGAGGGCTATGGTGTAAAAGGAAATATCTTCCGTTCAAAACTGGAAAGAAGCTTTCTGAGAAACTGCTCTGTGTGTTGTTAATTCATCTCACAGAGTTACATCTTTCCCTTCAAGGAGACTTTCGCTAAGGATGTTCTTGCGGAATTGGCAAAGGGATATTTGGAAGCCCATAGAGGGCTACGGTGAAAAAGGAAATATCTTCCGTTCAAAACTGGAAAGAAGCTTTCTGAGAAAGTGCTCTGTGTTCTGTGAATTCATCTCACAGAGTTACATCTTTCCCTTCAAGAAGCCTTTTGCTAAGGCTGTTCTTTTGGAATTGGCAAAGTGATATTTGGAAGCCCCTAGAGGGCTATTGTGAAAAAGGAAATATCTTGCGTTCAAAACTGGAAAGAAGCTTTCTGAGAAACTGCTCTGTGTTCTGTTACTTCATCTCACAGAGATACATCTTTCCCTTCAAGAAGCCATTCGCTAAGGCTGTTCTTGTGGAATTGGCAATGGGATATTTGGAAGCCCATAGAGGGCTAGGGTGAAAAAGGAAATATCTTCCGTTCAAAACTGGAAAGAAACTTTGTGAGAAATTGCTCTGTGCTCTGTTAATTCATCTCACAGAGTTACATCTTTCCCTTCCAGAAGCCTTTCGCTAAGGCTGTTCTTGTGGAAGTGGCAAAGGGATATTTGGAAGCCCATAGAGGGCTATGGTGAAAAAGGAAATATCTTCCGTTCAAAACTGGAAAGAAGCTTTCTGAGATACTGCTCTGTGTTCTTTTAATTCATCTCACAGAGTTACATCTTTCCCTTCAAGGAGCCTTTCGCTAAGGATGTTCTTGTGGAATTGGCAAAGGGATATTTGGAAGCCCATAGTGGGCTATGGTGAAAAAGGAAATATCTTCCGTTCAAAACTGGAAAGAAGCTTTCTGAGGAATTGCTCTGTGTTCTGTTAATTCATCTCACAGAGTTACATCTTTCCCTTCAAGAAGACTTTCGTTAAGGCTGTTCTTGTGGAATTGGGAAAGGGATATTTGAAAGCCCAAAGAGGGCTATGGTGAAAAAGGAAATATCTTCCGTTCAAAACTGGAAAGAATCTTTCTGAGAAACTGCTCTGTGTTCTGTTAATTCATCTCACAGAGTTACATCTTTCCCTTCAAGAAGCCTTTCGCTAAGGTTGTTCTTGTGGAATTGGAAAAGGGATATTTGGAAGCCCATAGGGGGCTAAGTAAAAAAGGAAATATCTCCCGTTCAAAACTGGAAAGAAGCTTTCAGAGAAACTGCTCTGTGTTCTGCTAATTCACCACACAGAGTTACATCTTACACTTCAAGAAGCCTTTCGCTAAGGCTGTTCTTGTGGAATTGGCAAAGGGATATTTGGAAGCCCATCGAGGTCTATGGTGAAAAAGGAAATATCTTCCGTTCAAAACTGGAAAGAATCTTTCTGAGAAACTGCTCTGTGTTCTGTTAAATCATCTCACAGAGTTACATCTTTCCCTTCAATAAGCCTTTCGCTAAGACTGTTCTTGTGGAATTGGCAAAGGGATATTTGGAAACCCATAGAGGGCCATGGAGAAAAAGGAAATATCTTCCGTTCAAAACTGGAAAGAAGCTTTCTGAGAAACTGCTCTGTGTTCTGTTAATTCATTTCACAGAGTTACATCTTTCCCTTCAAGAAGCCTTTCGCTAAGGCTGTTCTTGTGGAATTGGCAAAGGGATATTTGGAAGCCCTTAGAGGGCTATGGTGAAAAAGGAAATATCTTCCGTTCAAAACTGGAAAGAAGCTTTCTGAGAAACTGCTCTGTGTTCTGTTAATTCATCTCACAGAGTTACATCTTTTCCTTCCAGAAGCCTTTCGCTAAGGCTGTTCTTGTGGAGGTGACAAAGTGGTATTTGGAAGCCCATAGAGGGCTAAGGTGAAAAAGGAAATATCTTCCGTTCAAAACTGGATAGAAGATTTCTGAGAAACTGCTCTGTGTTCTGTTAATTCATCTCACAGAGTTACATCTTTCGCTTCAAGAAGCCTTTCGCCAAGGTGTTCTTGTGGAATTGGCAAAGGGATAATTGGAAGCCCATAGAGGTCTATGGTGAACAAGGAAATAACTTCCGTTCAAAACTGGAAAGAAGCTTTCTGAGAAACTGCTCTGTGTTCTATTAATTCATCTCATAGAGTTACATCTTTCCCTTCAAGAAGACTTTCGCTAAGGCTGTTCTTGTGGAATTGGCAAAGGGATATTTGGAAGCCCATAGAGGGCTATGGTGAAAAAGGAAATATCTTCCGTTCAAAACTGGAAAAAAGCTTTCTGAGAATCTGCTCTGTGTTCTGTTAATTCATCTCACAGAGTTACATCTTTCCCTTCAAGAAGCCGTTCTCTAAGGCTGTTCTTGTGGAATTGGCAAAGGGATATTTGGAAGCCCATAGTGGGCTATGGTGAAAAAGGAAATATCTTCCGTTCAAAACTGGAAAGAAGCTTTCTGAGAAACTGCTCTGTGTTCTGTTAATTCATCTCACAGAGTTACATCTTTCCCTTCCAGATGCCTTTCGCTAAGGCTGTTCTTTTGGAATTGGCAAAGGGATATTTGGAAGCCCATAGAGGGCTATGGTGAAAAAGGAAATATCTTCCGTTCAAAACTGGAAAGAAGCTTTCTGAGATACTGCTCTGTGTTAGGTTAATTCATCTCACAGGGTTACATCTTTCCCTTCAAGAAGCCTTTCGCTAAGGATGTTCTTGCGGAATTGGCAAAGGGATATTTGGAAGCCCATAGAGGGCTATGGTGAAAAAGGAAATATCTTCCGTTCAAAACTGGAAAGAAGCTTTCTGAGAAACTGCTCTGTGTTCTGTGAATTCATCTCACAGAGTTACATCTTTCGCTTCAAGAAGCCTTTCGCCAAGGTGTTCTTGTGGAATTGGCAAAGGGATAATTGGAAGCCCATAGAGGTCTATGGTGAACAAGGAAATAACTTCCGTTCAAAACTGGAAAGAAGCTTTCTGAGAAACTGCTCTGTGTTCTATTAATTCATCTCATAGAGTTACATCTTTCCCTTCAAGAAGACTTTCGCTAAGGCTGTTCTTGTGGAATTGGCAAAGGGATATTTGGAAGCCCATAGAGGGCTATGGTGAAAAAGGAAATATCTTCCGTTCAAAACTGGAAAAAAGCTTTCTGAGAATCTGCTCTGTGTTCTGTTAATTCATCTCACAGAGTTACATCTTTTCCTTCCAGAAGCCTTTCGCTAAGGCTGTTCTTGTGGAATTGGCAAAGGGATATTTGGAAGCCCTTAGAGGGCTATTGTGAAAAAGGAAATATCTTCCGTTCAAAGCTGGAAAGAAGCTTTCTGAGAAACTGCTCTGTGTTCTGTTAATTCATCTCACAGAGTTACATCTTTCCCTTCAAGAAGCCTTTCGCTAAGGCTGTTCTTGTGGAGGTGACAAAGTGGTATTTGGAAGCCCATAGAGGGCTATGGTGAAAAAGGAAATATCTTCCGTTCAAAACTGGATAGAAGATTTCTGAGAAACTGCTCTGTGTTCTGTTAATTCATCTCACAGAGTTACATCTTTCCCTTCCAGAAGCCTTTGGCTAAGGCTGTTCTTGTGGAATTGGAAAAGGGATATTTGGAAGCCCATAGAGGGCTATGGTGTAAAAGGAAATATCTTCCGTTCAAAACTGGAAAGAAGCTTTCTGAGAAAGTGCTCTGTGTTCTGTTAATTCATCTCACAGAGTTACATCTTTCCCTTCAAGAAGCCTTTCGCTAAGGCTGTTCTTTTGGAATTGGCAAAGTGATATTTGGAAGCCCCTACAGGGCTATTGTGAAAAAGGAAATATCTTCCGTTCAAAACTGGAAAGAAGCTTTCTGAGAAACTACTCTGTGTTCTATTAATTCATCTCATAGAGTTACATCTTTCCCTTCAAGAAGACTTTCGCTAAGGCTGTTCTTGTGGAATTGGCAAAGGGATATTTGGAAGCCCATAGAGGGCTATGGTGAAAAAGGAAATATCTTCCGTTCAAAACTGGAAAAAAGCTTTCTGAGAATCTGCTCTGTGTTCTGTTAATTCATCTCACAGAGTTACATCTTTTCCTTCCAGAAGCCTTTCGCTAAGGCTGTTCTTGTGGAATTGGCAAAGGGATATTTGGAAGCCCTTAGAGGGCTATTGTGAAAAAGGAAATATCTTCCGTTCAAAGCTGGAAAGAAGCTTTCTGAGAAACTGCTCTGTGTTCTGTTAATTCATCTCACAGAGTTACATCTTTCCCTTCAAGAAGCCTTTCGCTAAGGCTGTTCTTGTGGAAGTGACAAAGTGGTATTTGGAAGCCCATAGAGGGCTAAGGTGAAAAAGGAAATATCTTCCGTTCAAAACTGGAAAGAAGATTTCTGAGAAACTGCTCTGTGTTCTGTTAATTCATCTCACAGAGTTACATCTTTCCCTTCAAGAAGCCTTTCGCTAAGACTGTTCTTGTGGAATTGGCAAAGGGATATTTGGAAGCCCTTAGAGGGCTATGGGGAAAAAGGAAATATCTTCCGTTCAAAACTGGAAAGAAGCTTTCTGAGAAACTGCTCTGTGTTCTGTAAATTCATCTCACAGAGTTACATCTTTCATCTCAAGAAGCCTTTCGCTAAGGCTGTTCTTGTGGAATTGGCAAAGTGATATTTGGAAGCCAATAGAGGGCTATGGTGAAAAAGGAAATATCTTCCGTTCAAAACTGGAAAGAAGCTTTCTGAGAAAGTGCTCTGTGTTCTGTGAATTCAACTCACAGAGTTACATCTTTCCCTTCAAGAAGCCTTTCTCTAAGGCTGGTCTTGTGGAATTGGCAAAGGGATATTTGGAAGCCCATAGAGGGCTATGGTGTAAAAGGAAATATTTTCCGTTCAAAAATGGAAAGAACCTTTCTGAGATACCGCTTTGTGTTCTTTTATTTCATCTCACAGAGTTACATCTTTCCCTGCGAGAAGCCTTTCGCTAAGGCTGTTCTTGTGGAATTGGCAAAGGGATATTTGGAAGCCCATAGAGGGCTATGGTGAAAAAGGAAATATCTTCCGTTCAAAACTGGAAAGAAGCTTTCTGAGAAACTGCTCTGTGTTCTGTTAATTCATCTCACAGAGTTACATCTTTCCCTTCAAGAAACCTTTCGCTAAGGCTGTTCTTGTGGAATTGGCAAGGGGATATTTGGAAGCCCATAGAGGGCTATGGTGAAAAGGAAATATCTTCCGTTGAAAACTGGAAAGAAGCTTTCTGAGAAACCGTTCTGTATTCTGTTAATTCATCTCACAGAGTTACATCTTTCCCTTCAAGAAGCCTTTCGCTAAGGCTGTTCTTGTGGAATTGGCAAAGGGATATTTGGAAGCCCATAGAGGGCTGTGATGAAAAAGGAAATATCTTCCGTTCAAAACTGGAAAAAAGCTTTCTGAGAAACTGCTCTGTGTTCTGTTAATTCTTCTCACAGAGTTACTTCGTTCCCTTCAAGAAGCCTTTCGCTAAGGCTGTTCTTGTGGAATTGGCAAAGGGATATTTGGAAACCCATAGAGGTCGATGGCGAAAAAGGAAATATCTTCCGTTCAAAACTGGAAAGAAGCTTTCTGAGACACTGCTCTGTGTTCTGTTAATTCATCTCACAGAGTTACATCTTTCCCTTCAAGAAGCCTTTCGCTAAGGCTGTTCTTTTGGAATTGGCAAAGTGATATTTGGAAGCCCCTACAGGGCTATTGTGAAAAAGGAAATATCTTCCGTTCAAAACTGGAAAGAAGCTTTCTGAGAAACTACTCTGTGTTCTATTAATTCATCTCATAGAGTTACATCTTTCCCTTCAAGAAGACTTTCGCTAAGGCTGTTCTTGTGGAATTGGCAAAGGGATATTTGGAAGCCCATAGAGGGCTATGGTGAAAAAGGAAATATCTTCCGTTCAAAACTGGAAAAAAGCTTTCTGAGTATCTGCTCTGTGTTCTGTTAATTCATCTCACAGAGTTACATCTTTTCCTTCCAGAAGCCTTTCGCTAAGGCTGTTCTTGTGGAATTGGCAAAGGGATATTTGGAAGCCCTTAGAGGGCTATTGTGAAAAAGGAAATATCTTCCGTTCAAAACTGGAAAGAAGCTTTCTGAGAAACTGCTCTGTGTTCTGTTAATTCATCTCACAGAGTTACATCTTTCCCTTCAAGAAGCCTTTCGCTAAGGCTGTTCTTGTGGAAGTGACAAAGTGGTATTTGGAAGCCCATAGAGGGCTAAGGTGAAAAAGGAAATATCTTCCGTTCAAAACTGGAAAGAAGATTTCTGAGAAACTGCTCTGTGTTCTGTTAATTCATCTCACAGAGTTACATCTTTCCCTTCAAGAAGCCTTTCGCTAAGACTGTTCTTGTGGAATTGGCAAAGGGATATTTGGAAGCCCTTAGAGGGCTATGGGGAAAAAGGAAATATCTTCCGTTCAAAACTGGAAAGAAGCTTTCTGAGAAACTGCTCTGTGTTCTGTAAATTCATCTCACAGAGTTACATCTTTCATCTCAAGAAGCCTTTCGCTAAGGCTGTTCTTGTGGAATTGGCAAAGTGATATTTGGAAGCCAATAGAGGGCTATGGTGAAAAAGGAAATATCTTCCGTTCAAAACTGGAAAGAAGCTTTCTGAGAAAGTGCTCTGTGTTCTGTGAATTCAACTCACAGAGTTACATCTTTCCCTTCAAGAAGCCTTTCTCTAAGGCTGGTCTTGTGGAATTGGCAAAGGGATATTTGGAAGCCCATAGAGGGCTATGGTGTAAAAGGAAATATTTTCCGTTCAAAAATGGAAAGAACCTTTCTGAGATACCGCTTTGTGTTCTTTTATTTTATCTCACAGAGTTACATCTTTCCCTGCGAGAAGCCTTTCGCTAAGGCTGTTCTTGTGGAATTGGCAAAGGGATATTTGGAAGCCCATAGAGGGCTATGGTGAAAAAGGAAATATCTTCCGTTCAAAACTGGAAAGAAGCTTTCTGAGAAACTGCTCTGTGTTCTGTTAATTCATCTCACAGAGTTACATCTTTCCCTTCAAGAAACCTTTCGCTAAGGCTGTTCTTGTGGAATTGGCAAGGGGATATTTGGAAGCCCATAGAGGGCTATGGTGAAAAGGAAATATCTTCCGTTGAAAACTGGAAAGAAGCTTTCTGAGAAACCGTTCTGTATTCTGTTAATTCATCTCACAGAGTTACATCTTTCCCTTCAAGAAGCCTTTCGCTAAGGCTGTTCTTGTGGAATTGGCAAAGGGATATTTGGAAGCCCATAGAGGGCTGTGATGAAAAAGGAAATATCTTCCGTTCAAAACTGGAAAAAAGCTTTCTGAGAAACTGCTCTGTGTTCTGTTAATTCTTCTCACAGAGTTACTTCGTTCCCTTCAAGAAGCCTTTCGCTAAGGCTGTTCTTGTGGAATTGGCAAAGGGATATTTGGAAACCCATAGAGGTCGATGGCGAAAAAGGAAATATCTTCCGTTCAAAACTGGAAAGAAGCTTTCTGAGACACTGCTCTGTGTTCTGTTAATTCATCTCACAGAGTTACATCTTTCCCTTCAAGAAGCCTTTCGCTAAGTCTGGTCTTGTGGAATTCGCAAAGGGATATTTGGAAGCCCATTGAGGGCTATGGTGAAAAAGGAAATATCTTCCCTTCAAAACTGGAAAGAAGCTTTCTTAGAAACTGCTCTGTGTTCTCTTAATTCATCTCACAGAGTTACATCTTACCCTTCAAGAAGCCTTTCGCTAAGGCTGTTCTTGTGGAATTGGCAAAGGGATATTTGGAAGCCCATAGAGGGCTATGGTGAAAAAGGAAATATCTTCCGTTCAAAACTGGAAAGAAGCTTTCTGAGAAAGTGCTCTGTGTTCTGTGAATTCATCTCACAGAGTTACATATTTCCCTTCAAGAAGCCGTTCTCTAAGGCTGTTCTTGTGGAATTGGCAAAGGGATATTTGGAAGCCCATAGTGGGCTATGGTGAAAAGGGAAATATCTTCCGTTCAAAACTGGAAAGAAGCTTTCTGAGAAACTGTTCTGTGTTCTGTTAATTCATCTCACAGAGTTACATCTTTCCCTTCCAGATGCCTTTCGCTAAGGCTGTTCTTGTGGAATTGGAAAAGGGATATTTGGAAGCCCATAGAGGGCTATGGTGTAAAAGGAAATATCTTCCGTTCAAAACTGGAAAGAAGCTTTCTGAGAAACTGCTCTGTGTTCTGTTAATTCATCTCACAGAGTTACATCTTTCCCTTCAAGAAGACTTTCGCTAAGGATGTTCTTGCGGAATTGGCAAAGGGATAATTGGAAGCCCATAGAGGGCTACGGTGAAAAATTAAATATCTTCCGTTCAAAACTGGAAAGAAGCTTTCTGAGAAAGTGCTCTGTGTTCTGTGAATTCATCTCACAGAGTTACATCTTTCCCTTCAAGAAGCCTTTCGCTAAGGCTGTTCTTTTCGAATTGGCAAAGTGATATTTGGAAGCCCCTACAGGGCTATTGTGAAAAAGGAAATATCTTCCGTTCAAAACTGGAAAGAAGCTTTCTGAGAAACTGCTCTGTGTTCTGTTACTTCATCTCACAGAGATACATCTTTCCCTTCAAGAAGCCTGTCGCTAAGGCTGTTCTTGTGGAATTGGCAAAGGGATATTTGGAAGCCCATAGAGGGCTAGGGTGAAAAAGGAAATATCTTCCGTTCAAAACTGGAAAGAAACTTTGTGAGAAATTGCTCTGTGCTCTGTTAATTCATCTCACAGAGTTACATCTTTCCCTTCCAGAAGCCTTTCGCTAAGGCTGTTCTTGTGGAAGTGGCAAAGGGATATTTGGAAGCCCATAGAGGGCTATGGTGAAAAAGGAAATATCTTCCGTTCAAAACTGGAAAGAAGCTTTCTGAGATACTGCTCTGTGTTCTTTTAATTCATCTCACAGAGTTACATCTTTCCCTTCAAGGAGCCTTTCGCTAAGGATGTTCTTGTGGAATTGGCAAAGGGATATTTGGAAGCCCATAGAGGGCTATGGTGAAAAAGGAAATATCTTCCGTTCAAAACTGGAAAGAAGCTTTCTGAGAAACTGCTCTGTGTTCTGTTAATTCATCTCACAGAGTTACATCTTTCCCTTCAAGAAGACTTTCGCTAAGGCTGTTCTTGTGGAATTGGCAAAGGGATATTTGGAAGCCCATAGAGGGCTATGGTGAAAAAGGAAATATCTTCCGTTCAAAACTGGAAAGAAGCTTTCTGAGAAACTGCTCTGTGTTCTGTTAATTCATCTCACAGAGTTACATCTTTCCCTTCAACAAGCCTTTCGCTAAGGCTGTTCTTGTGGAATTGGCAAAGGGATATTTGGAAACCCATAGAGGGCTACGGTGAAAAAGGAAATATCTTCCGTTCAAAACTGGAAAGAAGCTTTCTGAGAAATTGCTCTGTGTTCTGATAATTCATCTCACAGAGTTACATCTTTCCCTTCAAGAAGCCTTTCGCTAAGGCTGTTCCTTTGGAATTGGCAAAGTGATATTTGGAAGCCCACAGAGGGCTATGGTGAAAAAGGAAATATCTTCCGTTCAAAACTGGAAAGAAGCTTTCTGAGAAACTGCTCTGTGTTCTGTTAATTCATCTCACAGAGTTACATCTTTCCCTTCCAGAAGCCTTTCGCTAAGGCTGTTCTTGTGGAATTGGCAAAGGGATATTCGGAAGCCCATAGAGGGCTATGGTGAAATAGGAAATATCTTCCGTTCAAAACTGGAAAGAAGCTTTCTGAGAAACTGCTCTGTGTTCTGTTAATTCATCTCACAGAGTTACATCTTTCCCTTCAAGAAGCCTTTCGCTAAGGCTGTTCTTGTGGAATTGGCAAAGGGATATTTGGAAGCCCATAGAGGGCTATGGTGAAAAAGGAAATATCTTCCGTTCAAAACTGGAAAGAAGCTTTCTGAGAAACTGCTCTGTGTTCTGTTAATTCATCTCACAGAGTTACATCTTTCCTTTCAAGAAGCCTTTCGCTAAGGTTGTTCTTGTGGAATTGGAAAAGGGATATTTGGAAGTCCATAGGGGGCTAAGTAAAAAAGGAAATATCTCCCGTTCAAAACTGGAAAGAAGCTTTGTGAGAAACTGCTCTGTGTTCTGTTAATTCATCTCACAGAGTTACATCTTACACTTCAAGAAGCCTTTCGCTAAGGCTGTTCTTGTAGAATTGGCAAAGGGATATTTGGAAGCCCATAGAGGTCTATGGTGAAAAAGGAAATATCTTCCGTTCAAAAGTGGAAACAAGCTTTCTGAGAAACTGCTCTGTGTTCTGTTAAATCATCTCACAGAGTTACATCTTTCCCTTCAAGAAGCCATTCGCTAAGACTGTTCTTGTGGAATTGGCAAAGGGATACTTGGAAGCCCTTAGAGGGCTATGGGGAAAAAGGAAATATCTTCCGTTCAAAACTGGAAAGAAGCTTTCTGAGAAACTGCTCTGTGTTCTGTAAATTCATCTCACAGAGTTACATCTTTCATCTCAAGAAGCCTTTCGCTAAGGCTGTTCTTGTGGAATTGGCAAAGGGATATTTGGAAGAACATAGAGGGCTGTGATGAAAAAGGAAATATCTTCCGTTCAAAACTGGAAAAAAGCTTTCTGAGAAACTGCTCTGTGTTCCGTTAATTCTTCTCACAGAGTTACTTCGTTTCCTTCGAGAAGCCTTTCGCTAAGGCTGTTCTTGTGGAATTGGCAAAGGGATATTTGGAAACCCATAGAGGGCGATGGCGAAAAAGGAAATATCTTCCGTTCAAAACTGGAAAGAAGCCTTCTGAGACACTGCTCTGTGTTCTGTTAATTCATCTCACAGAGTTACATCTTTCCTTCAAGAAGCCTTTCGCTAAGTCTGGTCTTGTGGAATTCGCAAAGGGATATTTGGAAGCCCATTGAGGGCTATGGTGAAAAAGGAAATATCTTCCCTTCAAACCTGGAAAGAAGCTTTTTAGAAACTGCTCTGTGTTCTCTTAATTCATCTCACAGAGTTACATCTTACCCATCAAGAAGCCTTTCGCTGAGGCTGTTCTTGTGGAATTGGCAAAGGGATATTTGGAAGCCCATAGAGGGCTATGGTGAAAAAGGAAATATCTTCCGTTCAAAACTGGAAAGAAGCTTTCTGAGAAAGTGCTCTGTGTTCTGTGAATTCATCTCACAGAGTTACATCTTTCCCTTCCAGAAGCCTTTCGCTAAGGCTGTTCTTGTGGAATTGGCAAAGGGATATTCGGAAGCCCATAGAGGGCTATGGTGAAAAAGGAAATATCTTCCGTTCCAAACTGGAAAGAAGCTTTCTGAGAAACTGCTCTGTGTTCTGTTAATTCATCTCACAGAGTTACATCTTTCACCTCAAGAAGCCTTTCGCTAACGCTGTTCTTGTGGAATTGGCAAAGGGATATTTGGAAGCCTATAGAGGGCTATGGTGAAAAAGGAAAATCTTCCTTTCAAAACTGGAAAGAAGCTTTCTGAGAAACTGCTCTGTGTTCTGTTAATTCATCTCACAGAGTTACATCTTTCCCTTCAAGAAACCTTTCGCTAAGTCTCTTCTTATGGAATTGGAAAAGGGATATTTGGAAGCCCATAGAGGGATATGGTGAAAAAGGAAATATCTTCCGTTCAAAACTGGAAAGAAGCTTTCTGAGAAACTGCTCTGTGTTCTGTTAATTCATCTCACAGAGTTACATCTTTCCCTTCAAGAAGCCTTTCGCTAAGGCTGTTCTTGTGGAATTGGCAAAGGGATATTTGGAAGAACAGAGAGGGCTGTGGTGAAAAAGGAAATATCTTCCGTTCAAAACTGGAAAGAAAATTTCTGAGAAACTGCTCTGTGTTCTGTTAATTCATCTCACAGAGATACATCTTTCCCTTCAAGAAGCCTTTCGCTAAGGCTGTTCTTGTGGAATTGGCAAAGGGATATTTGGAAGCCCATAGAGGGCTATGGTGAAAAAGCAATTATCTTCCGTTCAAAACTGGAAAGAAGATTTCTGAGAAACTGATCTGTGTTCTGTTAATTCATCTGACAGAGTTACATCTTTCCCTTCAAGAAGCCTTTCGCTAAGGCTGTTCTTGTGGAATTGGCAAAGGGATATTTGGAAGCCCATAGAGGGCTATGGTGAAAAAGGAAATATCTTCCGTTCAAAACTGGAAAGAAGCTTTCTGAGAAACTGCTCTGTGTTCTGTTAATTCATCTCACAGAGTTACATATTTCCCTTCAAGAAGCCTTTCACTAAGGCTGTTCTTTTGGAATTGGCAAAGTGATAATTGGAAGCCCCTACAGGGCTATTGTGAAAAAGGAAATATCTTCCGTTCAAAACTGGAAAGAAGCTTTCTGAGAAACTGCTCTGTGTTCTTTTAATTCATCTCACAGAGATACATCTTTCGCTTGAAGAAGCCTTTCGCTAAGGCTGTTCTTGTGGAATTGGCAAAGGGATATTTGGAAGCCCATAGAGGGCTATGGTGAAAAAGAAAATATCTTCCGTTCAAAACTGGAAGGAAGATTTCTGAGAAACTGCTCTGTGTTCTGTTAATTCATCTCACAGAGTTACATCTTTCCCTTCAAGAAGCCTTTCGCTAAGGCTGTTCTTGTGGAATTGGCAAAGGGATATTTGGAAGCCCATAGAGGGCTATGGTGAAAAAAGAAATATCTTCCGTGCAAAACTGGAAAGAAACTTCTGAGAAACTGCTCTGTGTTCTTTTAATTCATCTCACAGAGTTACATCTTTACCTTCAAGAAGCCTGTCGATAAGGCTGTTGTTGTGGAATTGGCAAAGGGATATTTGGAAGCCCATAGAGGGCTATGGTGAAAAAGGAAATATCTTCCGTTCAAAACTGGAAAGAAGCATTCTGAGAAACTGCTCTGTGTTCTGTTAATTCATCTCACAGAGTTACATCTTTCCCTTCCAGAAGCATTTCTCTAAGGCTGTTCTTGTGGAGTTGGCACAGGGATATTTGGAAGCCCATAGAGGGCTATGGTGAAAAAGGAAATATCTTCGGTTCAAAACTGGAAAGAAGCTTTCTGAGATACTGCTCTGTGTTCTTTTAAATCATCTTACAGAGTTACATATTTCCCTTCAAGGAGCCTTTCGCTAAGGATGTTCTTGTGGAATTGGGAAGGGGATATTTGGAAGCCCATAGAGGGCTATGGTGAAAAAGGAAAATCTTCCTTTCAAAACTGGAAAGAAGCTTTCTGAGAAACTGCTCTGTGTTCTGTTAATTCATCTCACAGAGTTACATCTTTCCCTTCAAGAAAACTTTCGCTAAGGCTGTTCTTGTGGAATTGGCAAAGGGATATTTGGAAGCCCATAGAGGGCTATGGTGAAAAAGGAAATATCTTCCGTTCAAAACTGGAAAGAAGCTTTCTGAGAAACTGCTCTGTGTTCTGTTAATTCATCTCACAGAGTTACATCTTTCCCTTCAAGAAGCCTTTCGCTAAGGCTGTTCTTGTGGAATTGGCAAAGGGATATTTGGAAGAACATAGAGGGCTGTGGTGAAAAAGGAAATATCTTCCGTTCAAAACTGGAAAGAAAATTTCTGAGAAACTGCTCTGTGTTCTGTTAATTCATCTCACAGAGTTACATCTTTCCCTTCAAAAAGCCTGTCGCTAAGGCTGTTCTTGTGGAATTGGCAAGGGGATATTTGGAAACCCATAGAGGGCTACGGTGAAAAAGGAAGTATCTTCCGTTCAAAATTGGAAAGAAGCTTTCTGAGAAATTGCTCTGTGTTCTGTTAATTCATCTCACAGAGTTACATCTTTCCCATCAAGAAGCCTTTCGCTAAGGTTGTTCTTGTGGAATTGGGAAAGTGATATTTGGAAGCCCATTGAGGTCTATGGTGAAAAAGGAAATATCTTCCGTTCAAAACTGGAAAGAAGCTTTCTTAGAAACTGCTCTGTGTTCTGTTAATTCATCTCACAGAGTTATATCTTTCCCTTCAAGAAGCCTTTCGCTAAGGCTGTTCTTGTGGAAATGGCAAAGGGATATTTGGAAGGCCTTAGAGGGCTATGGTGAAAAAGGAAATATCTTCCGTTCAAAACTGGAAAGAAGCTTTCTGAGAAACTGCTCTGTGTTCTGTAAATTCATCTCACAGAGTTACATCTTTCCCTTCCAGAAGCCTTTCGCTAAGGCTGTTCTTGTGGAATTGGCAAAGTTATATTTGGAAGCCCATAGAGGGCTATGGTGAAAAAGGAAATATCTTCCTTTCAAAACTGGAAAGAAGCTTTCTGAGATACTGCTCGGTGTTCTTTTAATTCATCTCACAGAGTTACATCTTTCTCTTCAAGAAGCGTTTCGCTAACGTTGTTCTTGTGGAATTTGCAAAGGGATATTTGGAAGCCCATAGAGGGCTATGGTGAAAAAGGAAATATCTTCCTTTCAAAACTGGAAAGAAGCTTTCTGAGATACTGCTCGGTGTTCTTTTAATTCATCTCACAGAGTTACATCTTTCTCTTCGAGAAGCGTTTCGCTAACGTTGTTCTTGTGGAATTTGCAAAGGGATATTTGGAAGCCCATAGAGGGCTATGGTGAAAAAGGAAATATCTTCCGTTCAAAACTGGAAAGAAGCTTTCTGAGAAACTGCTCTGTGTTCTGTTAATTCATCTCACAGAGATACATCTTTCCCTTCAAGAAGCCTTTCGCTAAGGCTGTTCTTGTGGAATTGGCAATGGGATATTTGGAAGCCCCTAGAGGGCGATGGTGAAAAAGCAAATATCTTCCGTTCAAAACTGGAAAGAAGATTTCTGAGAAACTGCTCTGTGTTCTGTTAATTCATCTCACAGAGTTACATCTTTCCCTTCAAGAAGCCTTTCGCTAAGGCTGTTCTTGTGGAATTGGCAAAGGGATATTTGGAAGCCCATAGAGGGCTATGGTGAAAAAAGAAATATCTTCCGTTCAAAACTGGAAAGAAACTTCTGAGAAACTGCTCTGTGTTCTTTTAATTCATCTCACAGAGTTACATCTTTCCCTTCAAGAAGCCTGTCGATAAGGCTGTTCTTGTGGAATTGGCAAAGGGATATTTGGAAGCCCATAGAGGGCTATGGTGAAAAAGGAAATATCTTCCGTTCAAAACTGGAAAGAAGCATTCTGAGAAACTGCTCTGTGTTCTGTTAATTCATCTCACAGAGTTACATCTTTCCCTTCAAGAAGCCTTTCGCTAAGGCTCTTCTTTTGGAATTGGCAAAGGGATATTTGGAAGCCCATAGAGGGCTATGGTGAAAAAGGAAATATCTTCCGTTCAAAACTGGAAAGAAGCTTTCTGAGATACTGCTCTGTGTTCTTTTAAATCATCTTACAGAGTAACATCTTTCCCTTCAAGGAGCCTTTCGCTAAGGATGTTCTTGTGGAATTGGCAAGGGGATATTTGGAAGCCCATAGAGGGCTATGGTGAAAAAGGAAAATCTTCCTTTCAAAACTGGAAAGAAGCTTTCTGAGAAACTGCTCTGTGTTCTGTTAATTCATCTCACAGAGTTACATCTTTCTCTTCAAGAAACCTTTCGCTAAGGCTATTCTTGTGGAATTGGCAAAGGGATATTTGGAAGCCCATAGAGGGCTATGGTGAAAAAGGAAATATCTTCCGTTCAAAACTGGAAAGAAGCTTTCTGAGAAACTGCTCTGTGTTCTGTTAATTCATCTCACAGAGTTACATCTTTCCCTTCAAGAAGCCTTTCGCTAAGGCTGTTCTTGTGGAATTGGCAAAGGGATATTTGGAAGAACATAGAGGGCTGTGGTGAAAAAGGAAATATCTTCCGTTCAAAACTGGAAAGAAAATTTCTGAGAAACTGCTCTGTGTTCTGTTAATTCATCTCACAGAGTTACATCTTTCCCTTCAAAAAGCCTGTCGCTAAGGCTGTTCTTGTGGAATTCGCAAAGGGATATTTGGAAACCCATAGAGGGCTACGGTGAAAAAGGAAGTATCTTCCGTTCAAAACTGGAAAAAAGCTTTCTGAGAAATTGCTCTGTGTTCTGTTAATTCATCTCACAGAGTTACATCTTTCCCTTCAAGGAGCCTTTCGCTAAGGATGTTTTTGTGAAATTGGCAAAGTGATATTTGGAAGCCCTTAGAGGGCTATGGTGAAAAAGGAAATATCTTCCGTTCGAAACTGGAAAGGAGCTTTCTGAGAAACTGCTCTGTGTTCTGTTAATTCATCTCAGAGAGTTACATCTTTCCCTTCAAGAAGCCTTTCGCTAAGGCTGTTCTTGTGGAATTGGCAAAGGGATATTTGGAAGCCCATAGAGGTCTACGGTGAAAAAGGAAATATCTTCCGTTCAAAACTGGAAAGAAGCTTTCTGAGATACTGCTCGGTGTTCTTTTAATTCATCTCACAGAGTTACATCTTTCCCTTCAAGGAGCCTTTCGCTAAAGACGTTCTGGTGGAATTGGCAAAGGGATATTTGGACGCGCATAGAGGGCTAGGGTGAAAAAGGAAATATCTTCCGTTCAAAATTGGAAAGAAGATTTCTGAGAAACTGCTCTGTGTTCTGTTAATTCCTCTCACAGAGTTACATCTTTCCCTTCAAGAACACTTTCGCTAAGGCTGTTCTTGTGGAATTGGCAAAGGGATATTTGGAAGCCCTCAGAGGTCTATGGTGAAAAAGGAAATATCTTCCGTTCAATACTGGAAAGAAGATTTCTGAGAAACTGCTCTGTGTTCTGTTAATTCATCTCACAGAGTTACATCTTTCCCTTCAAGAAGCCTTTCCCTAAGGCTGTTCTTGTGGAATTGGCAAAGGGATATTTGGGAGCCCATAGAGGGCTATGGTGAAAAAGAAATATCTTCCGTTCAAAACTGTAAAGAAGTTTTCTGAGAAACTGCTCTGTGTTCTGTTAATTCATCTCACAGAGTTATATCTATCCCTTCAAGAAGCCTTTCGCTAAGGCTGTTCTTGTGGAATTGGCAAAGGGATATTTCGAAGCCCATAGAGGGCTGTGGTGAAAAAGGAAATATCTTCCTTTCAAAACTGGAAAGAAGCTTTCTGAAAAACTGCTCTGTGTTCTGTTAATTCATCTCAGAGAGTTACATCTTTCCCTTCAAGAAGCCTTTCGCTAAGGCTGTTCTTGTGGAATTGGCAAAGGGATATTTGGAAGCCCTTAGAGGGCTATGGTGAAAAAGGAAATATCTTCCGTTCAAAACTAGAAAGAAGCTTTCTGAGAAACTGCTCTGTGTTCTGTTATTTCATCTCACAGAGTTACATCTTTACCTTCAAGGAGCCTTTCGCTAAGGCTGTTCTTGTGGAATTGGCAAAGGGATATTTGGAAACCCATAGAGGGCTACGGTGAAAAAGGAAATATCTTCCGTTCAAAACTGGAAAAAGCTTTCTGAGAAATTGCTCTGTGTTCTGTTAATTCATTTCACAGAGTTACATCTTTCCCTTCCAGAAGCCTTTCGCTACGGCTGTTCTTGTGGAATTGGCAAAGGGATATTTGGAAGCCAACAGAGGGCTATGGTGAAAAAGGAAATATCTTCCGTTCAAAACTGGAAAGAAGCTTTCTGAGATACTGCTCTGTGTTCTTTTAATTCATCTCACAGAGTTACATCTTTCCCTTCGAGAAGCCTTTCGCTAAGGTTGTTCTTGTGGAATTGGCAAAGGGATATTTTGAAGCCCATAGAGGGCTATGTAACAAAGGAAATATCTTCCGTTCAAAACTGGAAAGAAGCTTTCTGATAAACTGCTCTGTGTTCTGTTAATTCATCTCACAGAGTTACATCTTTCCCTTCAAGAAGCCTTTGGCTGAGGCTGTTCTTTTGGAATTGGCAAAGTGATATTTGGAAGCCCCTACAGGGCTACTGTGAAAAAGGAAATATCTTCCGTTCAAAACTGGAAAGAAGCTTTCTGAGAAACTGCTCTGTGTTCTGTTAATTCATCTCACAGAGATACATCTTTCCCTTCAAGAAGCCTTTCGCTAAGGCTGTTCTTGTGGAATTGGCAAAGGGATATTTGGAAGCCCATAGAGGGCTATGGTGAAAAAGCAAATATCTTCCGTTCAAAACTGGAAAGAAGATTTCTGAGAAACTGCTCTGTGTTCTGTTAATTCATCACACAGAGTTACATCTTTCCCTTCAAGAAGCCTTTCGCTAAGGCTGTTCTTGTGGAATTGGCAAAGGGATATTTGGAAGCCCATAGAGGGCTATGGTGAAAAAGGAAATATCTTCCGTTCAAAACTGGAAAGAAGCTTTCTGAGAAACTGCTCTGTATTCTTTTAATTCATCTCACAGAGTTACATCTTTCCCTTCAAGAAGCCTGTCGCTAAGGCTGTTCTTGTGGAATTGGCAAAGTGATATTTGAAAGCCCATAGAGGGCTATGGTGAAAAAGGAAATATCTTCCGTTCAAAACTGGAAAGAAGCTTTCTGAGATACTGCTCGGTGTTTTTTAATTCATCTCACAGAGTTACATCTTTCCCTTCGAGAAGCCTTTCGCTAAGGTTGTTCTTGAGGAATTGGCAAAGGGATATTTTGAAGCCCATAGAGGGCTATGGTGAAAAAGGAAATATCTTCCGTTCAAAACTGCAAAGAAGATTTCTGAGAAACTGCTCTGTGTTCTGTTAATTCATCTCACAGAGTTACATCTTTCCCTTCCAGAAGCCTTTCGCTAAGGCTGTTCTTGTGGAATTGGCAAAGTGATATTTGGAAGCCCACAGAGGGCTATGGTGAAAAAGGAAATATCTTCCGTTCAAAACTGGAAAGAAGCTTTCTGAGATACTGCTCTGTGTTCTTTTAATTCATCTCACAGAGTTACATCTTTCCCTTCAAGGAGCCTTTCGCTAAGGACGTTCTGGTGGAATTGGCAAAGGGATATTTGGACGCCCATAGAGGGCTAGGGTGAAAAAGGAAATATCTTCCGTTCAAAACTGGAAAGAAGATTTCTGAGAATCTGCTCTGTGTTCTGTTAATTCATCTCACAGAGTTACATCTTTCCCTTCAAGAAGCCTTTCGCTAAGGTTGTTCTTGTGGAATTGGCAAAGGGATATTTGGAAGCCCATAGAGGTCTATGGTGAAAAAGGAAATATCTTCCGTTCAAAACTGGAAAGAAGATTTCTGAGAAACTTCTCTGTGTTCTTTTAAATCATCTTACAGAGTAACATCTTTCCCTTCAAGGAGCCTTTCGCTAAGGATGTTCTTGTGGAATTGGCAGGGGGATATTTGGAAGCCCATAGAGGGCTATGGTGAAAAAGGAAATATCTTCCGTTCAAAACTGGAAAGAAGCTTTCTGAGATACTGCTCTGTGTTCTTTTAAATCATCTTACAGAGTAACATCTTTCCCTTCAAGGAGCCTTTCGCTAAGGATGTTCTTGTGGAATTGGCAAGGGGATATTTGGAAGCCCATAGAGGGCTATGGTGAAAAAGGAAAATCTTCCTTTCAAAACTGGAAAGAAGCTTTCTGAGAAACTGCTCTGTGTTCTGTTAATTCATCTCACAGAGTTACATCTTTCTCTTCAAGAAACCTTTCGCTAAGGCTATTCTTGTGGAATTGGCAAAGGGATATTTGGAAGCCCATAGAGGGCTATGGTGAAAAAGGAAATATCTTCCGTTCAAAACTGGAAAGAAGCTTTCTGAGAAACTGCTCTGTGTTCTGTTAATTCATCTCACAGAGTTACATCTTTCCCTTCAAGAAGCCTTTCGCTAAGGCTGTTCTTGTGGAATTGGCAAAGGGATATTTGGAAGAACATAGAGGGCTGTGGTGAAAAAGGAAATATCTTCCGTTCAAAACTGGAAAGAAAATTTCTGAGAAACTGCTCTGTGTTCTGTTAATTCATCTCACAGAGTTACATCTTTCCCTTCAAAAAGCCTGTCGCTAAGGCTGTTCTTGTGGAATTCGCAAAGGGATATTTGGAAACCCATAGAGGGCTACGGTGAAAAAGGAAGTATCTTCCGTTCAAAACTGGAAAAAAGCTTTCTGAGAAATTGCTCTGTGTTCTGTTAATTCATCTCACAGAGTTACATCTTTCCCTTCAAGGAGCCTTTCGCTAAGGATGTTTTTGTGAAATTGGCAAAGTGATATTTGGAAGCCCTTAGAGGGCTATGGTGAAAAAGGAAATATCTTCCGTTCGAAACTGGAAAGGAGCTTTCTGAGAAACTGCTCTGTGTTCTGTTAATTCATCTCACAGAGTTACATCTTTCCCTTCAAGAAGCCTTTCGCTAAGGCTGTTCTTGTGGAATTGGCAAAGGGATATTTGGAAGCCCATAGAGGTCTACGGTGAAAAAGGAAATATCTTCCGTTCAAAACTGGAAAGAAGCTTTCTGAGATACTGCTCGGTGTTCTTTTAATTCATCTCACAGAGTTACATCTTTCCCTTCAAGGAGCCTTTCGCTAAAGACGTTCTGGTGGAATTGGCAAAGGGATATTTGGACGCGCATAGAGGGCTAGGGTGAAAAAGGAAATATCTTCCGTTCAAAATTGGAAAGAAGATTTCTGAGAAACTGCTCTGTGTTCTGTTAATTCCTCTCACAGAGTTACATCTTTCCCTTCAAGAACACTTTCGCTAAGGCTGTTCTTGTGGAATTGGCAAAGGGATATTTGGAAGCCCTCAGAGGTCTATGGTGAAAAAGGAAATATCTTCCGTTCAATACTGGAAAGAAGATTTCTGAGAAACTGCTCTGTGTTCTGTTAATTCATCTCAGAGAGTTACATCTTTCCCTTCAAGAAGCCTTTCGCTAAGGCTGTTCTTGTGGAATTGGCAAAGGGATATTTGGAAGCCCTTAGAGGGCTATGGTGAAAAAGGAAATATCTTCCGTTCAAAACTGGAAAGAAGCTTTCTGAGAAACTGCTCTGTGTTCTGTTATTTCATCTCACAGAGTTACATCTTTACCTTCAAGGAGCCTTTCGCTAAGGCTGTTCTTGTGGAATTGGCAAAGGGATATTTGGAAACCCATAGAGGGCTACGGTGAAAAAGGAAATATCTTCCGTTCAAAACTGGAAAAAGCTTTCTGAGAAATTGCTCTGTGTTCTGTTAATTCATTTCACAGAGTTACATCTTTCCCTTCCAGAAGCCTTTCGCTACGGCTGTTCTTGTGGAATTGGCAAAGTGATATTTGGAAGCCAACAGAGGGCTATGGTGAAAAAGGAAATATCTTCCGTTCAAAACTGGAAAGAAGCTTTCTGAGATACTGCTCTGTGTTCTTTTAATTCATCTCACAGAGTTACATCTTTCCCTTCGAGAAGCCTTTCGCTAAGGTTGTTCTTGTGGAATTGGCAAAGGGATATTTTGAAGCCCATAGAGGGCTATGTAACAAAGGAAATATCTTCCGTTCAAAACTGGAAAGAAGCTTTCTGATAAACTGCTCTGTGTTCTGTTAATTCATCTCACAGAGTTACATCTTTCCCTTCAAGAAGCCTTTGGCTGAGGCTGTTCTTTTGGAATTGGCAAAGTGATATTTGGAAGCCCCTACAGGGCTATTGTGAAAAAGGAAATATCTTCCGTTCAAAACTGGAAAGAAGCTTTCTGAGAAACTGCTCTGTGTTCTGTTAATTCATCTCACAGAGATACATCTTTCCCTTCAAGAAGCCTTTCGCTAAGGCTGTTCTTGTGGAATTGGCAAAGGGATATTTGGAAGCCCATAGAGGGCTATGGTGAAAAAGCAAATATCTTCCGTTCAAAACTGGAAAGAAGATTTCTGAGAAACTGCTCTGTGTTCTGTTAATTCATCACACAGAGTTACATCTTTCCCTTCAAGAAGCCTTTCGCTAAGGCTGTTCTTGTGGAATTGGCAAAGGGATATTTGGAAGCCCCTAGAGGGCTATGGTGAAAAAGGAAATATCTTCCGTTCAAAACTGGAAAGAAGCTTTCTGAGAAACTGCTCTGTATTCTTTTAATTCATCTCACAGAGTTACATCTTTCCCTTCAAGAAGCCTGTCGCTAAGGCTGTTCTTGTGGAATTGGCAAAGTGATATTTGAAAGCCCATAGAGGGCTATGGTGAAAAAGGAAATATCTTCCGTTCAAAACTGGAAAGAAGCTTTCTGAGATACTGCTCGGTGTTTTTTAATTCATCTCACAGAGTTACATCTTTCCCTTCGAGAAGCCTTTCGCTAAGGTTGTTCTTGTGGAATTGGCAAAGGGATATTTTGAAGCCCATAGAGGGCTATGGTGAAAAAGGAAATATCTTCCGTTCAAAACTGCAAAGAAGATTTCTGAGAAACTGCTCTGTGTTCTGTTAATTCATCTCACAGAGTTACATCTTTCCCTTCCAGAAGCCTTTCGCTAAGGCTGTTCTTGTGGAATTGGCAAAGTGATATTTGGAAGCCCACAGAGGGCTATGGTGAAAAAGGAAATATCTTCCGTTCAAAACTGGAAAGAAGCTTTCTGAGATACTGCTCTGTGTTCTTTTAATTCATCTCACAGAGTTACATCTTTCCCTTCAAGGAGCCTTTCGCTAAGGATGTTTTTGTGGAGTTGGCAAAGGGATATTTGGAAGCCCTTAGAGGGCTATGGTGAAAAAGGAAATATCTTCCGTTCAAAACTGGAAAGGAGCTTTCTGAGAAACTGCTCTGTGTTCTGTTAATTCATCTCACAGAGTTACATCTTTCCCTTCAAGAAGCCTTTCGCTAAGGCTGTTCTTGTGGAATTGGCAAAGGGATATTTGGAAACCCTTAGAGGGCTATGGTGAAAAAGGAAATATCTTCCGTTCAAAACAGGAAAGAAGCTTTCTGAGAAACTGCTCTGTGTTCTGTTAATTCATCTCAGAGAGTTACATCTTTCCCTTCCAGAAGCCTTTCGCTAAGGCTGTTCTTGTGGAATTGGCAAAGGGATATTTGGAAGCCCATAGAGGTCTACGGTGAAAAAGGAAATATCTTCCGTTCAAAACTGGAAAGAAGCTTTCTGAGATACTGCTCGGTGTTCTTTTAATTCATCTCACAGAGTTACATCTTTCCCTTCAAGGAGCCTTTCGCTAAGGACGTTCTGGTGGAATTGGCAAAGGGATATTTGGACGCCCATAGAGGGCTAGGGTGAAAAAGGAAATATCTTCCGTTCAAAACTGGAAAGAAGATTTCTGAGAATCTGCTCTGTGTTCTGTTAATTCATCTCACAGAGTTACATCTTTCCCTTCAAGAAGCCTTTCGCTAAGGTTGTTCTTGTGGAATTGGCAAAGGGATATTTGGAAGCCCATAGAGGTCTATGGTGAAAAAGGAAATATCTTCCGTTCAAAACTGGAAAGAAGATTTCTGAGAAACTTCTCTGTGTTCTGTTAATTCATCTCACAGACTTACATCTTTCCCTTCAAGAAGCCTTTCGCTAAGGCTGTTCTTGTGGAATTGGCAAAGGGATATTTGGAAGCCCATAGAGGGCTATGGTGAAAAAGGAAATATCTTCCGTTCAAAACTGGAAAGAAGCTTTCTGAGAAACTGCTCTGTGTTCTTTTAATTCATCTCACAGAGTTACATCTTTCCCTTCAAGAAGCCTGTCGCTAAGGCTGTTCTTGTGGAATTGGCAAAGTGATATTTGGAAGCCCACAGAGGGCTATGGTGAAAAAGGAAATATCTTCCGTTCAAAACTGGAAAGAAGCTTTCTGAGATACTGCTCTGTGTTCTTTTAATTCATCTCACAGAGTTACATCTTTCCCTTCAAGGAGCCTTTCGCTGAGGCTGTTTTTGTGGAATTGGCAAAGGGATATTTGGAAGCCCTTAGAGGGCTATGGTGAAAAAGGAAATATCTTCCGTTCAAAACTGGAAAGAAGCTTTCTGAGAAACTGCTCTGTGTTCTGTTAATTCATCTCACAGAATTACATCTTTCCCTTCAAGAACCCTGTCGCTAAGGCTGTTCTTGTGGAATTGGCAAAGGGATATTTGGAAGCCCATAGAGGGCTATGGTGAAAAAGGAAATATCTTCCGTTCAAAACTGGAAAGAAGCTTTCTGAGATACTGCTCTGTGTTCTGTTAATTCATCTCACAGAGATACATCTTTCCCTTCAAGAAGCCTTTCGCTAAGGCTGTTCTTGTGGAATTGGCAAAGGGATATTTGGAAGCCCATAGAGGGCTATGGTGAAAAAGCAAATATCTTCCGTTCAAAACTGGAAAGAAGATTTCTGAGAAACTGCTCTGTGTTCTGTTAATTCATCACACAGAGTTACATCTTTCCCTTCCAGAAGCCTTTCGCTAAGGCTGTTCTTGTGGAATTGGCAAAGGGATATTTGGAAGCCCATAGAGGGCTATGGTGAAAAAGGAAATATCTTCCGTTCAAAACTGGAAAGAAGCTTTCTGAGAAACTGCTCTGTGTTCTTTTAATTCATCTCACAGAGTTACATCTTTCCCTTCAAGAAGCCTGTCGCTAAGGCTGTTCTTGTGGAATTGGCAAAGTGATATTTTAAAGCCCATAGAGGGCTATGGTGAAAAAGGAAATATCTTCCGTTCAAAACTGGAAAGAAGCTTTCTGAGATACTGCTCGGTGTTCTTTTAATTCATCTCACAGAGTTACATCTTTCCCTTCGAGAAGCCTTTCGCTAAGGTTGTTCTTGTGGAATTGGCAAAGGGATATTTTGAAGCCCATAGAGGGCTATGTAACAAAGGAAATATCTTCCGTTCAAAACTGGAAAGAAGATTTCTGAGAAACTGCTCTGTGTTCTCTTAATTCATCTCACAGAGTTACATCTTTCCCTTCAAAAAGCCTTTCACTAAGGCTGTTCTTGTGGAATTGGAAAAGGGATATTTGGAAGCCCTTAGAGGGCTATGGTGAAAAAGAAATATCTTACGTTCAAAACTGTAAAGAAGCTTTCTGAGAAACTGCTCTGTGTTCTGTTAATTCATCTCACAGAGTTACATCTATCCCTTCAAGAAGCCTTTCGCTAAGGCTGTTCTTGTGGAATTGGCAAAGGGATATTTCGAAGCCCATAGAGGGCTGTGGTGAAAAAGGAAGTATCTTCCGTTCAAAATTGGAAAGAAGATTTCTGAGAAACTGCTCTGTGTTCTGTTAATTCATCTCACAGAGTTACATCTTTCCCTTCAAGAAGCCTTTCACTAAGGCTGTTCTTCTGGAAATGGCAAAGGGATATTTGGAAGAACATAGAGGGCTGTGGTGAAAAAGGAAATATCTTCCGTTCAAAACTGGAAAGAAAATTTCTGAGAAACTGCTCTGTGTTCTGTTAATTCATCTCACAGAGTTACATCTTTCCCTTCAAAAAGCCTTTCGCTAAGGCTGTTCTTGTGGAATTGGCAAAGGGATATTTGGAAACCCATAGAGGGCTACGGTGAAAAAGGAAATATCTTCCGTTCAAAACTGGAAAGAAGCTTTCTGAGATATTGCTCTGTGTTCTGTTAATTCATCTCACAGAGTTACATCTTTCCCTTCCAGAAGCCTTTCGCTAAGGCTGTTCTTGTGGAATTGGCAAAGTGATATTTGGAAGCCCACAGAGGGCTATGGTGAAAAAGGAAATATCTTCCGTTCAAAACAGGAAAGAAGCTTTCTTAGAAAGTGCTCTGTGTTCTGTTAATTCATCTCACAGAGTTACATCTTTCCCTTCAAGAAGCCTTTCGCTAAGGTTGTTCTTGTGGAATAGGCAAAGGGATATTTGGAAGCCCATAGAGGGCTATGGTGAAAAAGGAAATATCTTCCGTTCAAAACTGGAAAGAAGCTTTCTGAGAAACTGCTCTGTGTTCTGAAAATTCATCTCACAGAGTTACATCTTTCCAATCCAGAAGCCTTTCTCTAAGGCTGTTCTTGTGGAATTGGCAAAGGGATATTTGGAAACCCATAGAGGGCTATGGTGAAAAAGAAATATCTTCCGTTCAAAACTGGAAAGAAGCTCTCTGAGAAACTGCTCTGTGTTCTGTTAATTCATTTCACAGAGTTACATCTTTCCCTTCCAGAAGCCTTTCTCTAAGGCTGTTCTTGTGGAATTGGCAAAGGGATATTTGGAAGCCCATAGAGGGCTATGGTGAAAAAGGAAATATCTTCCGTTCAAAACTGGAAAGAAGCTTTCTGAGAAACTGCTCTGTGTTCTTTTAATTCATCTCACAGAGTTACATCTTTCCCTTCAAGGAGCCTTTCGCTAAGGTGTTCTTGTGGAATTGGCAAGGTGATATTTGGAAGCCCATAGAGGGCTAAGGTGAAAAAGGAAATATCTTCCTTTCAAAACTGGAAAGAAGCTTTCTGAGAAACTGCTCTGTGTTCTGTTAATTCATCTCACAGAGTTACATCTTTCCCTTCAAGAAGTCTTTCGCTAAGGCTGTTCTTGTGGAATTGGCAAAGGGATATTTGGAAGCCCATAGAGGACTATGGTGAAAAAGGAAATATCTTCCGTTCAAAACTGGAAAGAAGCTTTCTGAAAAACTGCTCTGTGTTCTGTTAATTCATCTCACAGAGTTACATCTTTCCCTTCAAGAAGCCTTTCGCTAACGTTTTTCTTGTGGAATTGGCAAAGGGATATTTGGAAGCCCATAGAGGGCTGTGGTGAAAAATGAAATATCTTCCGTTCAAAACTGGAAAGAAGCTTTCTGAGATACTGCTCTGTGTTCTTTTAATTCATCTCACAGAGTTACATCTTTCCCTTCAAGAAGCCTTTCGCTAAGGCTGTCCTTTTGGAATTGGCAAAGTGATATTTGGAAGCCCCTACAGGGCTATTGTGAAAAAGGAAATATCTTCCGATCAAAACTGGAAAGAAGCTTTCTGAGATACTCCTCTGTGTTCTTTTAATTCAACTCACAGAGTTACATCTTTCCCTTCAAGGAGCCTTTCGCTAAGGATGTTCTTGTGGAATTGGCAAGGGGATATTTGGAAGCCCATAGAGGGCTATGGTGAAAAAGGAAATATCTTCCTTTCAAAACTGGAAAGAAGCTTTCTGAGAAACTGCTCTGTGTTCTGTTAATTAATCTCACAGAGTTACATCTTTCTCTTCAAGAAACCTTTCGGTAAGGCTGTTCTTGTGGAATTGGCAAAGGGATATTTGGAAGCCCATAGAGGGCTATGGTGAAAAAGGAAATATCTTCCGTTCAAAACTGGAAAGAAGCTTTCTGAGAAACTGCTCTGTGTTCTTTTAATTCATCTCACAGAGTTACATCTTTCCCTTCAAGAAGCCTTTCGCTAAAGTTGTTCTGTGGAATTGGCAAAGGGATATTTGGAAGCCCATAGAGGGCTGTGGTGAAAAAGGAAATATCTTCCGTTCAAAACTGGAAAGAAGCTTTCTGAGAAACTGCTCTGTGTTCTGTTAATTCATCTCACAGAGTTACATCTTTCACTTCAAAAAGCCTTTCGCTAAGGCTGTTCTTGTGAAATTTGCAAAGGGATATTTGGAAACCCATAGAGGGCTACGGTGAAAAAGGATATATCTTCCGTTCAAAACTGGAAAGAAACTTTCTGAGATATTGCTCTGTGTTCTGTTAATTCATCTCACAGAGTTACATCTTTCCCTTCGAGAAGCCTTTCGCTACGGCTGTTCTTGTGGAATTGGCAAAGTGATATTTGGAAGCCAACAGAGGGCTATGGTTAAAAAGGAAATATCTTCCGTTCAAAACTGGAAAGAATCTTTCTGAGATACTGCTCTGTGTTCTTTTAATTCATCTCACAGAGTTACATCTTTCCCTTCGAGAAGCCTTTCGCTAAGGTTGTTCTTGTGGAATTGGCAAAGGGATATTTTGAAGCCCATAGAGGGCTATGTAACAAAGGAAATATCTTCCGTTCAAAACTGGAAAGAAGCTTTCTGATAAACTGCTCTGTGTTCTGTTAATTCATCTCACAGAGTTACATCTTTCCCTTCAAGAAGCCTTTGGCTAAGGCTGTTCATTTGGAATTGGCAAAGTGATATTTGGAAGCCCCTACAGGGCTATTGTGAAAAAGGAAATATCTTCCGTTCAAAACTTGAAAGAAGCTTTCTGAGAAACTGCTCTGTGTTCTGTTAATTCATCTCACAGAGATACATCTTTCCCTTCAGGAAGCCTTTCGCTAAGGCTGTTCTTGTGGAATTGGCAAAGGGATATTTGGAAGCCCATAGAGGGCTATGGTGAAAAAGCAAATATCTTCCGTTCAAAACTGAAAAGAAGATTTCTGAGAAACTGCTCTGTGTTCTGTTAATTCATCACACAGAGTTACATCTTTCCCTTCAAGAAGCCTTTCGCTAAGGATGTTCTTGTGGAATTGGCAAAGGGATATTTGGAAGCCCATAGAGGGCTAAGGTGAAAAAGGAAATATCTTCCGTTCAAAACTGGAAAGAAGCTTTCTGAGAAACTGCTCTGTATTCTTTTAATTCATCTCACAGAGTTACATCTTTCCCTTCAAGAAGCCTGTCGCTAAGGCTGTTCTTGTGGAATTGGCAAAGTGATATTTGAAAGCCCATAGAGGGCTATGGTGAAAAAGGAAATATCTTCCGTTCAAAACTGGAAAGAAGCTTTCTGAGATACTGCTCGGTGTTTTTTAATTCATCTCACAGAGTTACATCTTTCCCTTCGAGAAGCCTTTCGCTAAGGTTGTTCTTGTGGAATTGGCAAAGGGATATTTTGAAGCCCATAGAGGGCTATGGTGAAAAAGGAAATATCTTCCGTTCAAAACTGGAAAGAAGATTTCTGAGAAACTGCTCTGTGTTCTGTTAATTCATCTCACAGAGTTACATCTTTCCCTTCCAGAAGCCTTTCGCTAAGGCTGTTCTTGTGGAATTGGCAAAGTGATATTTGGAAGCCCACAGAGGGCTATGGTGAAAAAGGAAATATCTTCCGTTCAAAACTGGAAAGAAGCTTTCTGAGATACTGCTCTGTGTTCTTTTAATTCATCTCAGAGAGTTACATCTTTCCCTTCAAGGAGCCTTTCGCTAAGGATGTTTTTGTGGAGTTGGCAAAGGGATATTTGGAAGCCCTTAGAGGGCTATGGTGAAAAAGGAAATATCTTCCGTTCAAAACAGGAAAGAAGCTTTCTTAGAAACTGCTCTGTGTTCTGTTAATTCATCTCACAGAGTTACATCTTTCCCTTCAAGAAGCCTTTCGCTAAGGTTGTTCTTGTGGAATAGGCAAAGGGATATTTGGAAGCCCATAGAGGGCTATGGTGAAAAAGGAAATATCTTCCGTTCAAAACTGGAAAGAAGCTTTCTGAGAAACTGCTCTGTGTTCTGTAAATTCATCTCACAGAGTTACATCTTTCCAATCCAGAAGCCTTTCTCTAAGGCTGTTCTTGTGGAATTGGCAAAGGGATATTTGGAAACCCATAGAGGGCTATGGTGAAAAAGAAATATCTTCCGTTCAAAACTGGAAAGAAGCTCTCTGAGAAACTGCTCTGTGTTCTGTTAATTCATTTCACAGAGTTACATCTTTCCCTTCCAGAAGCCTTTCTCTAAGGCTGTTCTTGTGGAATTGGCAAAGGGATATTTGGAAGCCCATAGAGGGCTATGGTGAAAAAGGAAATATCTTCCGTTCAAAACTGGAAAGAAGCTTTCTGAGAAACTGCTCTGTGTTCTTTTAATTCATCTCACAGAGTTACATCTTTCCCTTCAAGGAGCCTTTCGCTAAGGTGTTCTTGTGGAATTGGCAAGGTGATATTTGGAAGCCCATAGAGGGCTAAGGTGAAAAAGGAAATATCTTCCTTTCAAAACTGGAAAGAAGCTTTCTGAGAAACTGCTCTGTGTTCTGTTAATTCATCTCACAGAGTTACATCTTTCCCTTCAAGAAGTCTTTCGCTAAGGCTGTTCTTGTGGAATTGGCAAAGGGATATTTGGAAGCCCATAGAGGACTATGGTGAAAAAGGAAATATCTTCCGTTCAAAACTGGAAAGAAGCTTTCTGAAAAACTGCTCTGTGTTCTGTTAATTCATCTCACAGAGTTACATCTTTCCCTTAAAGAAGCCTTTCGCTAACGTTTTTCTTGTGGAATTGGCAAAGGGATATTTGGAAGCCCATAGAGGGCTGTGGTGAAAAATGAAATATCTTCCGTTCAAAACTGGAAAGAAGCTTTCTGAGATACTGCTCTGTGTTCTTTTAATTCATCTCACAGAGTTACATCTTTCCCTTCAAGAAGCCTTTCGCTAAGGCTGTCCTTTTGGAATTGGCAAAGTGATATTTGGAAGCCCCTACAGGGCTATTGTGAAAAAGGAAATATCTTCCGATCAAAACTGGAAAGAAGCTTTCTGAGATACTCCTCTGTGTTCTTTTAATTCAACTCACAGAGTTACATCTTTCCCTTCAAGGAGCCTTTCGCTAAGGATGTTCTTGTGGAATTGGCAAGGGGATATTTGGAAGCCCATAGAGGGCTATGGTGAAAAAGGAAATATCTTCCTTTCAAAACTGGAAAGAAGCTTTCTGAGAAACTGCTCTGTGTTCTGTTAATTAATCTCACAGAGTTACATCTTTCTCTTCAAGAAACCTTTCGGTAAGGCTGTTCTTGTGGAATTGGCAAAGGGATATTTGGAAGCCCATAGAGGGCTATGGTGAAAAAGGAAATATCTTCCGTTCAAAACTGGAAAGAAGCTTTCTGAGAAACTGCTCTGTGTTCTTTTAATTCATCTCACAGAGTTACATCTTTCCCTTCAAGAAGCCTTTCGCTAAAGTTGTTCTGTGGAATTGGCAAAGGGATATTTGGAAGCCCATAGAGGGCTGTGGTGAAAAAGGAAATATCTTCCGTTCAAAACTGGAAAGAAGCTTTCTGAGAAACTGCTCTGTGTTCTGTTAATTCATCTCACAGAGTTACATCTTTCACTTCAAAAAGCCTTTCGCTAAGGCTGTTCTTGTGAAATTTGCAAAGGGATATTTGGAAACCCATAGAGGGCTACGGTGAAAAAGGATATATCTTCCGTTCAAAACTGGAAAGAAGCTTTCTGAGATATTGCTCTGTGTTCTGTTAATTCATCTCACAGAGTTACATCTTTCCCTTCGAGAAGCCTTTCGCTACGGCTGTTCTTGTGGAATTGGCAAAGTGATATTTGGAAGCCAACAGAGGGCTATGGTGAAAAAGGAAATATCTTCCGTTCAAAACTGGAAAGAATCTTTCTGAGATACTGCTCTGTGTTCTTTTAATTCATCTCACAGAGTTACATCTTTCCCTTCGAGAAGCCTTTCGCTAAGGTTGTTCTTGTGGAATTGGCAAAGGGATATTTTGAAGCCCATAGAGGGCTATGTAACAAAGGAAATATCTTCCGTTCAAAACTGGAAAGAAGCTTTCTGATAAACTGCTCTGTGTTCTGTTAATTCATCTCACAGAGTTACATCTTTCCCTTCAAGAAGCCTTTGGCTAAGGCTGTTCTTTTGGAATTGGCAAAGTGATATTTGGAAGCCCCTACAGGGCTATTGTGAAAAAGGAAATATCTTCCGTTCAAAACTTGAAAGAAGCTTTCTGAGAAACTGCTCTGTGTTCTGTTAATTCATCTCACAGAGATACATCTTTCCCTTCAAGAAGCCTTTCGCTAAGGCTGTTCTTGTGGAATTGGCAAAGGGATATTTGGAAGCCCATAGAGGGCTATGGTGAAAAAGCAAATATCTTCCGTTCAAAACTGGAAAGAAGATTTCTGAGAAACTGCTCTGTGTTCTGTTAATTCATCACACAGAGTTACATCTTTCCCTTCAAGAAGCCTTTCGCTAAGGCTGTTCTTGTGGAATTGGCAAAGGGATATTTGGAAGCCCATAGAGGGCTATGGTGAAAAAGGAAATATCTTCCGTTCAAAACTGGAAAGAAGCTTTCTGAGAAACTGCTCTGTATTCTTTTAATTCATCTCACAGAGTTACATCTTTCCCTTCAAGAAGCCTGTCGCTAAGGCTGTTCTTGTGGAATTGGCAAAGTGATATTTGAAAGCCCATAGAGGGCTATGGTGAAAAAGGAAATATCTTCCGTTCAAAACTGGAAAGAAGCTTTCTGAGATACTGCTCGGTGTTTTTTAATTCATCTCACAGAGTTACATCTTTCCCTTCGAGAAGCCTTTCGCTAAGGTTGTTCTTGTGGAATTTGCAAAGGGATATTTTGAAGCCCATAGAGGGCTATGGTGAAAAAGGAAATATCTTCCGTTCAAAACTGGAAAGAAGATTTCTGAGAAACTGCTCTGTGTTCTGTTAATTCATCTCACAGAGTTACATCTTTCCCTTCCAGAAGCCTTTCGCTAAGGCTGTTCTTGTGGAATTGGCAAAGTGATATTTGGAAGCCCACAGAGGGCTGTGGTGAAAAAGGAAATATCTTCCGTTCAAAACTGGAAAGAAGCTTTCTGAGATACTGCTCTGTGTTCTTTTAATTCATCTCAGAGAGTTACATCTTTCCCTTCAAGGAGCCTTTCGCTAAGGATGTTTTTGTGGAATTGGCAAAGGGATATTTGGAAGCCCTTAGAGGGCTATGGTGAAAAAGGAAATATCTTCCGTTCAAAACTGGAAAGGAGCTTTCGGAGAAACTGCTCTGTGTTCTGTTAATTCATCTCACAGAGTTACATCTTTCCCTTCAAGAAGCCTTTCGCTAAGGCTGTTCTTGTGGAATTGGCAAAGGGATATTTGGAAGCCCTTAGAGGGCTATGGTGAAAAAGGAAATATCTTCCGTTCAAAACAGGAAAGAAGCTTTCTGAGAAACTGCTCTGTGTTCTGTTAATTCATCTCAGAGAGTTACATCTTTCCCTTCCAGAAGCCTTTCGCTAAGGCTGTTCTTGTGGAATTGGCAAAGGGATATTTGGAAGCCCATAGAGGGCTATGGTGAAAAAGGAAATATATTCCGTTCAAAACTGGAAAGAAGCTTTCTGAGAAACTGCTCTGTGTTCTTTTAATTCATCTCACAGAGTTACATCTTTCCCTTCAAGAAGCCTGTCGCTAAGGCTGTTCTTGTGGAATTGGCAAAGTGATATTTGGAAGCCCACAGAGGGCTATGGTGAAAAAGGAAATATCTTCCGTTCAAAACTGGAAAGAAGCTTTCTGAGATACTGCTCTGTGTTCTTTTAATTCATCTCACAGAGTTACATCTTTCCCTTCAAGGAGCCTTTCGCTGAGGCTGTTTTTGTGGAATTGGCAAAGGGATATTTGGAAGCCCATAGAGGGCTATGGTGAAAAAGGAAATATCTTCCGTTCAAAACTGGAAAGAAGCTTTCTGAGAAACTGCTCTGTGTTCTGTTAATTCATCTCACAGAATTACATCTTTCCCTTCAAGAACCCTGTCGCTAAGGCTGTTCTTGTGGAATTGGCAAAGGGATATTTGGAAGCCCATAGAGGGCTATGGTGAAAAAGGAAATATCTTCCGTTCAAAACTGGAAAGAAGCTTTCTGAGATACTGCTCTGTGTTCTGTTAATTCATCTCACAGAGATACATCTTTCCCTTCAAGAAGCCTTTCGCTAAGGCTGTTCTTGTGGAATTGGCAAAGGGATATTTGGAAGCCCATAGAGGGCTATGGTGAAAAAGCAAATATCTTCCGTTCAAAACTGGAAAGAAGATTTCTGAGAAACTGCTCTGTGTTCTGTTAATTCATCACACAGAGTTACATCTTTCCCTTCCAGAAGCCTTTCGCTAAGGCTGTTCTTGTGGAATTGGCAAAGGGATATTTGGAAGCCCATAGAGGGCTATGGTGAAAAAGGAAATATCTTCCGTTCAAAACTGGAAAGAAGCTTTCTGAGAAACTGCTCTGTGTTCTTTTAATTCATCTCACAGAGTTACATCTTTCCCTTCAAGAAGCCTGTCGCTAAGGCTGTTCTTGTGGAATTGGCAAAGTGATATTTTAAAGCCCATAGAGGGCTATGGTGAAAAAGGAAATATCTTCCGTTCAAAACTGGAAAGAAGCTTTCTGAGATACTGCTCGGTGTTCTTTTAATTCATCTCACAGAGTTACATCTTTCCCTTCGAGAAGCCTTTCGCTAAGGTTGTTCTTGTGGAATTGGCAAAGGGATATTTTGAAGCCCATAGAGGGCTATGTAACAAAGGAAATATCTTCCGTTCAAAACTGGAAAGAAGATTTCTGAGAAACTGCTCTGTGTTCTGTTAATTCATCTCACAGAGTTACATCTTTCCCTTCAAGAAGCCTTTCACTAAGGCTGTTCTTGTGGAATTGGAAAAGGGATATTTGGAAGCCCTTAGAGGGCTATGGTGAAAAAGAAATATCTTACGTACAAAACTGTAAAGAAGCTTTCTGAGAAACTGCTCTGTGTTCTGTTAATTCATCTCACAGAGTTACATCTATCCCTTCAAGAAGCCTTTCGCTAAGGCTGTTCTTGTGGAATTGGCAAAGGGATATTTCGAAGCCCATAGAGGGCTGTGGTGAAAGAGGAAGTATCTTCCGTTCAAAATTGGAAAGAAGCTTTCTGAGAAACTGCTCTGTGTTCTGTTAATTCATCTCACAGAGTTACATCTTTCCCTTCAAGAAGCCTTTCGCTAAGGCTGTTCTTCTGGAAATGGCAAAGGGATATTTGGAAGAACATAGAGGGCTGTGGTGAAAAAGGAAATATCTTCCGTTCAAAACTGGAAAGAAAATTTCTGAGAAACTGCTCTGTGTTCTGTTAATTCATCTCACAGAGTTACATCTTTCCCTTCAAAAAGCCTTTCGCTAAGGCTGTTCTTGTGGAATTGGCAAAGGGATATTTGGAAACCCATAGAGGGCTACGGTGAAAAAGGAAATATCTTCCGTTCAAAACTGGAAAGAAGCTTTCTGAGATATTGCTCTGTGTTCTGTTAATTCATCTCACAGAGTTACATCTTTCCCTTCCAGAAGCCTTTCGCTAAGGCTGTTCTTGTGGAATTGGCAAAGTGATATTTGGAAGACCACAGAGGGCTATGGTGAAAAAGGAAATATCTTCCGTTCAAAACAGGAAAGAAGCTTTCTTAGAAACTGCTCTGTGTTCTGTTAATTCATCTCACAGAGTTACATCTTTCCCTTCAAGAAGCCTTTCGCTAAGGTTGTTCTTGTGGAATAGGCAAAGGGATATTTGGAAGCCCATAGAGGGCTATGGTGAAAAAGGAAATATCTCCCGTTCAAAACTGGAAAGAAGCTTTCTGAGAAACTGCTCTGTGTTCTGTAAATTCATCTCACAG
Organism: Chlorocebus sabaeus; assembly: GCF_047675955.1. Lineage (NCBI taxonomy): Eukaryota > Metazoa > Chordata > Mammalia > Primates > Cercopithecidae > Chlorocebus > Chlorocebus sabaeus. The sequence goes on from NW_027327604.1 coordinate 762,791, forward strand.
AGTTACATCTTTCCAATCCAGAAGCCTTTCTCTAAGGCTGTTCTTGTGGAATTGGCAAAGGGATATTTGGAAACCCATAGAGGGCTATGGTGAAAAAGAAATATCTTCCGTTCAAAACTGGAAAGAAGCTCTCTGAGAAACTGCTCTGTGTTCTGTTAATTCATTTCACAGAGTTACATCTTTCCCTTCCAGAAGCCTTTCTCTAAGGCTGTTCTTGTGGAATTGGCAAAGGGATATTTGGAAGCCCATAGAGGGCTATGGTGAAAAAGGATATATCTTCCGTTCAAAACTGGAAAGAAGCTTTCTGAGAAACTGCTCTGTGTTCTTTTAATTCATCTCACAGAGTTACATCTTTCCCTTCAAGGAGCCTTTCGCTAAGGTGTTCTTGTGGAATTGGCAAGGTGATATTTGGAAGCCCATAGAGGGCTAAGGTGAAAAAGGAAATATCTTCCTTTCAAAACTGGAAAGAAGCTTTCTGAGAAACTGCTCTGTGTTCTGTTAATTCATCTCACAGAGTTACATCTTTCCCTTCAAGTAGTCTTTCGCTAAGGCTGTTCTTGTGGAATTGGCAAAGGGATATTTGGAAGCCCACAGAGGGCTATGGTGAAAAAGGAAATATCTTCCGTTCAAAACTGGAAAGAAGCTTTCTGAGAAACTGCTCTGTGTTCTGTTAATTCATCTCACAGAGTTACATCTTTCCCTTCAAGAAGCCTTTCGCTAAGGCTGTTCTTGTGGAATTGGCAAAGGGATATTTGGAAGCCCTTAGAGGTCTATGGTGAAAAAGGAAATATCTTCCGTTCAAAACTGGAAAGAAGCTTTCTGAGATACTGCTCTGTGTTCTTTTAATTCATCTCACAGAGTTACATCTTTCCCTTCAAGGATCCTTTCGCTAAGGATGTTCTTGTGGAATTGGCAAAGGGATATTTGGAAGCCCATAGAGGGCTATGGTGAAAAAGTAAATATCTTCCGTTCAAAACTGGAAAGAAGCTTTCTGAGAAACTGCTCTGTGTTCTGTTAATTCATCTCACAGAGTTACATCTTTCCCTTCAAGAAGACTTTCGCTAAGGCTGTTCTTGTGGAATTGGCAAAGGGATATTTGGAAGCCCATAGAGGGCTATGGTGAAAAAGGAAATATCTTCCGTTCAAAACTGGAAAGAAGCTTTCTGAGAAACTGCTCTGTGTTCTGTTAATTCATCTCACAGAGTTACATCTTTCCCTTCAAGAAGCCTTTCGCTAAGGCTGTACTTGTGGAATTGGCAAAGGTATATTAGGAAGCCCATAGAGGACTATGGTGAAAAAGGAAATATCTTCCGTTCAAAACTGGAAAGAAGCTTTCTGAAAAACTGCTCTGTGTTCTGTTAATTCATCTCACAGAGTTACATCTTTCCCTTCAAGAAGCCTTTCGCTAACGTTTTTCTTGTGGAATTGGCAAAGGGATATTTGGAAGCCCATAGAGGGCTGTGGTGAAAAATGAAATATCTTCCGTTGAAAACTGGAAAGAAGCTTTCTGAGATACTGCTCTGTGTTCTTTTAATTCATCTCACAGAGTTACATCTTTCCCTTCCAGAAGCCTTTCGCTAAGGCTGTCCTTTTGGAATTGGCAAAGTGATATTTGGAAGCCCCTACAGGGCTATTGTGAAAAAGGAAATATCTTCCGATCAAAACTGGAAAGAAGCTTTCTGAGATACTCCTCTGTGTTCTTTTAATTCATCTCACAGAGTTACATCTTTCCCTTCAAGGAGCCTTTCGCTAAGGATGTTCTTGTGGAATTGGCAAGGGGATATTTGGAAGCCCTTAGAGGGCTATGGTGAAAAAGGAAATATCTTCCTTTCAAAACTGGAAAGAAGCTTTCTGAGAAACTGCTCTGTGTTCTGTTAATTCATCTCACAGAGTTACATCTTTCTCTTCAAGAAACCTTTCGGTAAGGCTGTTTTTGTGGAATTGGCAAAGGGATATTTGGAAGCCCATAGAGGGCTATGGTGAAAAAGGAAATATCTTCCGTTCAAAACTGGAAAGAAGCTTTCTGAGAAACTGCTCTGTGTTCTTTTAATTCATCTCACAGAGTTACATCTTTCCCTTCAAGAAGCCTTTCGCTAAAGTTGTTCTGTGGAATTGGCAAAGGGATATTTGGAAGCCCATAGAGGGCTGTGGTGAAAAAGGAAATATCTTCCGTTCAAAACTGGAAAGAAGCTTTCTGAGAAACTGCTCTGTGTTCTGTTAATTCATCTCACAGAGTTACATCTTTCACTTCAAAAAGCCTTTCGCTAAGGCTGTTCTTGTGAAATTTGCAAAGGGATATTTGGAAACCCATAGAGGGCTACGGTGAAAAAGGATATATCTTCCGTTCAAAACTGGAAAGAAGCTTTCTGAGATATTGCTCTGTGTTCTGTTAATTCATCTCACAGAGTTACATCTTTCCCTTCGAGAAGCCTTTCGCTAAGGCTGTTCTTGTGGAATTGGTAAAGTGATATTTGGAAGCCCACAGAGGGCTATGGTGAAAAAGGAAATATCTTCCGTTCAAAACTGGAAAGAAGCTTTCGTAGAAACTGCTCTGTGTTCTGTTAATTCATCTCACAGAGTTACATCTTTCCCTTCCAGAAGCCTTTCGCTAAGGCTGTTCTTTTGGAATTGGCAAAGTGATATTTGGAAGCCCACAGAGGGCTGTGGTGAAAAAGGAAATATCTTCCGTTCAAAACTGGAAAGAAGCTTTCTGAGATACTGCTCTGTGTTCTTTTAATTCATCTCACAGAGTTACATCTTTCCCTTCAAGGAGCCTTTCGCTAAGGCTGTTCTTGTGGAATTGACAAAGGGATATTTGGAAGCCCATAGAGGGCTATGGTGAAAAAGGGAATATCTTCCGTTCAAAACTGGAAAGAAGCTTTCTGAGAAACTGCTCTGTGTTCTGTTAATTCATCTCACAGAGTTACATCTTTCCCTTCAAGAAGCCTTTCGCTAAGGCTGTTCTTGTGGAATTGGCAAAGGGATATTTGGAAGCCCATAGAGGGCTATGGTGAAAAAGGAAATATCTTCCGTTCAAAACTGGAAAGAAGCTTTCTGAGCAGCTGCTCTGTGTTCTGTTAATTCATCTCACAGAGTTACATCTTTCCCTTCATAGAGTCTTTCTCTAAGGTTGTTCTTGTGGAATTGGCAAAGGGATATTTGGAAGCCCATTGAGGGCTATGTAAAAAAGGAAATATCTTCCGTTCAAAACTGGAAAGAAGCTTTCTGAGAAACTGCTCTGTGTTCTGTTAATTCATCTCACAGAGTTACATCTTTCCCTTCAAGAAGCCTTTCGCTAAGGCTGTTCTTGAGGAATTGGCAAAGGGATATTTGGAAGCGCATAGAGGGCTATGGTGAAAAAGGAAACATCTTCCGTTCAAAACTGGAAAGAAGCTTTCTGAGATACTGCTGTGTGTTCTTTTAATTCGTCTCACAGAATTACATCTATCCCTTCAATTAGCCTTTCGCTAAGGATGTTCTTTCGGAATTGGCAAGGGGATATTTGGAAGCCCATAGATGGCTATGGTGTAAAGGAAATATCTTCCGTTCAAAACTGGAAAGAAGCTTTCTGAGATACTGCTCTGTGTTCTGTTAATTCATCTCAAAGACTTACATCTTTCCCTTCAAGAAGCCTTTCGCTAAGGCTGTTCTTGTGGAATTGGCAAAGGGATATTTGGAAGTCCATAGATGGCTATGGTGAAAAAGGAAATATCTTCCGTTCAAAACTGGAAAGAAGCTTTCTGAGCAACTGCTCTGTGTTCTGTTAATTCATCTCACAGAGTTACATCTTTCCCTTCAAGAAGCCTTTCGCTAAGGCTGTTCTTGTGGAATTGGCAAAGGGATATTTAGAAGCCCATAGAGGGCTACGGTGAAAAAGGAAATATCTTCCCTTCAAAACTGGAAAGAAGCTTTCTGAGAAACGGCTCTGTGTTCTGTTAATTCATCTCAAAGAGTTACATCTTTCCCGTCAAGAAGCCTTTCCCTAAGGCTGTTCTTGTGGAATTGGCAAAGGGATATTCGGAAGCCCAGAGAGGGCTATGGAGAAAAAGGAAATATCTTCCGTTCAAAACTGGAAAGAAGCTTTCTGAGAAACTGCTCTGTGTTCTGTAAATTCATCTCACAGAGTTACATCATTCCCTTCGAGAAGCCTTTCGCTAAATTTGTTCTTGTGGAATTCGCGAAGGGATATTTTGAAGCCCATAGAGGGCTATGTAACAAAGGAAATGTCTTCCGTTCAAAACTGGAAAGAAGCTTTCTGAGATACTCCTCTGTGTTCTTTTAATTCATCTCACAGAGTTACATCTTTCCCTTCAAGGAGCCTTTCGCTAAGGATGTTCTTGTGGAATTGGCAAGGGGATATTTGGAAGCCCATAGAGGGCTATGGTGAAAAAGGAAATATCTTCCTTTCAAAACTGGAAAGAAGCTTTCTGAGAAACTGCTCTGTGTTCTGTTAATTCATCTCACAGAGTTACATCTTTCTCTTCAAGAAACCTTTCGGTAAGGCTGTTCTTGTGGAATTGGCAAAGGGATATTTGGAAGCCCATAGAGGGCTATGGTGAAAAAGGAAATATCTTCCGTTCAAAACTGGAAAGAAGCTTTCTGAGAAACAGCTCTGTGTTCTGTTAATTCATCTCACAGAGTTACATCTTTCCCTTCAAGAAGCCTTTCGCTAAAGCTGTTCTGTGGAATTGGCAAAGGGATATTTTGAAGCCCATAGAGGGCTGTGGTGAAAAAGGAAATATCTTCCGTTCAAAACTGGAAAGAAGCTTTCTGAGAAACTGCTCTGTGTTCTGTTAATTCATCTCACAGAGTTGCATCTTTCCCTTCAAAAAGCCTTTCGCTAAGGCTGTTCTTGTGAAATTTGCAAAGGGATATTTGGAAACCCATAGAGGGCTACGGTGAAAAAGGAAATATCTTCCGTTCAAAACTGGAAAGAAACTTTCTGAGATATTGCTCTGTGTTCTGTTAATTCATCTCACAGAGTTACATCTTTCCCTTCGAGAAGCCTTTCGCTAAGGCTGTTCTTTTGGAATTGGCAAGGTGATATTTGGAAGCCCACAGAGGGCTATGGTGAAAAGGGAAATATCTTAAGTTCAAAACTGGAAAGAAGGTTTCTGAGAAACTGCTCTGTGTTCTGTTAATTCATCTCACAGATATACATCTTTCCCTTCAAGAAGCCTTTCGCTAAGGCTGTTCTTGTGGAATTGGCAAAGGGATATTTGGAAGCCCATAGAGGGCTATGGTGAAAAAGGAAATATCTTCCGTTCAAAACTGGAAAGAAGCTTTCTGAGAAACTGCTCTGTGTTCTGTTAATTCATCTCACAGAGTTACATCTTTCCCTTCAAGAAACCTTTCGCTAAGGCTGTTCTTGTGGAATTGGCAAAGTGATATTTACAAGCCCATAGAGGGCTATGGTGAAAAAGGAAATATCTTCCGTTCAAAACTGGAAAGAAGCTTTCTGAGAAACTGCTCTGTGTTCTGTTAATTCATCTCACAGAGTTACATCTTTCCCTTCAAGAAGCTTTTCTCTAAGGCTGTTCTTGTGGAATTGGCAAAGGGATATTTGGAAGCCCATAGAGGGCTATGGTGAAAAAGGAAATATCTTCCGTTCAAAACTGGAAAGAAGCTTTCTGAGAAACTGCCCTGTGTTCTGTTAATTCATCTCACAGAGTTACATCTTTCCCTTCAAGAAGCCTTTCGCTAAGGCTGTTCTTGTGGAATTGGTAAAGTGATATTTGGAAGCCCATAGAGGGTTATGGTGAAAAAGGAAATATCTTCCGTTCAAAACTGGAAAGAAGCTTTCTGAGAAACTGCTCTGTGTTCTGTGAATTCATCTCACAGAGTTACATCTTTCCCTTCAAGAAGCCTTTCGCTAAGGCTGTTGTTGTGGAATTGTCAAAGGGATATTTTGAACCCCAGAGAGGGCTATGGTGAAAAAGGAAATATGTTCCGTTCAAAACGGGAAAGAAGCTTTCTGAGATATGCTCTGTGTTCTTTTAATTCATCTCACAGAGTTACACCTTTCCCTTCAAGGAGACTTTCGCTAAAGATGTTCTTGTGGAATTGGCAAAGGGATATTTGGAAGCCCTTAGAGGGCTATGGTGAAAAAGGAAATATCTTCCGTTCAAAACTGGAAAGAAGCTTTCTGAGAAACTGCCCTGTGTTCTGTTAATTCATCTCACAGATTTACATCTTTCCCTTCAAGAAGCCTTTCGCTAAGGCTGTTCTTGTGGAATTGGCAAAGGGATATTTTGAAGCCCATAGAGGGCTATGTAACAAAGGAAATATCTTCCGTTCAAAACTGGAAAGAAGATTTCTGAGAAACTGCTCTGTTTTCTGTTAATTCATCTCACAGAGTTAAACTTTCCCTTCCAGAGGCCTTTCGCTAAGTCTGTTCTTGTGGAATTGGCAAAGGGATATTTGGAAGCCTATAAAGGGCTATGGTGAAAAAGGAAATATCTTCCGTTCAAAACTGGAAAGAAGCATTCTGAGAAACTGCTATGTGTTGTTTTAATTCATCTCACAGAGTTACATCTTTCCATTCAAGGAGCCTTTCGCTAAGGATGTTCTTGTGGAATTCGCAAAGGGATATTTGGAAGCCCATAGAGGACTACGGTGAAAAAGGAAATATCTTCCGTTCAAAACTGGAAAGAAGCTTTCTGAGAAACTGCTCTGTGATCTGTTAATTCATCTCACAGAGTTACATCTTTCCCTTCCAGAAGCCTTTCACTAAGGCTGTTCTTGTGGAATTGGCAAAGGGATATTTGGAAGCCCATAGAGGGCTATGGTGAAAAAGGAAATATCTTCCGTTCAAAACTGGAAAGATGCTTTCTGAGAAACTGCTCTGTGTTCTGTTAATTCATCTCACAGAGTTACATCTTTCACTTCAAGAAGCCTTTCGCTAAGGCTGTTCTTGTGGAATTGGCAAAGGGATATTTGGAAGCCCATAGAGGGCTATGGTGAAAAAGGAAATATCTTCCGTTCAAAACTGGAAAGAAGCTTTCTGAGAAACTGCTCTGTGTTCTGTTAATTCATCTCACAGAGTTACATCTTTCTCTTCAAGAAACCTTTCGGTAAGGCTGTTCTTGTGGAATTGGCAAAGGGATATTTGGAAGCCCATAGAGGGCTATGGTGAAAAAGGAAATATCTTCCGTTCAAAACTGGAAAGAAGCTTTCTGAGAAACAGCTCTGTGTTCTGTTAATTCATCTCACAGAGTTACATCTTTCCCTTCAAGAAGCCTTTCGCTAAAGCTGTTCTGTGGAATTGGCAAAGGGATATTTTGAAGCCCATAGAGGGCTGTGGTGAAAAAGGAAATATCTTCCGTTCAAAACTGGAAAGAAGCTTTCTGAGAAACTGCTCTGTGTTCTGTTAATTCATCTCACAGAGTTGCATCTTTCCCTTCAAAAAGCCTTTCGCTAAGGCTGTTCTTGTGAAATTTGCAAAGGGATATTTGGAAACCCATAGAGGGCTACGGTGAAAAAGGAAATATCTTCCGTTCAAAACTGGAAAGAAACTTTCTGAGATATTGCTCTGTGTTCTGTTAATTCATCTCACAGAGTTACATCTTTCCCTTCGAGAAGCCTTTCGCTAAGGCTGTTCTTTTGGAATTGGCAAGGTGATATTTGGAAGCCCACAGAGGGCTATGGTGAAAAGGGAAATATCTTAAGTTCAAAACTGGAAAGAAGGTTTCTGAGAAACTGCTCTGTGTTCTGTTAATTCATCTCACAGATATACATCTTTCCCTTCAAGAAGCCTTTCGCTAAGGCTGTTCTTGTGGAATTGGCAAAGGGATATTTGGAAGCCCATAGAGGGCTATGGTGAAAAAGGAAATATCTTCCGTTCAAAACTGGAAAGAAGCTTTCTGAGAAACTGCTCTGTGTTCTGTTAATTCATCTCACAGAGTTACATCTTTCCCTTCAAGAAGCTTTTCTCTAAGGCTGTTCTTGTGGAATTGGCAAAGGGATATTTGGAAGCCCATAGAGGGCTATGGTGAAAAAGGAAATATCTTCCGTTCAAAACTGGAAAGAAGCTTTCTGAGAAACTGCCCTGTGTTCTGTTAATTCATCTCACAGAGTTACATCTTTCCCTTCAAGAAGCCTTTCGCTAAGGCTGTTCTTGTGGAATTGGTAAAGTGATATTTGGAAGCCCATAGAGGGTTATGGTGAAAAAGGAAATATCTTCCGTTCAAAACTGGAAAGAAGCTTTCTGAGAAACTGCTCTGTGTTCTGTGAATTCATCTCACAGAGTTACATCTTTCCCTTCAAGAAGCCTTTCGCTAAGGCTGTTGTTGTGGAATTGTCAAAGGGATATTTTGAACCCCAGAGAGGGCTATGGTGAAAAAGGAAATATGTTCCGTTCAAAACGGGAAAGAAGCTTTCTGAGATATGCTCTGTGTTCTTTTAATTCATCTCACAGAGTTACACCTTTCCCTTCAAGGAGACTTTCGCTAAAGATGTTCTTGTGGAATTGGCAAACGGATATTTGGAAGCCCTTAGAGGGCTATGGTGAAAAAGGAAATATCTTCCGTTCAAAACTGGAAAGAAGCTTTCTGAGAAACTGCCCTGTGTTCTGTTAATTCATCTCACAGATTTACATCTTTCCCTTCAAGAAGCCTTTCGCTAAGGCTGTTCTTGTGGAATTGGCAAAGGGATATTTTGAAGCCCATAGAGGGCTATGTAACAAAGGAAATATCTTCCGTTCAAAACTGGAAAGAAGATTTCTGAGAAACTGCTCTGTTTTCTGTTAATTCATCTCACAGAGTTAAACTTTCCCTTCCAGAGGCCTTTCGCTAAGTCTGTTCTTGTGGAATTGGCAAAGGGATATTTGGAAGCCTATAAAGGGCTATGGTGAAAAAGGAAATATCTTCCGTTCAAAACTGGAAAGAAGCATTCTGAGAAACTGCTATGTGTTGTTTTAATTCATCTCACAGAGTTACATCTTTCCATTCAAGGAGCCTTTCGCTAAGGATGTTCTTGTGGAATTCGCAAAGGGATATTTGGAAGCCCATAGAGGACTACGGTGAAAAAGGAAATATCTTCCGTTCAAAACTGGAAAGAAGCTTTCTGAGAAACTGCTCTGTGATCTGTTAATTCATCTCACAGAGTTACATCTTTCCCTTCCAGAAGCCTTTCACTAAGGCTGTTCTTGTGGAATTGGCAAAGGGATATTTGGAAGCCCATAGAGGGCTATGGTGAAAAAGGAAATATCTTCCGTTCAAAACTGGAAAGATGCTTTCTGAGAAACTGCTCTGTGTTCTGTTAATTCATCTCACAGAGTTACATCTTTCACTTCAAGAAGCCTTTCGCTAAGGCTGTTCTTGTGGAATTGGCAAAGGGATATTTGGAAGCCCATAGAGGGCTATGGTGAAAAAGGAAATATCTTCCGTTCAAAACTGGAAAGAAGCTTTCAGAGAAACTGCTCTGTGTTCTGTTAATTCATCTCACAGAGTTACATGTTTCCCTTCAAGAAGCCTTTCGCTAAGGCTGTTCTTGGGGAATTGGCAAAGGGATATTTGGAAGCCAATAGATTGCTATGGTGAAAAATGAATACCTTCCGTTCAAAACTGGAAAGAAGCTTTCCGAGAAACTGCTCTATGTTCTGCTAATTCATCTCACAGAGTTACATCTTTCCCTTCAAGAAGCCTTTCGCTAAGGCTGTTCTTGTGGAATTGGCAAAGGGATATTTGGAAGAACATAGAGGGCTATGGTAAAAAAGGAAATATCTTCCGTTCAAAACTGGAAAGAAGCTTTCTGAGAAACTGCTCTGTGTTCTGTTAATTCATCTCACAGAGTTACATCTTTCCCTTCAAGAAGCCTTTCGCTAAGGCTGTTCTTGTGGAATTGGCAAAGGGATTTTTGGAAGCCCACAGAGGGCTATGGTGAAAAGGGAAATATCTTAAGTTCAAAACTGGAAAGAAGGTTTCTGAGAAACTGCTCTGTGTTCTGTTAATTCATCTCACAGATATACATCTTTCCCTTCAAGAAGCCTTTCGCTAAGGCTGTTCTTGTGGAATTGGCAAAGGGATATTTGGAAGCCCATAGAGGGCTATGGTGAAAAAGGAAATATCTTCCGTTCAAAACTGGAAAGAAGCTTTCTGAGAAACTGCTCTGTGTTCTGTTAATTCATCTCACAGAGTTACATCTTTCCCTTCAAGAAGCTTTTCTCTAAGGCTGTTCTTGTGGAATTGGCAAAGGGATATTTGGAAGCCCATAGAGGGCTATGGTGAAAAAGGAAATATCTTCCGTTCAAAACTGGAAAGAAGCTTTCTGAGAAACTGCTCTGTGTTCTGTTAATTCATCTCACAGAGTTACATCTTTCCCTTCAAGAAGCCTTTCGCTAAGGCTGTTCTTGTGGAATTGGTAAAGTGATATTTGGAAGCCCATAGAGGGTTATGGTGAAAAAGGAAATATCTTCCGTTCAAAACTGGAAAGAAGCTTTCTGAGAAACTGCTCTGTGTTCTGTTAATTCATCACACAGAGTTACATCTTTCCCTTCCAGAAGCCTTTCGCTAAGGCTGTTCTTTTGGAATTGGCAAAGTGATATTTGGAAGCCCACAGAGGGCTGTGGTGAAAAAGGAAATATCTTCCGTTCAAAACTGGAAAGAAGCTTTCTGAGATACTGCTCTGTGTTCTTTTAATTCATCTCACAGAGTTACATCTTTCCCTTCAAGGAGCCTTTCGCTAAGGCTGTTCTTGTGGAATTGACAAAGGGATATTTGGAAGCCCATAGAGGGCTATGGTGAAAAAGGGAATATCTTCCGTTCAAAACTGGAAAGAAGCTTTCTGAGAAACTGCTCTGTGTTCTGTTAATTCATCTCACAGAGTTACATCTTTCCCTTCAAGAAGCCTTTCGCTAAGGCTGTTCTTGTGGAATTGGCAAAGGGATATTTGGAAGCCCATAGAGGGCTATGGTGAAAAAGGAAATATCTTCCGTTCAAAACTGGAAAGAAGCTTTCTGAGCAGCTGCTCTGTGTTCTGTTAATTCATCTCACAGAGTTACATCTTTCCCTTCATAGAGCCTTTCTCTAAGGTTGTTCTTGTGGAATTGGCAAAGGGATATTTGGAAGCCCATTGAGGGCTATGTAAAAAAGGAAATATCTTCCGTTCAAAACTGGAAAGAAGCTTTCTGAGAAACTGCTCTGTGTTCTGTTAATTCATCTCACAGAGTTACATCTTTCCCTTCAAGAAGCCTTTCGCTAAGGCTGTTCTTGAGGAATTGGCAAAGGGATATTTGGAAGCGCATAGAGGGCTATGGTGAAAAAGGAAACATCTTCCGTTCAAAACTGGAAAGAAGCTTTCTGAGATACTGCTGTGTGTTCTTTTAATTCGTCTCACAGAATTACATCTATCCCTTCAATTAGCCTTTCGCTAAGGATGTTCTTTCGGAATTGGCAAGGGGATATTTGGAAGCCCATAGATGGCTATGGTGTAAAGGAAATATCTTCCGTTCAAAACTGGAAAGAAGCTTTCTGAGATACTGCTCTGTGTTCTGTTAATTCATCTCAAAGACTTACATCTTTCCCTTCAAGAAGCCTTTCGCTAAGGCTGTTCTTGTGGAATTGGCAAAGGGATATTTGGAAGTCCATAGATGGCTATGGTGAAAAAGGAAATATCTTCCGTTCAAAACTGGAAAGAAGCTTTCTGAGCAACTGCTCTGTGTTCTGTTAATTCATCTCACAGAGTTACATCTTTCCCTTCAAGAAGCCTTTCGCTAAGGCTGTTCTTGTGGAATTGGCAAAGGGATATTTAGAAGCCCATAGAGGGCTACGGTGAAAAAGGAAATATCTTCCCTTCAAAACTGGAAAGAAGCTTTCTGAGAAACGGCTCTGTGTTCTGTTAATTCATCTCAAAGAGTTACATCTTTCCCGTCAAGAAGCCTTTCGCCAAGGCTGTTCTTGTGGAATTGGCAAAGGGATATTCGGAAGCCCAGAGAGGGCTATGGAGAAAAAGGAAATATCTTCCGTTCAAAACTGGAAAGAAGCTTTCTGAGAAACTGCTCTGTGTTCTGTAAATTCATCTCACAGAGTTACATCATTCCCTTCGAGAAGCCTTTCGCTAAATTTGTTCTTGTGGAATTCGCGAAGGGATATTTTGAAGCCCATAGAGGGCTATGTAACAAAGGAAATGTCTTCCGTTCAAAACTGGAAAGAAGCTTTCTGAGATACTCCTCTGTGTTCTTTTAATTCATCTCACAGAGTTACATCTTTCCCTTCAAGGAGCCTTTCGCTAAGGATGTTCTTGTGGAATTGGCAAGGGGATATTTGGAATCCCATAGAGGGCTATGGTGAAAAAGGAAATATCTTCCTTTCAAAACTGGAAAGAAGCTTTCTGAGAAACTGCTCTGTGTTCTGTTAATTCATCTCACAGAGTTACATCTTTCTCTTCAAGAAACCTTTCGGTAAGGCTGTTCTTGTGGAATTGGCAAAGGGATATTTGGAAGCCCATAGAGGGCTATGGTGAAAAAGGAAATATCTTCCGTTCAAAACTGGAAAGAAGCTTTCTGAGAAACAGCTCTGTGTTCTGTTAATTCATCTCACAGAGTTACATCTTTCCCTTCAAGAAGCCTTTCGCTAAAGCTGTTCTGTGGAATTGGCAAAGGGATATTTTGAAGCCCATAGAGGGCTGTGGTGAAAAAGGAAATATCTTCCGTTCAAAACTGGAAAGAAGCTTTCTGAGAAACTGCTCTGTGTTCTGTTAATTCATCTCACAGAGTTGCATCTTTCCCTTCAAAAAGCCTTTCGCTAAGGCTGTTCTTGTGAAATTTGCAAAGGGATATTTGGAAACCCATAGAGGGCTACGGTGAAAAAGGAAATATCTTCCGTTCAAAACTGGAAAGAAACTTTCTGAGATATTGCTCTGTGTTCTGTTAATTCATCTCACAGAGTTACATCTTTCCCTTCGAGAAGCCTTTCGCTAAGGCTGTTCTTTTGGAATTGGCAAGGTGATATTTGGAAGCCCACAGAGGGCTATGGTGAAAAGGGAAATATCTTAAGTTCAAAACTGGAAAGAAGGTTTCTGAGAAACTGCTCTGTGTTCTGTTAATTCATCTCACAGATATACATCTTTCCCTTCAAGAAGCCTTTCGCTAAGGCTGTTCTTGTGGAATTGGCAAAGGGATATTTGGAAGCCCATAGAGGGCTATGGTGAAAAAGGAAATATCTTCCGTTCAAAACTGGAAAGAAGCTTTCTGAGAAACTGCTCTGTGTTCTGTTAATTCATCTCACAGAGTTACATCTTTCCCTTCAAGAAACCTTTCGCTAAGGCTGTTCTTGTGGAATTGGCAAAGTGATATTTAGAAGCCCATAGAGGGCTATGGTGAAAAAGGAAATATCTTCCGTTCAAAACTGGAAAGAAGCTTTCTGAGAAACTGCTCTGTGTTCTGTTAATTCATCTCACAGAGTTACATCTTTCCCTTCAAAAAGCTTTTCTCTAAGGCTGTTCTTGTGGAATTGGCAAAGGGATATTTGGAAGCCCATAGAGGGCTATGGTGAAAAAGGAAATATCTTCCGTTCAAAACTGGAAAGAAGCTTTCTGAGAAACTGCCCTGTGTTCTGTTAATTCATCTCACAGAGTTACATCTTTCCCTTCAAGAAGCCTTTCGCTAAGGCTGTTCTTGGGGAATTGGCAAAGGGATATTTGGAAGCCAATAGATTGCTATGGTGAAAAATGAATACCTTCCGTTCAAAACTGGAAAGAAGCTTTCCGAGAAACTGCTCTGTGTTCTGCTAATTCATCTCACAGTGTTACATCTTTCCCTTCAAGAAGCCTTTCGCTAAGGCTGTTCTTGTGGAATTGGCAAAGGGATATTTGGAAGAACATAGACGGTTATGGTAAAAAAGGAAATATCTTCCGTTCAAAACTGGAAAGAAGCTTTCTGAGAAACTGCTCTGTGTTCTGTTAATTCATCTCACAGAGTTACATCTTTCCCTTCAAGAAGCCTTTCGCTAAGGCTGTTCTTGTGGAATTGGCAAAGGGATTTTTGGAAGCCCATAGAGGGCTACGGTGAAAAAGGAAATAAGTTTCGTTGAAAACTGGAAAGAAGCTTTCTGAGAAACTGCTCTGTGTTCTTTAATTCATCTCACAGAGTTGCATCTTTCCCTTCAAAAAGCCTTTCGCTAAGGCTGTTCTTGCGGAATTGGCAAAGGGATATTTGGAAACCCATAGAGGGTTACGGTGAAAAAGGAAATATCTTCCGTTCAAAACTGGAAAGAAGCTTTCTGAGAAATTGCTCTGTGTTCTGTTAATTCATCTCACAGAGTTACATCTTTCCCTTCAAGAAGCCTTTCGCTAAGGCTGTTCTTGTGGAATTGGCACAGTGATATTTGGAAGCCCACAGAGGGCTATGGTGAAAAGGGAAATATCTTAAGTTCAAAACTGGAAAGAAGCTTTCTGAGAAACTGCTCTGTGTTCTGTTAATTCATCTCACAGAGTTACATCTTTCATTGGAAAAACTCTTTCGCTAAGCCTGTTCTTGTGGAATTGGAAAAGGGATATTTGGAAGCCCATAGAGGGCTATCGTGAAAAAGGGAATATCTTCCGTTCAAAACTTTAAAGAAGCTTTCTGAGAAACTGCTCTGTGTTCTGTTAATTCATCTCACAGAGTTACATCTTTCCCTTCAAGAAGCCTTTCGCTAAGGCTGTTGTGGAATTGGCAAGGGGATATTTGGAAGCCCATAGAGGGCTATGGTGAAAAAGGAATTATATTCCGTTCAAAACTGGAAAGTAGCTTTCTGAGAAACTGCTCTGTGTTCCGTTAATTCATCTCGCAGAGTTACATCTTTCCCTTCCAGATGCCTTTCGCTAAGGCTGTTCTTGTGGAATTGGCAAAGGGATATTTGGAAGCCCATAGAGGGCTATGGTGAAAAAGGAAATATCTTCCGTTCAAAACTGGAAAGAAGCTTTCTGAGATACTGCTCTTTGTTCTTTTAATTCATCTCACAGAGTTACATCTTTCCCTTCAAGGAGCCTTTCGCTAAGGATGTTCTTGCGGAATTGGCAAATGGATATTTGAAAACCCATAGACTTCTACGATGAAAAAGGAAATATCTTCCGTTCAAAACTGGAAAGAAGCTTTCTGAGAAACTGTTCTGTGTTCTGTTAATTCATCTCACAGAGTTACATCTTTCCCTTCAAGAAGGCTTTCGCTAAGGCTGTTCTTGTGGAATTGGCAAAGGGATATTTGGAAGCCCATAGAGGGCTACGGTGAAAAAGGAAATATCTTCCCTTCAAAACTGGAAAGAAGCATTCTGAGATACTGCTATGTGTTGTTTTAATTCATCTCACAGAGTTACATCTTTCCCTTCAAGAAGCCTTTCTCTAAGGCTGTTCTTGTGGAATTGGCAAAGGGATATTTGGAAGCCCATAGAGGGCTATGGTGAAAAAGGAAATATCTTCCGTTCAAAACTGGAAAGATGCTTTCTGAGAAACTGCTCTGTGTTCTGTTAATTCATCTCACAGAGTTACATGTTTCCCTTCAAGAAGCCTAACGCTAAGGCTGTTCTTGTGGTATTGGCAAAGGGATATTTGGAAGCCCATAGAGGGCTATGGTGAAAAAGGAAACATCTTCCGTTCAAAACTGGAAAGAAGCTTTCAGAGAAACTGCTCTGTGTTCTGTTAATTCATCTCACAGAGTTACATCTTTCCCTTCCAGAAGCCTTTCGCTAAGGCTGTTCTTGGGGAATTGGCAAATGGATATTTGGAAGCCAATAGAGGGCTATGGTGAAAAATGAAATACCTTCCGTTCAAAACTGGAAAGAAGCTTTCCGAGAAACTGCTCTGTGTTCTGCTAATTCATCTCACAGTGTTACATCTTTCCCTTCAAGAAGCCTTTCGCTAAGGCTGTTCTTGTGGAATTGTCAAAGGGATATTTTGAAGCCCATAGAGGGCTATGGTGAAAAAGGAAATATCTTCCGTTCAAAACTGGAAAGAAGCTTTCTGAGATACTGTTCTGTGTTCTTTTAATTCATCTCACAGAGTTACATCTTTCCCTTCAAGGAGCCTTTCGCTAAGGATGTTCTTGTGGAATTGGCAAAGGGATGTTTGGAAGCCCTTAGAGGGCTATGGTGAAAAAGGAAATATCTTCCGTTCAAAACTGGAAAGGAGCTTTCTGAGAAACTGCTCTGTGTTCTGTTAATTCACCTCACAGAGTTACATCTTTCCCTTCAAGAAGCCTTTCGCTAAGGCTGTTCTTGTGGAATTGGCAAAGGGATATTTGGAAGCCCATAGAGGGCTATGGTGAAAAAGGAAATATCTTCCGTTCAAAACTGGAAAGAAGCTTTCTGAGAAACTGCTATGTGTTCTGTTAATTCATCTCACAGAGTTACATCTTTCCCGTCAAGAAGCCTTTCGCTAAGGCTGTTTTTGTGGAATTGGCAAAGGGATATTTGGATGCCCATGGAGGGCTATGGTGAAAAAGGAAATATCTTCCCTTCAAACTGGAAAGAAGCTTTCTGAGAAACTGCTCTGTGTTCTGTTAATTCATCTCACAGAGTTTCATCTTTCCCTACAAGAAGCCTTTCGCTAAGGCTGTTCTTGTGGAATTGGCAAAGGGATATTTGGAAGCCCGTAGATTTCTATGGTAATAAAAGGAAATATCTTCCGTTCAAAACTGGAAAGAAGCTTTCTGAGAAACTGCTCTGTGTTCTGTTAATTCATCTCACAGACTTACATCTTTCCCTTCAAGAAGCCTTTCGCTAAGGCTGTTCTTGTGGAATTGGCAAAGGGATATTTGGAAGCCCATAGAGGGCTATGGTGAAAAAGGAAATATCTTCCATTCAAAACTGGAAAGAAGCTTTCAGAGAAACTGCTCTGTGTTCTGTTAATTCATCTCACAGAGTTACATCTTTCCCTTCCATTTGCCTTTCGCTAAGGCTGTTCTTGTGGAATTGGCAAAGGGATATTTGGAAGCCCGTAGAGGGCTATGGTGAAAAAGGAAATATCTTCCGTTCAAAACTGGAAAGAAGCTTTCTGAGATACTGCTCTGTGTTCTTTTAATTCATCTCACAGAGTTACATCTTTCCCTTCAAGGAGCCTTTCGCTAAGGATGTTCTTGCGGAATTGGCAAAGGGATATTTGGAAGCCCATAGAGGGCTACGGTGAAAAAGGAAATATCTTCCGTTCAAAACTGGAAAGAAGCTTTCTGAGAAACTGCTCTGTGTTCTGTTAATTCATCTCACAGAGTTACATCTTTCCGTTCAAGAAGCCTTTCGCTAAGGCTGTTCTTGTGGAATTGGCAAAGGGCTATTTGGAAGCCCATAGAGGGCTATGGTGAAAAAGAAATATCTTGCGTTCAAAACTGGAAAGAAGCTTTCTGAGAAACTGCTCTGTGTTCTGTTAATTCATCTCACAGAGTTACATCTATCCCTTCAAGAAGCCTTTCGCTAAGGCTGTTCTTGTGGAATTGGCAAAGGGATAATTCGAAGCCCTTAGAGGGCTGTGGTGAAAAAGGAAATATCTTCCGTTCAAAATTGGAAAGAAGCTTTCTGAGAAACTGCTCTGTGTTCTGCTAATTCACCTCACAGAGTTACATCTTTCCCTTCAAGAAGCCTTTCGCTAAGGTTGTTCTTGTGGAATTGGCAAAGGGATATTTTGAAGCCCATAGAGGGCTATGTAAAAAAGGAAATATCTTCCGTTCAAAACTGGAAAGAAGCTTTCTGAGAAACTGCTCTGTGTTCTGTTAATACATGTCACCCAGTTACATCTTTCCCTTCAAGAAGCCTTTCGCTAAGGATGTTCTTGTGGAATTGGCAAGGGGATACTTGGAAGCACATAGAGAGCTATGGTGAAAAAGGAAATATCTTCCGTTCAAAACTGGAAAGAAGCTTTCTGAGAAACTACTCTGTGTTCTTTTCATTCATCTCACAGAGTTACATCTTTCCCTTCAAGAAGCCTTTCGCTAAGGTTGTTCTTGTGGAATTGGCAAAGGGATATTTTGAAACCCATAGAGGGCTATGTAACAAAGGAAATATCTTCCGTTCAAAACTGGAAAGAAGCTTTCTGAGAAACTGCGCTGTGTCCTGTTAATTCATCTCACAGAGTTACATCTTTCCCTTCAAGAAGCCTTTCGCTAAGGCTGTTCTTGTGGAATTGGCAAAGGGCTATTTGGAAGCCCATAGAGGGCTGTGGTGAAAAAGGAAATATCTTCCGTTTAAAACTGGAAAGAAGCTTTCTGAGAAACTGCTCTGTGTTCTGTTAATTCATCTCACAGAGTTACATCTTTCCCTTCAAGAAGCCTTTCGCTAAGGTTGTTCTTGTGGAATTGGCAAAGGGATTTTTGAAGCCCATAGAGGGCTATGTAAAAAAGGAAATATATTCCGTTCAAAACCGGAAAGAAGCTTTCTGAGAAACTGCTCTGTGTTCTGTTAATTCATCTCACAGAGTCACATCTTTCCCTTCAAGAAGCCTTTCGCTAAGGCTGTTCTTGTGGAATTGGCAAAGTGATATTTGGAAGCCCCTAGAGGGCTATTTTGAAAAATTAAATATCTTCCGTTCAAAACTGGAAAGAAGCTTTCTGAGAAACAGCTCTGTGTTCTGTAAATTCATCTCACAGAGTTACATCTTTCCCTTCAAGAAGCCTTTCGCTAAGGCTGTTCTTGTGGAATTTGCAAAGGGATATTTGGAAGCCCATAGAGGTCTATGGTGAAAAAGGAAATATCTTCCGTTCAAAACTGGAAACAAGCTTTCTGAGAAACTGCTCTGTGTTCTGTTAATTCATCTCACAGAGTTACATCTTTCCCTTCAAGAAGCCTTTCGCTAAGGCTGTTCTTGTGGAATTGGCAAAGGGATATTTGGAAGCCAGTAGAGGGCTATGGTGAAAAAGGAAATATCTTCCGTTCAAAACTGGAAAGAAGCTTTCTGAGAAACTGCTCTGTGTTCTGTTTATTCATCTCACAGTGTTACATCTATCCCTTCAAGAAGCCTTTCGCTAAGGCTGTTCTTGTGTAATTGGCAAAGGGATATTTCGAAGCCCTTAGAGGGCTGTGGTGAAAAAGGAAATATCTTCCGTTCAAAATTGGAAAGAAGCTTTCTGAGAAACTGCTCTGTGTTCTGTTAATTCATCTCACAGTGTTACATCTTTCCCTTCAAGAAGCCTTTCGCTAAGGTTGTTCTTGTGGAATTGGCAAAGGGATATTTTGAAGCCCATAGAGGGCTATGTAAAAAAGGAAATATCTTCCGTTGAAAACTGGAAAGAAGCTTTCTGAGAAACTGCTCTGTGTTCTGTTAATTCATCTCACCCAGTTACATCTTTCCCTTCAAGAAGCCTTTCGCTAAGGCTGTTCTTGTGGAATTGGCAAAGTGATATTTGGAAGCCCCTACAGGGCTATTATGAAAAAGGAAATATCTTCCGTTCAAAACTGGAAAGAAGCTTTCTGAGAAACTGCTCTGTGTTCTGTTAATTCATCTCACAGAGTTACATCTTTCCCTTCAAGAAGCCTTTCGCTAAGGCTGTTCTTGTGGAATTGGCAAAGGGATATTTGGAAGCCCATAGAGGGCTATGGTGAAAAAGGAAATATCTTCCGTTCAAAACTGGAAAGAAGCTTTCTGAGAAACTGCTCTGTGTTCTGTTAATTCATCTCACAGAATTACATCTTTCCCTTCAAGAAGCCTGTCGCTAAGGCTGTTCTTGTGGAATTGGCAAAGGGATATTTGGAAGCCCATAGAGGGCTATGGTGAAAAAGGAAATATCTTCCGTTCAAAACTGGAAAGAAGCTTTCTGAGATACTGCTCTGTGTTCTTTTAATTCATCTCACAGAGTTACATCTTTACCTTCAAGGAGCCTTTCGCTAAGGCTGTTCTTGTGGAATTGGCAAAGGGATATTTGGAAACCCATAGAGGGCTACGGTGAAAAAGGAAATATCTTCCATTCAAAACTGGAAAAAGCTTTCTGAGAAATTGCTCTGTGTTCTGTTAATTCATTTCACAGAGTTACATCTTTCCCTTCCAGAAGCCTTTCGCTACGGCTGTTCTTGTGGAATTGGCAAAGTGATATTTGGAAGCCCACAGAGGGCTATCGTGAAAAAGGAAATATCTTCCGTTCAAAACTGGAAAGAAGCTTTCTGAGATACTGCTCTGTGTTCTTTTAATTCATCTCACAGAGTTACATCTTTCCCTTCGAGAATCCTTTCGCTAAGGTTGTTCTTGTGGAATTGGCAAAGGGATATTTTGAAGCCCATAGAGGGCTATGTAACAAAGGAAATATCTTCCGTTCAAAACTGGAAAGAAGCTTTCTGATAAACTGCTCTGTGTTCTGTTAATTCATCTCACAGAGTTACATCTTTCCCTTCAAGAAGCCTTTGGCTAAGGCTGTTCTTTTGGAATTGGCAAAGTGATATTTGGAAGCCCCTACAGGGCTATTGTGAAAAAGGAAATATCTTCCGTTCAAAACTGGAAAGAAGCTTTCTGAGAAACTGCTCTGTGTTCTGTTAATTCATCTCACAGAGATACATCTTTCCCTTCAAGAAGCCTTTCGCTAAGGCTGTTCTTGTGGAATTGGCAAAGGGATATTTGGAAGCCCATAGAGGGCTATGGTGAAAAAGCAAATATCTTCCGTTCAAAACTGGAAAGAAGATTTCTGAGAAACTGCTCTGTGTTCTGTTAATTCATCACACAGAGTTACATCTTTCCCTTCAAGAAGCCTTTCGCTAAGGCTGTTCTTGTGGAATTGGCAAAGGGATATTTGGAAGCCCATAGAGGGCTATGGTGAAAAAGGAAATATCTTCCGTTCAAAACTGGAAAGAAGCTTTCTGAGAAACTGCTCTGTGTTCTTTTAATTCATCTCACAGAGTTACATCTTTCCCTTCAAGAAGCCTGTCGCTAAGGCTGTTCTTGTGGAATTGGCAAAGTGATATTTGAAAGCGCATAGAGGGCTATGGTGAAAAAGGAAATATCTTCCGTTCAAAACTGGAAAGAACCTTTCTGAGATACTGCTCGGTGTTCTTTTAATTCATCTCACAGAGTTACATCTTTCCCTTCGAGAAGCCTTTCGCTAAGGTTGTTCTTGTGGAATTGGCAAAGGGATATTTTGAAGCCCATAGAGGGCTATGTAACAAAGGAAATATCTTCCGTTCAAAACTGGAAAGAAGATTTCTGAGAAACTGCTCTGTGTTCTGTTAATTCATCTCACAGAGTTACATCTTTCCCTTCCAGAAGCCTTTCGCTAAGGCTGTTCTTGTGGAATTGGCAAAGTGATATTTGGAAGCCCACCGAGGGCTATGGTGAAAAAGGAAATATCTTCCGTTCAAAACTGGAAAGAAGCTTTCTGAGATACTGCTCGGTGTTCTTTTAATTCATCTCACAGAGTTACATCTTTCCCTTCAAGGAGCCTTTCGCTAAGGACGTTCTGGTGGAATTGGCAAAGGGATATTTGGACGCCCATAGAGGGCTAGGGTGAAAAATGAAATATCTTCCGTTCAAAACTGGAAAGAAGATTTCTGAGAAACTGCTCTGTGTTCTGTTAATTCATCTCACAGAGTTACATCTTTCCCTTCAAGAAGCCTTTCGCTAAGGCTGTTCTTGTGGAATTGGCAAAGGGATATTTGGAAGCCCATTGAGGGCTATGGTGAAAAAGGAAATATCTTCCGTTCAAAACTGGAAAGAAGCTTTATGAGATACTGCTTTGTGTTCTTTTAATTCATCTCACAGAGTTACATCTTTCCCTTCAAGGAGCCTTTCGCTAAGGATGTTTTTGTGGAATTGGCAAAGGGATATTTGGAAGCCCTTAGAGGGCTATGGTGAAAAAGGAAATATCTTCCGTTCAAAACTGGAAAGGAACTTTCTGAGAAACTGCTCTGTGTTCTGTTAATTCATCTCACAGAGTTACATCTTTCCCTTCAAGAAGCCTTTCGCTAAGGCTGTTCTTGTGGAATTGGCAAAGGGATATTTGGAAGCCCATAGAGGTCTATGGTGAAAAAGGAAATATCTTCCGTTCAAAACTGGAAAGAAGCTTTCAGAGAAACTGCTCTGTGTTCTGTTAATTCATCTCACAGAGTTACATCTTTCCCTTCAAGAAGCCTTTCGCTAAGGCTGTTCTTGTGGAATTGGCAAAGGGATATTTGGAAGCCCATTGAGGGCTATGGTGAAAAAGGAAATATCTTCCGTTTAAAACTGGAAAGAAGCTTTCTGAGAAACTGCTCGGTGTTCTGTTTATTCATCTCACAGAGTTACATCTTTCCCTTCAAGAAGCCTTTCACTAAGGCTGTTCTTGTGGAATTGGAAAAGGGATATTTGGAAGCCCTTAGAGGGCTATGGTGAAAAAGAAATATCTTGCGTTCGAAACTGGAAAGAAGTTTTCTGTGAAACTGCTCTGTGTTCTGTTAATTCATCTCACAGAGTTACATCTATCCCTTCAAGAAGCCTTTCGCTAAGGCTGTTCTTGTGGAATTGGCAAAGGGATATTTCGAAGCCCATAGAGGGCTGTGGTGAAAAAGGAAATATCTTCCTTTCAAACCTGGAAAGAAGCTTTCTGAAAACTGCTCTGTGTTCTGTTAATTCATCTCAGAGAGTTACATCTTTCCCTTCAAGAAGCCTTTCGCTAAGGCTGTTCTTGTGGAATTGGCAAAGGGATATTTGGAAGCCCTTAGAGGGCTATGGTGAAAAAGGAAATATCTTCCGTTCAAAACTGGAAAGAAGCTTTCTGAGAAACTGCTCTGTGTTCTGTTATTTCATCTCACAGAGTTACATCTTTCCCTTCAAGAAGCCTTTCGCTAAGGTTTTTCTTGTGGAATAGGCAAAGGGATATTTTGAAGCCCATAGAGGGCTATGTAAAAAAGGAAATATTTTCCGTTCAAAACTGGAAAGAAGCTTTCTGAGAAACTGCTCTGTGTTCTGTTAATTCATGTCACAGAGTTACATCTTTCCCTTCAGGAAGCCTTTCGCTAAGGCTGTTCTTGTGGAATTGGCAAAGGGATATTTGGAGGCCCATAGAGGGCTATGGTGAAAAATGAATACCTTCCGTTCAAAACTGGAAAGAAGCTTTCCGAGAAACTGCTCTGTGTTCTGCTAATTCATCTCACAGTGTTACATCTTTCCCTTCAAGAAGCCTTTCGCTAAGGCTGTTCTTGTGGAATTGGCAAAGGGATATTTGGAAGAACATAGACGGTTATGGTAAAAAAGGAAATATCTTCCGTTCAAAACTGGAAAGAAGCTTTCTGAGAAACTGCTCTGTGTTCTGTTAATTCATCTCACAGAGTTACATCTTTCCCTTCAAGAAGCCTTTCGCTAAGGCTGTTCTTGTGGAATTGGCAAAGGGATTTTTGGAAGCCCATAGAGGGCTACGGTGAAAAAGGAAATAAGTTTCGTTGAAAACTGGAAAGAAGCTTTCTGAGAAACTGCTCTGTGTTCTTTAATTCATCTCACAGAGTTGCATCTTTCCCTTCAAAAAGCCTTTCGCTAAGGCTGTTCTTGCGGAATTGGCAAAGGGATATTTGGAAACCCATAGAGGGTTACGGTGAAAAAGGAAATATCTTCCGTTCAAAACTGGAAAGAAGCTTTCTGAGAAATTGCTCTGTGTTCTGTTAATTCATCTCACAGAGTTACATCTTTCCCTTCAAGAAGCCTTTCGCTAAGGCTGTTCTTGTGGAATTGGCACAGTGATATTTGGAAGCCCACAGAGGGCTATGGTGAAAAGGGAAATATCTTAAGTTCAAAACTGGAAAGAAGCTTTCTGAGAAACTGCTCTGTGTTCTGTTAATTCATCTCACAGAGTTACATCTTTCATTGGAAAAACTCTTTCGCTAAGCCTGTTCTTGTGGAATTGGAAAAGGGATATTTGGAAGCCCATAGAGGGCTATCGTGAAAAAGGGAATATCTTCCGTTCAAAACTTTAAAGAAGCTTTCTGAGAAACTGCTCTGTGTTCTGTTAATTCATCTCACAGAGTTACATCTTTCCCTTCAAGAAGCCTTTCGCTAAGGCTGTTGTGGAATTGGCAAGGGGATATTTGGAAGCCCATAGAGGGCTATGGTGAAAAAGGAATTATATTCCGTTCAAAACTGGAAAGTAGCTTTCTGAGAAACTGCTCTGTGTTCCGTTAATTCATCTCGCAGAGTTACATCTTTCCCTTCCAGATGCCTTTCGCTAAGGCTGTTCTTGTGGAATTGGCAAAGGGATATTTGGAAGCCCATAGAGGGCTATGGTGAAAAAGGAAATATCTTCCGTTCAAAACTGGAAAGAAGCTTTCTGAGATACTGCTCTTTGTTCTTTTAATTCATCTCACAGAGTTACATCTTTCCCTTCAAGGAGCCTTTCGCTAAGGATGTTCTTGCGGAATTGGCAAATGGATATTTGAAAACCCATAGACTTCTACGATGAAAAAGGAAATATCTTCCGTTCAAAACTGGAAAGAAGCTTTCTGAGAAACTGTTCTGTGTTCTGTTAATTCATCTCACAGAGTTACATCTTTCCCTTCAAGAAGGCTTTCGCTAAGGCTGTTCTTGTGGAATTGGCAAAGGGATATTTGGAAGCCCATAGAGGGCTACGGTGAAAAAGGAAATATCTTCCGTTCAAAACTGGAAAGAAGCTTTCTGAGAAACTGCTCTGTGTTCTGTTAATTCATCTCACAGAATTACATCTTTCCCTTCAAGAAGCCTGTCGCTAAGGCTGTTCTTGTGGAATTGGCAAAGGGATATTTGGAAGCCCATAGAGGGCTATGGTGAAAAAGGAAATATCTTCCGTTCAAAACTGGAAAGAAGCTTTCTGAGATACTGCTCTGTGTTCTTTTAATTCATCTCACAGAGTTACATCTTTACCTTCAAGGAGCCTTTCGCTAAGGCTGTTCTTGTGGAATTGGCAAAGGGATATTTGGAAACCCATAGAGGGCTACGGTGAAAAAGGAAATATCTTCCATTCAAAACTGGAAAAAGCTTTCTGAGAAATTGCTCTGTGTTCTGTTAATTCATTTCACAGAGTTACATCTTTCCCTTCCAGAAGCCTTTCGCTACGGCTGTTCTTGTGGAATTGGCAAAGTGATATTTGGAAGCCCACAGAGGGCTATCGTGAAAAAGGAAATATCTTCCGTTCAAAACTGGAAAGAAGCTTTCTGAGATACTGCTCTGTGTTCTTTTAATTCATCTCACAGAGTTACATCTTTCCCTTCGAGAATCCTTTCGCTAAGGTTGTTCTTGTGGAATTGGCAAAGGGATATTTTGAAGCCCATAGAGGGCTATGTAACAAAGGAAATATCTTCCGTTCAAAACTGGAAAGAAGCTTTCTGATAAACTGCTCTGTGTTCTGTTAATTCATCTCACAGAGTTACATCTTTCCCTTCAAGAAGCCTTTGGCTAAGGCTGTTCTTTTGGAATTGGCAAAGTGATATTTGGAAGCCCCTACAGGGCTATTGTGAAAAAGGAAATATCTTCCGTTCAAAACTGGAAAGAAGCTTTCTGAGAAACTGCTCTGTGTTCTGTTAATTCATCTCACAGAGATACATCTTTCCCTTCAAGAAGCCTTTCGCTAAGGCTGTTCTTGTGGAATTGGCAAAGGGATATTTGGAAGCCCATAGAGGGCTATGGTGAAAAAGCAAATATCTTCCGTTCAAAACTGGAAAGAAGATTTCTGAGAAACTGCTCTGTGTTCTGTTAATTCATCACACAGAGTTACATCTTTCCCTTCAAGAAGCCTTTCGCTAAGGCTGTTCTTGTGGAATTGGCAAAGGGATATTTGGAAGCCCATAGAGGGCTATGGTGAAAAAGGAAATATCTTCCGTTCAAAACTGGAAAGAAGCTTTCTGAGAAACTGCTCTGTGTTCTTTTAATTCATCTCACAGAGTTACATCTTTCCCTTCAAGAAGCCTGTCGCTAAGGCTGTTCTTGTGGAATTGGCAAAGTGATATTTGAAAGCGCATAGAGGGCTATGGTGAAAAAGGAAATATCTTCCGTTCAAAACTGGAAAGAACCTTTCTGAGATACTGCTCGGTGTTCTTTTAATTCATCTCACAGAGTTACATCTTTCCCTTCGAGAAGCCTTTCGCTAAGGTTGTTCTTGTGGAATTGGCAAAGGGATATTTTGAAGCCCATAGAGGGCTATGTAACAAAGGAAATATCTTCCGTTCAAAACTGGAAAGAAGATTTCTGAGAAACTGCTCTGTGTTCTGTTAATTCATCTCACAGAGTTACATCTTTCCCTTCCAGAAGCCTTTCGCTAAGGCTGTTCTTGTGGAATTGGCAAAGTGATATTTGGAAGCCCACCGAGGGCTATGGTGAAAAAGGAAATATCTTCCGTTCAAAACTGGAAAGAAGCTTTCTGAGATACTGCTCGGTGTTCTTTTAATTCATCTCACAGAGTTACATCTTTCCCTTCAAGGAGCCTTTCGCTAAGGACGTTCTGGTGGAATTGGCAAAGGGATATTTGGACGCCCATAGAGGGCTAGGGTGAAAAATGAAATATCTTCCGTTCAAAACTGGAAAGAAGATTTCTGAGAAACTGCTCTGTGTTCTGTTAATTCATCTCACAGAGTTACATCTTTCCCTTCAAGAAGCCTTTCGCTAAGGCTGTTCTTGTGGAATTGGCAAAGGGATATTTGGAAGCCCATTGAGGGCTATGGTGAAAAAGGAAATATCTTCCGTTCAAAACTGGAAAGAAGCTTTATGAGATACTGCTTTGTGTTCTTTTAATTCATCTCACAGAGTTACATCTTTCCCTTCAAGGAGCCTTTCGCTAAGGATGTTTTTGTGGAATTGGCAAAGGGATATTTGGAAGCCCTTAGAGGGCTATGGTGAAAAAGGAAATATCTTCCGTTCAAAACTGGAAAGGAACTTTCTGAGAAACTGCTCTGTGTTCTGTTAATTCATCTCACAGAGTTACATCTTTCCCTTCAAGAAGCCTTTCGCTAAGGCTGTTCTTGTGGAATTGGCAAAGGGATATTTGGAAGCCCATAGAGGTCTATGGTGAAAAAGGAAATATCTTCCGTTCAAAACTGGAAAGAAGCTTTCAGAGAAACTGCTCTGTGTTCTGTTAATTCATCTCACAGAGTTACATCTTTCCCTTCAAGAAGCCTTTCGCTAAGGCTGTTCTTGTGGAATTGGCAAAGGGATATTTGGAAGCCCATTGAGGGCTATGGTGAAAAAGGAAATATCTTCCGTTTAAAACTGGAAAGAAGCTTTCTGAGAAACTGCTCGGTGTTCTGTTTATTCATCTCACAGAGTTACATCTTTCCCTTCAAGAAGCCTTTCACTAAGGCTGTTCTTGTGGAATTGGAAAAGGGATATTTGGAAGCCCTTAGAGGGCTATGGTGAAAAAGAAATATCTTGCGTTCGAAACTGGAAAGAAGTTTTCTGTGAAACTGCTCTGTGTTCTGTTAATTCATCTCACAGAGTTACATCTATCCCTTCAAGAAGCCTTTCGCTAAGGCTGTTCTTGTGGAATTGGCAAAGGGATATTTCGAAGCCCATAGAGGGCTGTGGTGAAAAAGGAAATATCTTCCTTTCAAACCTGGAAAGAAGCTTTCTGAAAACTGCTCTGTGTTCTGTTAATTCATCTCAGAGAGTTACATCTTTCCCTTCAAGAAGCCTTTCGCTAAGGCTGTTCTTGTGGAATTGGCAAAGGGATATTTGGAAGCCCTTAGAGGGCTATGGTGAAAAAGGAAATATCTTCCGTTCAAAACTGGAAAGAAGCTTTCTGAGAAACTGCTCTGTGTTCTGTTATTTCATCTCACAGAGTTACATCTTTCCCTTCAAGAAGCCTTTCGCTAAGGTTTTTCTTGTGGAATAGGCAAAGGGATATTTTGAAGCCCATAGAGGGCTATGTAAAAAAGGAAATATTTTCCGTTCAAAACTGGAAAGAAGCTTTCTGAGAAACTGCTCTGTGTTCTGTTAATTCATGTCACAGAGTTACATCTTTCCCTTCAGGAAGCCTTTCGCTAAGGCTGTTCTTGTGGAATTGGCAAAGGGATATTTGGAGGCCCATAGAGGGCTATGGTAAAAAAGGAAATATCTTCCGTTCAAAACTGGAAAAAAGCTTTCTGAGAAACTGCTCTGTGTTCTGTTAATTCATCTCACAGTGTTACATCTTTCCCTTCAAGAAGCCTTTCGCTAAGGCTGTTCTTGTGGAATTGGAAAAGGGATATTTCGAAGCCCATGGAGGGCTATGGTGAAAAAGGAAATATCTTCCGTTCAAAACTTGAAAGAAGCTTTCTGAGATACTGCTCGGTGTTCTTTTAATTCATCTCACAGAGTTACATCTTTCCCTTCGAGAAGTCTTTCGCTAAGGTTGTTCTTGTGGAATTGGCAAAGGGATATTTTGAAGCCCATAAAGGGCTATGTAACAAAGGAAATATCTTCTGTTCAAAACTGGAAAGAAGCTTTCTGAGAAACTGCTCTGTGTTCTCTTAATTCATCTCACAGAGTTACATCTTTCCCTTCAAGAAGCCTTTCGCTAACGCTGTTCTTTTGGTATTGGCAAAGTGATATTTGGAAGACCCTACAGGGCTATTGTGAAAAAGGAAATATCTTCCGTTCAAAACTGGAAAGAAGCTTTCTGAGAAACTGCTCTGTGTTCTCTTAATTCATCTCACAGAGTTACATATTTCCCTTCAAGAAGCCTTTCGCTAAGGCTGTTCTTTTGGTATTGGCAAAGTGATATTTGGAAGCCCCTACAGGGCTATTGTGAATAAGGAAATATCTTCCGTTCAAAACTGGAAAGAAGCTTTCTGAGAAACTGCTCTGTGTTCTGTTAATTCATCTCACAGAGATACATCTTTCCCTTCAAGAAGCCTTTCGCTAATGCTGTTCTTGTGGAATTGGCAAACGGATATTTGGAAGCCCATAGAGGGCTATGGTGAAAAAGCAAATATCTTCCGTTCAAAACTGGAAAGGAGCTTTCTGAGAAACTGCTCTGTTTTCTGTTAATTCATCTCACAGAGTTACATCTTTCCCTTCAAGGAGCCTTTCGCTAAGGCTGTTCTTTTGGAATTGGCAAAAGATATTTGGAAGCCCATAGAGGGCTATGGTGAAAAAGGAAATATCTTCCGTTCAAAACTGGAAAGAAGCTTTCTGAGAAACTGCTCTGTGTTCCGTTAATTCATCTCACAGAGTTACATCTTTCCCTTCCAGAAGCCTTTCTCTAAGGCTGTTCTTGTGGAATTGGCAAACGGATATTTGGAAGCCCATAGAGGGCTATGGTGAAAAAGCAAATATCTTCCGTTCAAAACTGGAAAGGAGCTTTCTGAGAAACTGCTCTGTTTTCTGTTAATTCATCTCACAGAGTTACATCTTTCCCTTCAAGGAGCCTTTCGCTAAGGCTGTTCTTTTGGAATTGGCAAAAGATATTTGGAAGCCCATAGAGGGCTATGGTGAAAAAGGAAATATCTTCCGTTCAAAACTGGAAAGAAGCTTTCTGAGAAACTGCTCTGTGTTCCGTTAATTCATCTCACAGAGTTACGTCTTTCCCTTCCAGAAGATTTTCTCTAAGGCTGTTCTTGTGGAATTGGCAAAGGGATATTTGGAAGCCCACAGAGGGCTATGGTGAAAAAGGAAATATCTTCCGTTCAAAATTGGAAAGAAGCTTTCTGAGTTACTGCTCGGTGTTCTTTTAATTCATCTCACAGAGTTACACCTCCCCTTCAAGGAGCCTTTCGCTAAGGACGTGCTGGTGGAATTGGCAAAGGGATTTTTGGACGCCCATAGAGGGCTAGGGTGAAAAAGGAAATACCATCCGTTCAAAACTGGAAAGAAGCTTTCTGAGAAACTGCTCTGTGTTCTGTTAATTCATCTCACAGAATTACATCTTTCCCTTCAAGAAGCCTGTCGCTAAGGCTGTTCTTGTGGAATTGGCAAAGGGATATTTGGAAGCCCATAGAGGGCTATGGTGAAAAAGGAAATATCTTCCGTTCAAACCTGGAAAGAAGCTTTCTGAGATACTGCTCTGTTTTCTTTTAATTCATCTCACAGAGTTACATCTTTACCTTCAAGGAGCCTTTCGCTAAGGCTGTTCTTGTGGAATTGGCAAAGGGATATTTGGAAACCCAGAGAGGGCTACGGTGAAAAAGGAAATATCTTCCATTCAAAACTGGAAAAAGCTTTCTGAGAAATTGCTCTGTGTTCTGTTAATTCATTTCACAGTGTTACATCTTTCCCTACCAGAAGCCTTTCGCTACGGCTGTTCTTGTGGAATTGGCAAAGTGATATTTGGAAGCCCACAGAGGGCTATGGTGAAAAAGGAAATATCTTCCGTTCAAAACTGGAAAGAAGCTTTCTGAGATACTGCTCTGTGTTCTTTTAATTCATCTCACAGAGTTACATCTTTCCCTTCGAGAAGCCTTTCGCTAAGGTTGTTCTTTTGGAATTGGCAAAGGGATATTTTGAAGCCCATAGAGGGCTATGTAACAAAGGAAATATCTTCCGTTCAAAACTGGAAAGAAGCTTTCTGATAAACTGCTCTGTGTTCTGTTAATTCATCTCAAGGAGTTACATCTTTCCCTTCAAGAAGCCTTTGGAGAAGGCTGTTCTTTTGGAATTGGCAAAGTGATATTTGGAAGCCCCTACAGGGCTATTGTGAAAAAGGAAATATCTTCCGTTCAAAACTGGAAAGAAGATTTCTGAGAAACTGCTCTGTGTTCTGTTAATTCATCTCACAGAGTTACATCTTTCCCTTCAAGAAGCCTTTCGCTAAGGCTGTTCTTGTGGAATTGGCAAAGGGATATTTGGAAGCCCATTGAGGGCTATGGTGAAAAAGGAAATATCTTCCGTTCAAAACTGGAAAGAAGCTTTCTGAGAAACTGCTCTGTGTTCTGTTTATTCATCTCACAGAGTTACATCTTTCCCTTCAAGAAGCCTTTCACTAAGGCTGTTCTTGTGGAATTGGAAAAGGGATATTTGGAAACCCATAGAGGGCTACGGTGAAAAAGGAAATATCTTCCGTTCAAAACTGGAAAGAAGCTTTCTGAGATATTGCTCTGTGTTCTGTTAATTCATCTCACAGAGTTACATCTTTCCCTACAAGAAGCCTTTCGCTAAGGCTGTTCTTGTGGAATTGGCAAAGTGATATTTGGAAGCCCACAGAGGGCTATGGTGAAAAAGGAAATATCTTCCGTTCAAAACAGGAAAGAAGCTTTCTTTGAAACTGCTCTGTGTTCTGTTAATTCGTCTCACAGAGTTACATCTTTCCCTTCAAGAAGCCTTTCGCTAAGGTTGTTCTTGTGGAATAGGCAAAGGGATATTTGGAAGCCCATAGAGGGCTATGGTGAAAAAGGAAATATCCTCCGTTCAAAACTGGAAAGAAGCTTTCTGAGAAACTGCTGTGTGTTCTGTAAATTCATCTCACAGAGTTACATCTTTCCCTTCCAGAAGCCTTTCTCTAAGGCTGTTCTTGTGGAATTGGCAAAGGGATATTTGGAAACCCATAGAGGGCTATGGTGAAAAAGAAATATCTTCCGTTCAAAACTGGAAAGAAGCTCTCTGAGAAACTGCTCTGTGTTCTGTTAATTCATTTCACAGAGTTACATCTTTCCCTTCCAGAAGCCTTTCTCTAAGGCTGTTCTTGTGGAATTGGCAAAGGGATATTTGAAGCCCATAGAGGGCTATGCTGAAAAAGGAAATATCTTCCGTTCAAAACCGGAAAGAAGCTTTCTGAGAAACTGCTCTGTGTTCTTTTAATTCATCTCACAGAGTTACATCTTTCCCTTCAAGGAGCCTTTCGCTAAGGTGTTCTTGTGGAATTGGCAAGGTGATATTTGGAAGCCCATAGAGGGCTAAGGTGAAAAAGGAAATATCTTCCTTTCAAAACTGGAAAGAAGCTTTCTGAGAAACTGCTCTGTGTTCTGTTAATTCATCTCACAGAGTTACATCTTTCCCTTCAAGAAGCCTTTCGCTAAGGCTGTTCTTGTGGAATTGGCAAAGGGATATTTGGAAGCCCACAGAGGGCTATGGTGAAAAAGGAAATATCTTCCGTTCAAAACTGGAAAGAAGCTTTCTGAGATACTGCTCGGTGTTCTTTTAATTCATCTCACAGAGTTACATCATTCCCTTCGAGAAGCCTTTCGCTAAATTTGTTCTTGTGGAATTGGCAAAGGGATATTTTGAAGCCCATAGAGGGCTATGTAACAAAGGAAATATCTTCCGTTCAAAACTGGAAAGAAGCTTTCTGAGAAACTGCTCTGTGTTCTGTTAATTCATCTCAAAGAGTTACATCTTTCCCTTCAAGAAGCCTTTCGCTAAGGCTGTTCTTTTGGAATTGGCAAAGTGATATTTGGAAGCCCCTACAGGGCTATTGTGAAAAAGGAAATATCTTCCGTTCAAAACTGGAAAGAAGCTTTCTGAGATACTCCTCTGTGTTCTTTTAATTCATCTCACAGAGTTACATCTTTCCCTTCAAGGAGCCTTTCGCTAAGGATGTTCTTGTGGAATTCGCAAAGGGATATTTGGAAGCCCATAGATGACTACGGTTAAAAAGGAAATATCTTCCGTTCAAAACTGGAAAGAAGCTTTCTGAGAAACTGCTCTGTGATCTGTTAATTCATCTCACAGAGTTACATCTTTAACTTCCAGAAGCCTTTCACTAAGGCTGTTCTTGTGGAATTGGCAAAGGGATATTTGGAAGCCCACAGAGGGCTGTGGTGAAAAAGGAAATATCTTCCGTTCAAAACTGGAAAGAAGCTTTCTGAGATACTGCTCTGTGTTCTTTTAATTCATCTCACAGAGTTACATCTTTCCCTTCTAGGAGCCTTTCGCTAAGGCTGTTCTTGTGGAATTGGCAAAGGGATATTTGGAAGCCCATAGAGGGCTATGGTGAAAAAGGGAATATCTTCCGTTCAAAACTGGAAAGAAGCTTTCTGAGAAACTGCTCTGTGTTCTGTTAATTCATCTCACAGAGTTACATCTTTCCCTTCAAGAAGCCTTTCGCTAAGGCTGTTCTTGTGGAATTGGCAAAGGGATATTTGGAAGCCCATAGAGGGCTATGGTGAAAAAGGAAATATCTTCCGTTCAAAACTGGAAAGAAGCTTTCTGAGCAACTGCTCTGTGTTCTGTAAATTCATCTCACAGAGTTACATCTTTCCCTTCATAGAGCCTTTCTCTAAGGTTGTTCTTGTGGAATTGGCAAAGGGATATTTGGAAGCCCATAGAGGGCTATGTAAAAAAGGAAATATCTTCCGTTCAAAACTGGAAAGAAGCTTTCTGAGAAACTGCTCTGTGTTCTGTGAATTCATCTCACAGAGTTACATCTTTCCCTTCAAGAAGCCTTTCGCTAAGGCTGTTCTTGTGGAATTGGCAAAGGGATATTTGGAAGCGCATAGAGGGCTATGGTGAAAAAGGAAATATCTTCCGTTCAAAACTGGAAAGAAGCTTTCTGAGATACTGCTCTGTGTTCTTTTAATTCGTCTCACAGAATTACATCTATCCCTTCAATTAGCCTTTCGCTAAGGATGTTCTTTCGGAATTGGCAAGGGGATATTTGGAAGCCCATAGATGGCTATGGTGAAAAGGAAATATCTTCCGTTCAAAACTGGAAAGAAGATTTCTGAGATACTGCTCTGTGTTCTGTTAATTCATCTCAAAGAGTTACATCTTTCCCTTCAAGAAGCCTTTCGCTAAGGCTGTTCTTGTGGAATTGGCAAAGGGATATTTGGAAGTCCATAGATGGCTATGGTGAAAAAGGAAATATCTTCCGTTCAAAACTGGAAAGAAGCTTTCTGAGAAACTGCTCTGTGTTCTGTTAATTCATCTCACAGAGTTACATCTTTCCCTTCAAGAAGCCTTTCGCTAAGGCTGTTCCTGTGGAATTGGCAATGGGATATTTGGAAGCCCATAGAGGGCTACGGTGAAAAAGGAAATATCTTCCCTTCAAAACTAGAAAGAAGCTTTCTGAGAAACTGCTCTGTGTTCTGTTAATTCATCTCACAGAGTTACATATTTCCCTTCAGGAAGCCTTTCGCTAAGGCTGTTGTTGTGGAATTGGCAAAGGGATATTTGGAAGCCCATAGAGGGCCAAGGAAAAAAAAGGAAATATGTTCCATTCAAAACTGGAAAGAAGCTTTCTGAGAAACTGCTCTGGTTCTGTTAATTCATCTCACAGAGTTACATCTTTCCCTACAATAAGCCTTTCGCTAAGGCTGTTCTTGTGGAATTGGCAAAGGGATATTGGGAAGCCCATAGAGGGCTATGGTAAAAAAGGAAATATCTTCCGTTCAAAACTGGAAAGAAGCTTTCTGAGAAACTGCTCTGTGTTCTGTTAATTTATCTCAGAGAGTTACATCTTTCCCTTCCAGAAGCCTTTCGCTAAGGCTGTTCTTGTGGAATTGTCAAAGGGATATTTTGAACCCCAGAGAGGGCTATGGTGAAAAAGGAAATATGTTCCGTTCAAAACGGGAAAGAAGCTTTCTGAGATATGCTCTGTGTTCTTTTAATTCATCTCACAGAGTTACACCTTTCCCTTCAAGGAGACTTTCGCTAAGGATGTTCTTGTGGAATTGGCAAAGGGATATTTGGAAGCCCATAGAGGGCTATGGTGAAAAAGGAAATATCTTCCGTTCAAAACTGGAAAGAAGCTTTCTGAGAAACTGCTCTGTGTTCTGTTAATTCATCTCACAGATTTACATCTTTCCCTTCAAGAAGCCTTTCGCTAAGGCTGTTCTTGTGGAATTGGCAAAGGGATATTTGGAAGCCCATAGAGGGCTATGGTGAAAAAGGAAATATCTTCCGTTCAAAACTGGAAAGAAGCTTTCTGAGAAACTGCTCTGTGTTCTGTTAATTCATTTCACAGAGTTATATCTTTCCCTTCTAGAAGACTTTCGCTAAGGTTGTTCTTGTGGAATTGGCAAAGGGATATTTTGAAGCCCATAGAGGGCTATGTAACTAAGGATATATCTTCCGTTCAAAACTGGAAAGAAGATTTCTGAGAAACTGCTCTGTGTTCTGTTAATTCATCTCACAGAGTTAAACTTTCCCTTCCAGAGGCCTTTCGCTAAGTCTGTTCTTGTGGAATTGGCAAAGGGATATTTGGAAGCCTATAAAGGGCTATGGTGAAAAAGGAAATATCTTCCGTTCAAAACTGGAAAGAAGCATTCTGAGATACTGCTATGTGTTGTTTTAATTCATCTCACAGAGTTACATCTTTCCCTTCAAGGAGCCTTTCGCTAAGGATGTTCTTGTGGAATTCTAAATGGGATATTTGGAAGCCCATAGAGGGATATGGTGAAAAAGGAAATATCTTCCGTTCAAAACTGGAAAGAAGGTTCCTGAGAAACTGCTCTGTGATCTGTTAATTCATCTCACAGAGTTACATCTTTCCCTTCCAGAAGCCTTTCACTAAGGCTGTTCTTGTGGAATTGGCAAAGGGATATTTGGAAGCCCATAGAGGGCTACGGTGAAAAAGGAAATATCTTCCGTTCAAAACTGGAAAGATGTTTTCTGAGAAACTGCTCTGTGTTCTGTTAATTCATCTCACAGAGTTACATCTTTCCCTTCAAGAAGCCTTTCGCTAAGGCTGTTCTTGTGGAATTGGCAAAGGGATATTTGGAAGCCCATAGAGGGCTATGGTGAAAAAGGAAATATCTTCCGTTCAAAACTGGAAAGAAGCTTTCAGAGAAACTGCTCTGTGTTCTGTTAATTCATTTCACAGAGTTACATCTTTCCCTTCAAGAAGCCTTTCGCTAAGGCTGTTCTTGGGGAATTGGCAAAGGGATATTTGGAAGCGCATAGAGGGCTATGGTGAAAAAGGAAATATCTTCCGTTCAAAACTGGAAAGAAGCTTTCTGAGATACTGCTCTGTGTTCTTTTAATTCGTCTCACAGAATTACATCTATCCCTTCAATTAGCCTTTCGCTAAGGATGTTCTTTCGGAATTGGCAAGGGGATATTTGGAAGCCCATAGATGGCTATGGTGAAAAGGAAATATCTTCCGTTCAAAACTGGAAAGAAGCTTTCTGAGATACTGCTCTGTGTTCTGTTAATTCATCTCAAAGAGTTACATCTATCCCTTCAAGAAGCCTTTCGCTAAGGCTGTTCTTGTGGAATTGGCAAAGGGATATTTGGAAGTCCATAGATGGCTATGGTGAAAAAGGAAATATCTTCCGTTCAAAACTGGAAAGAAGCTTTCTGAGAAACTGCTCTGTGTTCTGTTAATTCATCTCACAGATTTACATCTTTCCCTTCAAGAAGCCTTTCGCTAAGGCTGTTCTTGTGGAATTGGCAAAGGGATATTTGGAAGCCCATAGAGGGCTATGGTGAAAAAGGAAATATCTTCCGTTCAAAACTGGAAAGAAGCTTTCTGAGAAACTGCTCTGTGTTCTGTTAATTCATTTCACAGAGTTATATCTTTCCCTTCTAGAAGACTTTCGCTAAGGTTGTTCTTTTGGAATTGGCAAAGGGATATTTTGAAGCCCATAGAGGGCTATGTAACTAAGGAAATATCTTCCGTTCAAAACTGGAAAGAAGATTTCTGAGAAACTGCTCTGTGTTCTGTTAATTCATCTCACAGAGTTAAACTTTCCCTTCCAGAGGCCTTTCGCTAAGTCTGTTCTTGTGGAATTGGCAAAGGGATATTTGGAAGCCTATAAAGGGCTATGGTGAAAAAGGAAATATCTTCCGTTCAAAACTGGAAAGAAGCATTCTGAGATACTGCTATGTGTTGTTTTAATTCATCTCACAGAGTTACATCTTTCCCTTCAAGGAGCCTTTCGCTAAGGATGTTCTTGTGGAATTCTCAATGGGATATTTGGAAGCCCATAGAGGGCTATGGTGAAAAAGGAAATATCTTCCGTTCAAAACTGGAAAGAAGCTTTCTGAGAAACTGCTCTGTGATCTGTTAATTCATCTCACAGAGTTACATCTTTCCCTTCCAGAAGCCTTTCACTAAGGCTGTTCTTGTGGAATTGGCAAAGGGATATTTGGAAGCCCATAGAGGGCTATGGTGAAAAAGGAAATATCTTCCGTTCAAAACTGGAAAGATATTTTCTGAGAAACTGCTCTGTGTTCTGTTAATTCATCTCACAGAGTTACATCTTTCCCTTCAAGAAGCCTTTCGCTAAGGCTGTTCTTGTGGAATTGGCAAAGGGATATTTGGAAGCCCATAGAGGGCTATGGTGAAAAAGGAAATATCTTCCGTTCAAAACTGGAAAGAAGCTTTCAGAGAAACTGCTCTGTGTTCTGTTAATTCATTTCACAGAGTTACACCTTTCCCTTCAAGAAGCCTTTCGCTAAGGCTGTTGTTGTGGAATTGGCAAAGGGATATTTGGAAGCCCATAGAGGGCCAAGGAAAAAAAAGGAAATATGTTCCATTCAAAACTGGAAAGAAGCTTTCTGAGAAACTGCTCTGGTTCTGTTAATTCATCTCACAGAGTTACATCTTTCCCTACAATAAGCCTTTCGCTAAGGCTGTTCTTGTGGAATTGGCAAAGGGATATTTGGAAGCCCATAGAGGGCTATGGTAAAAAAGGAAATATCTTCCGTTCAAAACTGGAAAGAAGCTTTCTGAGAAACTGCTCTGTGTTCTGTTAATTTATCTCAGAGAGTTACATCTTTCCCTTCCAGAAGCCTTTCGCTAAGGCTGTTCTTGTGGAATTGTCAAAGGGATATTTTGAACCCCAGAGAGGGCTATGGTGAAAAAGGAAATATGTTCCGTTCAAAACGGGAAAGAAGCTTTCTGAGATATGCTCTGTGTTCTTTTAATTCATCTCACAGAGTTACACCTTTCCCTTCAAGGAGACTTTCGCTAAGGATGTTCTTGTGGAATTGGCAAAGGGATATTTGGAAGCCCATAGAGGGCTATGGTGAAAAAGGAAATATCTTCCGTTCAAAACTGGAAAGAAGCTTTCTGAGAAACTGCTCTGTGTTCTGTTAATTCATCTCACAGATTTACATCTTTCCCTTCAAGAAGCCTTTCGCTAAGGCTGTTCTTGTGGAATTGGCAAAGGGATATTTGGAAGCCCATAGAGGGCTATGGTGAAAAAGGAAATATCTTCCGTTCAAAACTGGAAAGAAGCTTTCTGAGAAACTGCTCTGTGTTCTGTTAATTCATTTCACAGAGTTATATCTTTCCCTTCTAGAAGACTTTCGCTAAGGTTGTTCTTGTGGAATTGGCAAAGGGATATTTTGAAGCCCATAGAGGGCTATGTAACTAAGGAAATATCTTCCGTTCAAAACTGGAAAGAAGATTTCTGAGAAACTGCTCTGTGTTCTGTTAATTCATCTCACAGAGTTAAACTTTCCCTTCCAGAGGCCTTTCGCTAAGTCTGTTCTTGTGGAATTGGCAAAGGGATACTTGGAAGCCTATAAAGGGCTATGGTGAAAAAGGAAATATCTTCCGTTCAAAACTGGAAAGAAGCATTCTGAGATACTGCTATGTGTTGTTTTAATTCATCTCACAGAGTTACATCTTTCCCTTCAAGGAGCCTTTCGCTAAGGATGTTCTTGTGGAATTCTCAATGGGATATTTGGAAGCCCATAGAGGGCTATGGTGAAAAAGGAAATATCTTCCGTTCAAAACTGGAAAGAAGCTTTCTGAGAAACTGCTCTGTGATCTGTTAATTCATCTCACAGAGTTACATCTTTCCCTTCCAGAAGCCTTTCACTAAGGCTGTTCTTGTGGAATTGGCAAAGGGATATTTGGAAGCCCATAGAGGGCTATGGTGAAAAAGGAAATATCTTCCGTTCAAAACTGGAAAGATGTTTTCTGAGAAACTGCTCTGTGTTCTGTTAATTCATCTCACAGAGTTACATCTTTCCCTTCAAGAAGCCTTTCGCTAAGGCTGTTCTTGTGGAATTGGCAAAGGGATATTTGGAAGCCCATAGAGGGCTATGGTGAAAAAGGAAATATCTTCCGTTCAAAACTGGAAAGAAGCTTTCAGAGAAACTGCTCTGTGTTCTGTTAATTCATTTCACAGAGTTACACCTTTCCCTTCAAGAAGCCTTTCGCTAAGGCTGTTGTTGTGGAATTGGCAAAGGGATATTTGGAAGCCCATAGAGGGCCAAGGAAAAAAAAGGAAATATGTTCCATTCAAAACTGGAAAGAAGCTTTCTGAGAAACTGCTCTGGTTCTGTTAATTCATCTCACAGAGTTACATCTTTCCCTACAATAAGCCTTTCGCTAAGGCTGTTCTTGTGGAATTGGCAAAGGGATATTTGGAAGCCCATAGAGGGCTATGGTAAAAAAGGAAATATCTTCCGTTCAAAACTGGAAAGAAGCTTTCTGAGAAACTGCTCTGTGTTCTGTTAATTTATCTCAGAGAGTTACATCTTTCCCTTCCAGAAGCCTTTCGCTAAGGCTGTTCTTGTGGAATTGTCAAAGGGATATTTTGAACCCCAGAGAGGGCTATGGTGAAAAAGGAAATATGTTCCGTTCAAAACGGGAAAGAAGCTTTCTGAGATATGCTCTGTGTTCTTTTAATTCATCTCACAGAGTTACACCTTTCCCTTCAAGGAGACTTTCGCTAAGGATGTTCTTGTGGAATTGGCAAAGGGATATTTGGAAGCCCATAGAGGGCTATGGTGAAAAAGGAAATATCTTCCGTTCAAAACTGGAAAGAAGCTTTCTGAGAAACTGCTCTGTGTTCTGTTAATTCATCTCACAGATTTACATCTTTCCCTTCAAGAAGCCTTTCGCTAAGGCTGTTCTTGTGGAATTGGCAATGGGATATTTGGAAGCCCATAGAGGGCTATGGTGAAAAAGGAAATATCTTCCGTTCA
This sequence comes from Chlorocebus sabaeus, assembly GCF_047675955.1. Taxonomy (NCBI): domain Eukaryota; kingdom Metazoa; phylum Chordata; class Mammalia; order Primates; family Cercopithecidae; genus Chlorocebus; species Chlorocebus sabaeus. Next base: position 802,397 of record NW_027327604.1, read on the forward strand.
AAACTGGAAAGAAGCTTTCTGAGAAACTGCTCTGTGTTCTGTTAATTCATTTCACAGAGTTATATCTTTCCCTTCTAGAAGACTTTCGCTAAGGTTGTTCTTGTGGAATTGGCAAAGGGATATTTTGAAGCCCATAGAGGGCTATGTAACTAAGGAAATATCTTCCGTTCAAAACTGGAAAGAAGATTTCTGAGAAACTGCTCTGTGTTCTGTTAATTCATCTCACAGAGTTAAACTTTCCCTTCCAGAGGCCTTTCGCTAAGTCTGTTCTTGTGGAATTGGCAAAGGGATATTTGGAAGCCTATAAAGGGCTATGGTGAAAAAGGAAATATATTCCGTTCAAAACTGCAAAGAAGCATTCTGAGATACTGCTATGTGTTGTTTTAATTCATCTCACAGAGTTACATCTTTCCCTTCAAGGAGCCTTTCGCTAAGGATGTTCTTGTGGAATTCGCAAAGGGATATTTGGAAGCCCATAGAGGGCTATGGTGAAAAAGGAAATATCTTCCGTTCAAAACTGGAAAGAAGCTTTCTGAGAAACTGCTCTGTGATCTGTTAATTCATCTCACAGAGTTACATCTTTCCCTTCCAGAAGCCTTTCACTAAGGCTGTTCTTGTGGAATTGGCAAAGGGATATTTGGAAGCCCATAGAGGGCTATGGTGAAAAAGGAAATATCTTCCGTTCAAAACTGGAAAGATGTTTTCTGAGAAACTGCTCTGTGTTCTGTTAATTCATCTCACAGAGTTACATCTTTCCCTTCAAGAAGCCTTTCGCTAAGGCTGTTCTTGTGGAATTGACAAAGGGATTTTTGGAAGCCCATAGAGGGCTACGGTGAAAAAGGAAATAAGTTCCGTTGAAAACTGGAAAGAAGCTTTCTGAGAAACTGCTCTGTGTTCTGTTAATTCATCTCACAGAGTTGCATCTTTCACTTCAAAAAGCCTTTCGTTAAGGCTGTTCTTGCGGAATTGGCAAAGGGATATTTGGAAACCCATAGAGGGCTACGGTGAAAAAGGAAATATCTTCCGTTCAAAACTGGAAAGAAGCTTTCTGAGAAATTGCTCTGTGTTCTGTTAATTCATCTCACAGAGTTACATCTTTCCCTTCAAGAATCCTTTCGCTAAGGCTGTTCTTGTGGAATTGGCAAAGTGATATTTGGAAGCCCACAGAGGGCTAAGGTGAAAAAGGAAATATCTTCCGTTCTAAAGTGGAAAGAAGGTTTCTGAGAAACTGCTCTGTGTTCTGTTAATTCATCTCACACATATACATCTTTCCCTTCAAGAAGCCTTTCGCTAAGGCTGTTCTTGTGGAATTGGCAAAGGGATATTTGGAAGCCCATAGAGGGCTATGGTGAAAAAGGAAATATCTTCCGTTCAAAACTGGAAAGAAGCTTTCTGAGAAACTGCTCTGTGTTCTGTTAATTCATCTCACAGAGTTACATCTTTCCCTTCAAGAAACCTTTCGCTAAGGCTGTTCTTGTGGAATTGGCAAAGTGATATTTGGAAGGCCATAGAGGGCTATGGTGAAAAAGGAAATATCTTCCGTTCAAAACTGGAAAGAAGATTTCTGAGAAACTACTCTGTGTTCTGTTAATTCATCTCACAGAGTTACATCTTTCCCTTCAAAAAGCCTTTCGCTAAGGCTGTTCTTGTGGAATTGGCAAAGGGATATTTGGAAACCCATAGAGGGCTACGGTGAAAAAGGAAATATCTTCCGTTCAAAACTGGAAAGAAGCTTTCTGAGATACTGCTCGGTGTTCTTTTAATTCATCTCACAGAGTTACATCTTTCCCTTCAGGAAGCCTTTCGCTAAGGCTGTTGTTGTGGAATTGGCAAAGGGATATTTGGAAGCGCATAGAGGGCTATGGAAAAAAAGGAAATATGTTCCATTCTAAAATGGAAAGAAGCTTTCTGAGAAACTGCTCTGGTTCTGTTAATTCATCTCACAGAGTTACATCTTTCCCTACAATAAGCCTTTCGCTAAGGCTGTTCTTGTGGAATTGGCAAAGGGATATTTGGAAGCCCATAGAGGGCTATGGTAAAAAAGGAAATATCTTCCGTTCAAAACTGGAAAGAAGCTTTCTGAGAAACTGCTCTGTGTTCTGTTAATTTATCTCAGAGAGTTACATCTTTCCCTTCCAGAAGCCTTTCGCTAAGGCTGTTCTTGTGGAATTGGCAAAGGGATATTTTGAACCCCAGAGAGGGCTATGGTGAAAAAGGAAATATGTTCCGTTCAAAACGGGAAAGAAGCTTTCTGAGATATGCTCTGTGTTCTTTTAATTCATCTCACAGAGTTACACCTTTCCCTTCAAGGAGACTTTCGCTAAGGATGTTCTTGTGGAATTGGCAAAGGGATATTTGGAAGCCCATAGAGGGCTATGGTGAAAAAGGAAATATCTTCCGTTCAAAACTGGAAAGAAGCTTTCTGAGAAACTGCTCTGTGTTCTGTTAATTCATCTCACAGATTTACATCTTTCCCTTCAAGAAGCCTTTCGCTAAGGCTGTTCTTGTGGAATTGGCAAAGGGATATTTTGAAGCCCATAGAGGGCTACGTAACTAAGGAAATATCTTCCGTTCAAAACTGGAAAGAAGATTTCTGAGAAACTGCTCTGTGTTCTGTTAATTCATCTCACAGAGTTAAACTTTCCCTTCCAGAGGCCTTTCGCTAAGTCTGTTCTTGTGGAATTGGCAAAGGGATATTTGGAAGCATATAAAGGGCTATGGTGAAAAAGGAAATATCTTCCGTTCAAAACTGGAAAGAAGCATTCTGAGATACTGCTATGTGTTGTTTTAATTCATCTCACAGAGTTACATCTTTCCCTTCAAGGAGCCTTTCGCTAAGGATGTTCTTGTGGAATTCTCAATGGGATATTTGGAAGCCCATAGAGGGCTATGGTGAAAAAGGAAATATCTTCCGTTCAAAACTGGAAAGAAGCTTTCTGAGAAACTGCTCTGTGATCTGTTAATTCATCTCACAGAGTTACATCTTTCCCTTCCAGAAGCCTTTCACTAAGGCTGTTCTTGTGGAATTGGCAAAGGGATATTTGGAAGCCCTTAGAGGGCTATGGTGAAAAAGGAAATATCTTCCGTTCAAAACTGGAAAGATGTTTTCTGAGAAACTGCTCTGTGTTCTGTTAATTCATCTCACAGAGTTACATCTTTCCCTTCAAGAAGCCTTTCGCTAAGGCTGTTCTTGTGGAATTGGCAAAGGGATATTTGGAAGCCCATAGAGGGCTATGGTGAAAAAGGAAATATCTTCCGTTCAAAACTGGAAAGAAGCTTTCAGAGAAACTGCTCTGTGTTCTGTTAATTCATTTCACAGAGTTACATCTTTCCCTTCAAGAAGCCTTTCGCTAAGGCTGTTCTTGGGGAATTGGCAAAGGGATATTTGGAAGCCAATAGATTGGTATGTTGAAAAATGAAATACCTTCCGTTCAAACCTGGAAAGAAGCTTTCCGAGAAACTGCTCTGTGTTCTGCTAATTCATCTCACAGTGTTACATCTGTCCCTTCAAGAAGCCTTTCGCTAAGGCTGTTCTTGTGGAATTGGCAAAGGGATATTTGGAAGCCCATAGAGGGCTATGGTAAAAAAGGAAATATCTTCCGTTCAAAACTGGAAAGAAGCTTTCTGAGCAACTGCTCTGTGTTCTGTTAATTCATCTCACAGAGTTACATCTTTCCCTTCATGGAGCCTTTTTCTAAGGTTGTTCTTGTGGAATTGGCAAAGGGATATTTGGAAGCCCATAGAGGGCTATGTAAAAAAGGAAATATCTTCCGTTCAAAACTGGAAAGAAGCTTTCTGAGAAACTGCTCTGTGTTCTGTTAATTCATCTCACAGAGTTACATCTTTCCCTTCAAGAAGCCTTTCGCTAAGGCTGTTCTTGTGGAATTGGCAAAGGGATATTTTGAAGCCCATAGAGGGCTACGTAACTAAGGAAATATCTTCCGTTCAAAACTGGAAAGAAGATTTCTGAGAAACTGCTCTGTGTTCTGTTAATTCATCTCACAGAGTTAAACTTTCCCTTCCAGAGGCCTTTCGCTAAGTCTGTTCTTGTGGAATTGGCAAAGGGATATTTGGAAGCATATAAAGGGCTATGGTGAAAAAGGAAATATCTTCCGTTCAAAACTGGAAAGAAGCATTCTGAGATACTGCTATGTGTTGTTTTAATTCATCTCACAGAGTTACATCTTTCCCTTCAAGGAGCCTTTCGCTAAGGATGTTCTTGTGGAATTCTCAATGGGATATTTGGAAGCCCATAGAGGGCTATGGTGAAAAAGGAAATATCTTCCGTTCAAAACTGGAAAGAAGCTTTCTGAGAAACTGCTCTGTGATCTGTTAATTCATCTCACAGAGTTACATCTTTCCCTTCCAGAAGCCTTTCACTAAGGCTGTTCTTGTGGAATTGGCAAAGGGATATTTGGAAGCCCTTAGAGGGCTATGGTGAAAAAGGAAATATCTTCCGTTCAAAACTGGAAAGATGTTTTCTGAGAAACTGCTCTGTGTTCTGTTAATTCATCTCACAGAGTTACATCTTTCCCTTCAAGAAGCCTTTCGCTAAGGCTGTTCTTGTGGAATTGGCAAAGGGATATTTGGAAGCCCATAGAGGGCTATGGTGAAAAAGGAAATATCTTCCGTTCAAAACTGGAAAGAAGCTTTCAGAGAAACTGCTCTGTGTTCTGTTAATTCATTTCACAGAGTTACATCTTTCCCTTCAAGAAGCCTTTCGCTAAGGCTGTTCTTGGGGAATTGGCAAAGGGATATTTGGAAGCCAATAGATTGGTATGTTGAAAAATGAAATACCTTCCGTTCAAACCTGGAAAGAAGCTTTCCGAGAAACTGCTCTGTGTTCTGCTAATTCATCTCACAGTGTTACATCTGTCCCTTCAAGAAGCCTTTCGCTAAGGCTGTTCTTGTGGAATTGGCAAAGGGATATTTGGAAGCCCATAGAGGGCTATGGTAAAAAAGGAAATATCTTCCGTTCAAAACTGGAAAGAAGCTTTCTGAGCAACTGCTCTGTGTTCTGTTAATTCATCTCACAGAGTTACATCTTTCCCTTCATGGAGCCTTTTTCTAAGGTTGTTCTTGTGGAATTGGCAAAGGGATATTTGGAAGCCCATAGAGGGCTATGTAAAAAAGGAAATATCTTCCGTTCAAAACTGGAAAGAAGCTTTCTGAGAAACTGCTCTGTGTTCTGTTAATTCATCTCACAGAGTTACATCTTTCCCTTCAAGAAGCCTCTCGCTAAGGCTGTTCTTGCGGAATTGGCAAAGGGATATTTGGAACCGCATAGAGGGCTATGGTGAAAAAGGAAATATCTTCCGTTCAAAACTGGAAAGAAGCTTTCTGAGATACTGCTCTGTGTTCTTTTAATTCGTCTCACAGAATTACATCTATCCCTTCAATTAGCGTTTCGCTAAGGATGTTCTTTCGGAATTGGCAAGGGGATATTTGGAAGCCCATAGATGGCTATGGTGAAAAGGAAATATCTTCCGTTCAAAACTGGAAAGAAGCTTTCTGAGAAACTGCTCTGTGTTCTGTTAATTCATCTCACAGAGTTACATCTTTCCCTTCAAGAAGCCTTTCGCTAAGGCTGTTCTTGTGGAATTGGCAAAGGGATATTTGGAAGCCCATAGAGGGCTACGGTGAAAAAGGAAATATCTTCCCTTCAAAACTGGAAAGAAGCTTTCTGAGAAACGGCTCTGTGTTCTGTTAATTCATCTCAAAGAGTTACATCTTTCCCGTCAAGAAGCCTTTCCCTAAGGCTGTTCTTGTGGAATTGGCAAAGGGATATTCGGAAGCCCAGAGAGGGCTATGGTGAAAAAGGAAATATCTTCCGTTCAAAACTGGAAAGAAGCTTTCTGAGAAACTGCTCTGTGTTCCGTTAATTCATCTCACAGAGTTACATCTTTCCCTTCAAGAAGCCTTTCGCTAAGGCTGTTCTTGTGGAATTGGCAAAGGGATATTTGGAAGCCCATAGATGGCTATGGTGAAAAGGAAATATCTTCCGTTCAAAACTGGAAAGAAGCTTTCTGAGATACTGCTCTGTGTTCTGTTAATTCATCTCAAAGAGTTAAATCTTTCCCTTCAAGAAGCCTTTCGTTAAGGCTGTTCTTGTGGAATTGGCAAAGGGATATTTTGAAGTCCATAGAGGGCTATGGTGAAAAAGGAAATATCTTCCGTTCAAAACTGGAAAGAAGCTTTCTGAGAAACTGCTCTGTGTTCTGTGAATTCATCTCACAGAGTTACATCTTTCCCTTCAAGAAGCCTTTCGCTAAGGCTGTTCTTGTGGAATTGGCAAAGGGATATTTGGAAGCCCATAGAGGGCTACGGTGAAAAAGGAAATATCTTCCCTTCAAAACTGGAAAGAAGCTTTCTGAGAAACTGCTCTGTGTTCTGTTAATTCCTCTCAAAGAGTTAAATCTTTCCCGTCAAGAAGCCTTTCCCTAAGGCTGTTCTTGTGGAATTGGCAAAGGGATATTCGGAAGCCCAGAGAGGGCTATGGTGAAAAAGGAAATATCTTCCGTTCAAAACTGGAAAGAAGCTTTCTGAGAAACTGCTCTGTGTTCTGTTAATTCATTTCACAGAGTTATATCTTTCCCTTCTAGAAGACTTTCGCTAAGGTTGTTCTTGTGGAATTGGCAAAGGGATATTTTGAAGCCCATAGAGGGCTACGTAACTAAGGAAATATCTTCCGTTCAAAACTGGAAAGAAGATTTCTGAGAAACTGCTCTGTGTTCTGTTAATTCATCTCACAGAGTTAAACTTTCCCTTCCAGAGGCCTTTCGCTAAGTCTGTTCTTGTGGAATTGGCAAAGGGATATTTGGAAGCCTATAAAGGGCTATGGTGAAAAAGGAAATATCTTCCGTTCAAAACTGGAAAGAAGCATTCTGAGATACTGCTATGTGTTGTTTTAATTCATCTCACAGAGTTACATCTTTCCCTTCAAGGAGCCTTTCGCTAAGGATGTTCTTGTGGAATTCTCAATGGGATATTTGGAAGCCCATAGAGGGCTATGGTGAAAAGGGAAATATCTTCCGTTCAAAACTGGAAAGAAGCTTTCTGAGAAACTGCTCTGTGATCTGTTAATTCATCTCACAGAGTTACATCTTTCCCTTCCAGAAGCCTTTCACTAAGGCTGTTCTTGTGGAATTGGCAAAGGGATATTTGGAAGCCCTTAGAGGGCTATGGTGAAAAAGGAAATATCTTCCGTTCAAAACTGGAAAGATGTTTTCTGAGAAACTGCTCTGTGTTCTGTTAATTCATCTCACAGAGTTACATCTTTCCCTTCAAGAAGCCTTTCGCTAAGGCTGTTCTTGTGGAATTGGCAAAGGGATATTTGGAAGCCCATAGAGGGCTATGGTGAAAAAGGAAATATCTTCCGTTCAAAACTGGAAAGAAGCTTTCAGAGAAACTGCTCTGTGTTCTGTTAATTCATTTCACAGAGTTACATCTTTCCCTTCAAGAAGCCTTTCGCTAAGGCTGTTCTTGGGGAATTGGCAAAGGGATATTTGGAAGCCAATAGATTGCTATGGTGTAAAATGAATAGTTCCGTTCAAAACTGGAAAGAAGCTTTCCGAGAAACTGCTCTGTGTTCTGCTAATTCATCTCACAGTGTTACATCTTTCCCTTCAAGAAGCCTTTCGCTAAGGCTGTTCTTGTGGAATTGGCAAAGGGATATTTGGAAGAACATAGAGGGCTATGGTAAAAAAAGAAATATCTTCCGTTCAAAACTGGAAAGAAGCTTTCTGAGAAACTGCTCTGTGTTCTGTTAATTCATCTCACAGAGTTACATCTTTCCCTTCAGGAAGCCTTTCGCTAAGGCTGTTGTTGTGGAATTGGCAAAGGGATATTTGGAAGCCCATAGAGGGCTATGGAAAAAAAGGAAATATCTTCCATTCAAAACTGGAAAGAAGCTTTCTGAGTAACTGCTCTGTGTTCTGTTAATTCATCTCACAGAGTTACATCTTTCCCTACAATAAGCCTTTCGCTAAGGCTGTTGTTGTGGAATTGGCAAAGGGATATTTGGAAGCCCATAGAGGGCTATGGAAAAAAAGGAAATATCTTCCATTCAAAACTGGAATGAAGCTTTCTGAGAAACTGCTCTGTGTTCTGTTAATTCATCTCACAGAGTTACATCTTTCCCTACAAAAAACCTTTCGCTAAGGCTGTTCTTGTGGAATTGGCAAAGGGATATTTGGAAGCCCATAGAGGGCTATGGTAAAAAAGGAAATATCTTCCGTTCAAAACTGGAAAGAAGCTTGCTGAGAAACTGCTCTGTGTTCTGTTAATTTATCTCAGAGAGTTACATCTTTCCCTTCCAGTAGCCTTTCGCTAAGGCTGTTCTTGTGGAATTGGCAAAGGGATATTTGGAAACCCATAGAGGGCTATGGTGAAAACGGAAATATCTTCCATTCAAAACTGGAAAGAAGCTTTCTGAGAAACTGCTCTGTGTTCTGTTAATTCATCTCACAGAGTTAAATCTTTCCCTTCCAGATACCTTTCGCTAAGGCTGTTCTTGTGGAATTGGCAAAGGGATATTTGGAAGCCCATAGAGGGCTATGTAAAAAAGGAAATATCTTCCGTTCAAAACTGGAAAGAAGCTTTCTGAGAAACTGCTCTGTGTTCTGTTAATTCATCTTACAGAGTTACATCTTTCCCTTCAAGAAGCCTTTCGCTAAGGCTGTTCTTGTGGAATTGGCAAAGGGATATTTGGAAGCGCATAGAGGGCTATGGTGAAAAAGGAAATATCTTCCGTTCTAAATTGGAAAGAAGCTTTCTGAGATACTGCTCTGTGTTCTTTTAATTCGTCTCACAGAATTACATGTATCCCTTCAATTAGCCTTTCGCTAAGGATGTTCTTTCGGAATTGGCAAGGGGATATTTGGAAGCCCATAGAGGGCTATGGTGAAAAGGAAATATCTTCCGTTCAAAACTGGAAAGAAGCTTTCTCAGATACTGCTCTGTGTTCTGTTAATTCATCTCAAAGAGTTACATCTTTCCCTTCAAGAAGTCTTTCGCTAAGGCTGTTCTTGTGGAATTGGCAAAGGGATATTTGGAAGTCCCTAGAGGGCTACGGTGAAAAAGGAAATATCTTCCGTTCAAAACTGGAAAGAAGCTTTCTGAGAAACTGCTCTGTGTTCTGTGAATTCATCTCACAGAGTTACATCTTTCCCTTCAAGAAGCCTTTCGCTAAGGCTGTTCTTGTGGAATTGGCAAAGGGATATTTGGAAGCCCATAGAGGGCTACGGTGAAAAAGGAAATATCTTCCCTTCAAAACTGGAAAGAAGCTTTCTGAGAAACTGCTCTGTGTTCTGTTAATTCATCTCAAAGAGTTACATCTTTCCCGTCAAGAAGCCTTTCCCTAAGGCTGTTCTTGTGGAATTGGCAAAGGGATATTCGGAAGCCCATAGAGGGCTATGGTGAAAAAGGAAATATCTTCCGTTCAAAACTGGAAAGAAGCTTTCTGAGAAACTGCTCTGTGTTCTGTTAATTCATCTCACAGAGTTACATCTTTCCCTTCAAGAAGCCTTTCGCTAAGGCTGTTCTTGTGGAATTGGCAAAGGGATATTTGGAAGCCCATAGAGGGCTACGGTGAAAAAGGAAATATCTTAACTTCAAAACTGGAAAGAAGCTTTCTGAGAAACTGCTCTGTGTTCTGTTAATTCATCTCACAGAGTTACATCTTTCCCTTCAGGAAGCCTTTCGCTAAGGCTGTTGTTGTGGAATTGGCAAAGGGATATTGGAAGCCTATAATGGCTATGGTGAAAAAGGAAATATCTTCCGTTCAAAACTGGAAAGAAGCATTCTGAAATACTGCTATGTGTTGTTTTAATTCATCTCACAGAGTTACATCTTTCCCTTCAAGGAGCCTTTCGCTAAGGATGTTCTTGTGGAATTCGCAAAGGGATATTTGGAAGCCCATAGAGGACTACGGTGAAAAAGGAAATATCTTCCGTTCAAAACTGGAAAGAAGCTTTCTGAGAAACTGCTCTGTGATCTGTTAATTCATCTCACAGAGTTACATCTTTCCCTTCCAGAAGCCATTCACTAAGGCTGTTCTTGGGGAATTGGCAAAGGGATATTTGGAAGCCCATAGAGGGCTATGGTGAAAAAGGAAATATCTTCCGTTCAAAACTGGAAAGATGCTTTCTGAGAAACTGCTCTGTGTTCTGTTAATTTATCTCACAGAGTTACATCTTTCCCTTCAAGAAGCCTTTTGCTAAGGCTGTTCTTGTGGAATTGGCAAAGGGATATTCGGAAGTCCATAGAGGGCTATGGTGAAAAAGGAAATATCTTCCGTTCAAAACTGGAAAGAAGCTATCAGAGAAACTGCTCTGTGTTCTGTTAATTCATCTCACAGAGTTACATCTTTCCCTTCAAGAAGCCTTTCGCTAAGGCTGTTCTTGGGGAATTGGCAAAGGGATATTTGGAAGCCAATAGATTGCTATGGTGAAAAATGAAATACCTTCCGTTCAAAACTGGAAAGAAGCTTTCCGAGAAACTGCTCTGTGTTCTGCTAATTCATCTCACAGTGTTACATCTTTCCCTTCAAGAAGCCTTTCGCTAAGGCTGTTCTTGTGGAATTGGCAAAGGGATATTTGGAAGCACATAGAGGGCTATGGTGAAAAAGGAAATATCTTCCGTTCAAAACTGGAAAGAAGCTTTCTGAGAAACTGCTCTGTGTTCTGTTAATTCATCTCACAGAGTTACATCTTTCATTGGAAAAAGCCTTGCGCTAAGGCTGTTCTTGTGGAATTGGAAAAGGGATATTTGGAAGCCCATAGAGGGCTATGGTGAAAAAGGGAAAATCTTCCGTTCAAAACTGGAAAGAAGCTTTCGGAGAAACTGCTCTGTGTTCTGTTAATTCATCTCACAGAGTTACATCTTTCCCTTCAAGAAGCCTTTCGCTAAGGCTGTTGTTGTGGAATTGGCAAAGGGATATTTGGAAGCCTATAGAGGGCTATGGAAAAAAAGGAAATATCTTCCGTTCAAAACTGGAAAGAAGCTTTCTTAGAAACTGCTCTGTGTTCTGTTAACTCATCTCACAGGGTTTCATCTTTCCCTTCCGGAATCCTTTCGCTAAGGCTGTTCTTATGGAATTGGCAAAGGGATATTTGGAAGCCCGTAGATGGCTATGGTAAAAAAAGGAAATATCTTCCGTTCAGAACTTGAAAGAAGCTTTCTGAGAAACTGCTCTGTGTTCTGTTAATTCATCTCACAGAGTTACATCTTTCCCTTCAAGAAGCCTTTGGCTAAGGCTGTTCTTGTGGAATTGGCAAAGGGATATTTGGAAGCCCATAGAGGGTCGTGGTGAAAAAGGAAATATCTTCCGTTCAAAACTGGAAAGAAGCTTTCTGAGAAACTGCTCTGTGTTCTGTTAATTCATCTCACAGAGTTACATCTTTCCCTTGAAGAAGCCTTTCGCTAAGGCTGTTCTTGTGGAATTGGCAAGGGGATATTTGGAAGCCCATAGAGGGCTAGGGTGAAAAAGGAAATATCTTCCGTTCAAAACTGGAAAGTAGCTTTCTGAGAAACTGCTCTGTGTTCCGTTAATTCATCTCGCAGAGTTACATCTTTCCCTTCCAGATGCCTTTCTCTAAGGCTGTTCTTGTGGAATTGGCAAAGGGATATTTGGAAACCCATAGAGGGCTATGGTGAAAAAGGAAATATCTTCCGTTCAAAACTGGAAAGAAGCTTTCTGAGATACTGCTCTTTGTTCTTTTAATTCATCTCACAGAGTTACATGTTTCCCTTCAAGGAGCCTTTCGCTAAGGATGTTCTTGCGGAATTGGCAAATGGATATTTTAAAACCCATAGACTTCTACGGTGAAAAAGGAAATATCTTCCGTTCAAAACTGGAAAGAAGCTTTCTGAGAAACTGCTCTGTGTTCTTTTAATTCATCTCACAGAGTTACATCTTTCCCTTCAACGAGCCCATCGCTAAGGCTGTTCTTGTGGAATTGGCAAAGGGATATTTGGAAGCCCGTAGAGGGCTATGGTGAAAAAGGAAATATCTTCCGTTCAAAACTGGAAAGAAGCTTTCTGAGATACTGCTCTGTTTTCTTTTAATTCATCTCACAGAGTTACATCTTTCCCTTCACGGAGCCTTTCGCTAAGGATGTTCTTGCGGAATTGGCAAAGGGATATTTGGAAACCCATAGAGGGCTATGGTGAAAAAGGAAATATCTTCCATTCAAAACTGGAAAGAAGCTTTCTGAGAAACTGCTCTGTGTTCTGTTAATTCATCTCACAGAGTTACATCTTTCCCTTCCAGATACCTTTCGCTAAGGCTGTTCTTGTGGAATTGGCAAGGGATATTTGGAAGCCCATAGAGGGCTATGTAAAAAAGGAAATATCTTCCGTTCAAAACTGGAAAGAAGCTTTCTGAGAAACTGCTCTGTGTTCTATTAATTCATCTCACAGAGTTACATCTTTCCCTTCAAGAAGCCTTTCGCTAAGGCTGTTCTTGTGGAATTGGCAAAGGGATATTTGGAAGCGCATAGAGGGCTATGGTGAAAAAGGAAATATCTTCCGTTCAAAATTGGAAAGAAGCTTTCTGAGATACTGCTCTGTGTTCTTTTAATTCGTCTCACGGAATTACATGTATCCCTTCAATTAGCCTTTCGCTAAGGATGTTCCTTCGGAATTGGCAAGGGGATATTTGGAAGCCCATAGAGGGCTATGGTGAAAAGGAAATATCTTCCGTTCAAAACTGGAAAGAAGCTTTCTGAGAAACTGCTCTGTGTTCTGTTAATTCATTTCACAGAGTTATATCTTTCCCTTCTAGAAGACTTTCGCTAAGGTTGTTCTTGTGGAATTGGCAAAGGGATATTTTGAAGCCCATAGAGGGCTATGTAACAAAGGAAATATCTTCCGTTCAAAACTGGAAAGAAGCATTCTGAGATACTGCTATGTGTTGTTTTAATTCATCTCACAGAGTTACATCTTTCCCTTCAAGGAGCCTTTCGCTAAGGATGTTCTTGTGGAATTCGCAAAGGGATATTTGGAAGCCCATAGAGGACTACGGTGAAAAAGGAAATATCTTCCGTTCAAAACTGGAAAGAAGCTTTCTGAGAAACTGCTCTGTGATCTGTTAATTCATCTCACAGAGTTACATCTTTCCCTTCCAGAAGCCTTTCACTAAGGCTGTTCTTGTGGAATTGGCAAAGGGATATTTGGAAGCCCATAGAGGGCTATGGTGAAAAAGGAAATATCTTCCGTTGAAAACTGGAAAGAAGCTTTCTGAGAAACTGCTCTGTGTTCTGTTAATTCATCTCACAGAGTTACATCTTTCCCTTCAAGAAGCCTTTCGCTAAGGCTGTTCCTGTGGAATTGGCAAAGGGATTTTTGGAAGCCCATAGAGGGCTACGGTGAAAAAGGAAATAAGTTCCGTTGAAAACTGCAAAGAAGCTTTCTGAGAAACTGCTCTGTGTTCTGTTAATTCATCTCACAGAGTTGCATCTTTCCCTTCAAAAAGCCTTTCGCTAAGGCTGTTATTGCGGAATTGGCAAAGGGATATTTGGAAACACATAGAGGGCTGCGGTGAAAAAGGAAATATCTTCCGTTCAAAACTGGAAAGAAGCTTTCTGAGAAATTGCTCTGTGTTCTGTTAATTCATCTCACAGAGTTACATCTTTCCATTCAAGAAGCCTTTCGCTAAGGCTGTTCTTGTGGAATTGGCAAAGTGATATTTGGAAGCCCACAGAGGGCTATGGTGAAAAAGGAAATATCTTCCGTTCAAAACTGGAAAGAAGGTTTCTGAGAAACTGCTCTGTGTTCTGTTAATTCATCTCAGAGATATACATCTTTCCCTTCAAGAAGCCTTTCGCTAAGGCTGTTCTTGTGGAATTGGCAAAGGGATATTTGGAAGCCCATAGAGTACTATGGTGAAAAAGGAAATATCTTCCGTTCAAAACTGGAAAGAAGCTTTCTGAGAAACTGCTCTGTGTTCTGTTAATTCATCTCACAGAGTTACATCTTTCCCTTCAAGAAACCTTTCGCTAAGGCTGTTCTTGTGGAATTGGCAAAGTGATATTTAGAAGCCCATAGAGGGCTATGGTGAAAAAGGAAATATCTTTCGTTCAAAACTGGAAAGAAGCTTTCTGAGAAACTGCTCTGTGTTCTGTTAATTCATCTCACAGAGTTACATCTTTCCCTTCAAGAAGCCTTTCTCTAAGGCTGTTCTTGTGGAATTGGCAAAGGGATATTTGGAAGCCCATAGAGGGCTATGGTGAAAAAGGAAATATCTTCCGTTCACAACTGGAAAGAAGCTTTCTGAGAAACTGCTCTGTGTTCTGTTAATTCATCTCACAGAGTTACATCTTTCCCTTCAAGAAGACTTTCTCTAAGGCTGTTCTTGTGGAATTGGCAATGGGATATTTGGAAGCCTATAGAGTGCTATGGTGAAAAAGGAAATATCTTCCGTTCAAAACTGGAAAGAAGCTTTCTGAGATTCTGCTCTGTGTTCTTTTAATTCATCTCACAGAGTTACATCTTTCCCTTCAAGGAGCCTTTCGCTAAGGATGTTCTTGTGGAATTGGCAAAGGGATATTTGGAAGCACTTAGAGGGCTATGGTGAAAAAGGGAATATCTTCCGTTCAAAACTGGAAAGAAGCTTTCTGAGAAACTGCTCTGAGTTCTGTTAATTCATCTCACAGAGTTACATCTTTCATTGGAAAAAGCCTTGCGCTAAGGCTGTTCTTGTGGAATTGGAAAAGGGATATTTGGATGCCCATAGAGGGCTATGGTAAAAAAGGAAATATCTTCCATTCAAAACTGGAAAGAAGCTTTCTGAGAAACTGCTCTGTGTTCTGTTAATTCATCTCACAGAGTTACATCTTTCCCTTCCAGATACCTTTCGCTAAGGCTGTTCTTGTGGAATTGGCAAAGGGATATTTGGAAGCCCATAGAGGGCTATGGTGAAAAAGGAAATATCTTCCGTTCAAAACTGGAAAGAAGCTTTCTGAGAAACTGCTCTGTGTTCTGTTAATTCATCTCACAGAGTTACATCTTTCCCTTCAAGAAGCCTTTCGCTAAGGCTGTTCTTGTGGAATTGGCAAAGGGATATTTGGAAGACCATAGAGGTCTATGTAAAAAAGAAATATCTTCCGTTCAAAACTGGAAAGAAGCTTTCTGAGAAACTGCTCTGTGTTCTGTTAATTCATCTCACAGAGTTACAACTTTCCCTTACAGAAGCCTTTCGCTAAGTCTGTTCTTGTGGAATTGGCAAAGGGATATTTGGAAGCCTATAAAGGGCTATGGTGAAAAAGGAAATATCTTCAGTTCAAAACTGGAAAGAAGCATTCTGAGATACTGCTCTGTGTTGTTTTAATTCATCTCACAGAGTTACATCTTTCCCTTCAATTAGCCTTTCGCTAAGGATGTTCTTGTGGAATTCGCAAAGGGATATTTGGAAGCCCTTAGAGGGCTATGGTGAAAAAGGAAATATCTTCCGTTCAAAACTGGAAAGAAGCTTTCTGAGAAACTGCTCTGTGTTCTGTTAATTCATCTCACAGAGTTACATCTTTCCCTTCCAGAAGCCTTTCGCTAAGGCTGTTCTTGTGGAATTGGCAAAGGGATATTTGGAAGCCCATAGAGGGCTATGGTGAAAAAGGAAATATCTTCCGTTCAAAACTGGAAAGATGCTTTCTGAGAAACTGCTCTGTGTTCTGTTAATTCATCTCACAGAGTTACATCTTTCCCTTCAAGAAGCCTTGCGCTAAGGCTGTTCTTGTGGAATTGGCAAAGGGATAATTGGAAGCCCATAGAGGGCTATGGTGAAAAAGGAAATATCTTCCGTTCAAAACTGGAAAGAAGCTTTCTGAAAAACTGCTCTGTGTTCTGTTAATTCATCTCACAGAGTTACATCTTTCCCTTCAAGAAGCCTTTCGCCAAGGCTGTTCTTGGGGAATTGGCAAAGGGATATTTGGAAGCCCATAGGGGGCTATGGTGAAAAAGGAAATATCTTCCGTTCAAAACTGGAAAGAAGCTTTCTGCGAAACTGTTCTGTGTTCTGTTAATTCATCTCACAGAGTTACATCTTTCCCTTCAAGAAGCCTTTCGCTAAGGCTGTTCTTGTGGAATTGTCAAAGGGATATTTTGAAGCCCATAGAGGGCTATGGTGAAAAAGGAAATATCTTCCGTTCAAAACTGGAAAGAAGCTTACTGAGATACTGCTCTGTGTTCTTTTAATTCATCTCACAGAGTTACATCTTCCCTTCAAGGAGCCTTTCGCTAAGGATGTTCTTGTGGAATTGGCAAAGGGATATTTGGAAGCCCATAGAGGGCTATGGTGAAAAAGGAAATATCTTCCGTTCAAAACTGGAAAGAAGCTTTCTGAGAAACTGCTCTGTGTTCTGTTAATTCACCTCACAGAGTTACATCTTTCCCTTCAAGAAGCCTTTCGCTAAGGCCGTTCTTGTGGAATTGGCAAAGGGATATTTGGAAGCCCATAGAGGGCTATGGTGAAAAAGGAAATATCTTCCGTTCAAAACTGTAAAGAAGCTTTCTGAGAAACTGCTCTGTGTTCTGTTAATTCATCTCACAGAGTTACATCTTTCATTTGAATAAGCCTTTCGCTAAGTCTGTTCTTGTGGAATTGGCAAAGTGTTATTTGGAAGCCCATAGAGGGCTATGGTGAAAAAGTGAATATCTTCCGTTGAAAACTGGAAAGAAGCTTTCTGAGAAACTGCTTTGTGTTCTATTAATTCATCTGATAGAGTTACATGTTTCCCTTCAAGAAGCCTTTCGCTAAGGCTGTTCTTGTGGAATTGGCAAAGGGATATTTGGAAGACCATAGAGGGCTACGGTGAAAAAGAAAATATCTTCACTTCAAAACTGGAAAGAAGGTTTCTGAGAAACTTCTCTGTGTTCTGTTAATTCATCTCACAGAGTTACATCTTTCCCTTCAAGAAGCCTTTCCCTAAGGCGGTTCTTGTCGAATTGGCAAAGGGATATTTGGAAGCCCATAGAGGGCTATGGTGAAAAAGGAATTATCTTAAGTTCAAAACTGGAAAAAAGCTTTCTGAGAAACTGTTCTGTGTTCTGTTAATTCATCTCACATATTTACATCTTTCCCTTCAAGAAGCCTTTTGCTAAGGCTGTTCTTGTGGAATTGGCAAAGGGATATTTGGAAACCCATAGAGGGCTATGGTGAAAAAGGAAATATCTTCCATTCAAAACTGGAAAGAAGCTTTCTGAGAAACTGCTCTGTGTTCTGTTAATTCATCTCACAGAGTTACATCTTTCCCTTCAAGAAGCCTTTCCCTAGGGCTGTTCTTGTGGAATTGGCAAAGGGATATTTGGAAGCCCATAGAGGGCTATGGTGAAAAAGGAATTATCTTCCGTTCAAAACTGGAAAGAAGCTTTCTGAGAAACTGCTCTGTGTTCTGTTAATTCACCTCATAGAGTTACATCTTTCCCTTCAAGAAGCCTTTCGCTAAGGCTGTTCTTGTGGAATTGGCAAAGAGATATTTGGAAGCCCATAGGGGGCTATGGTGAAAAAGGAAATATCTTCCGTTCAAAACTGGAAAGAAGCTTTCTGAGAAACTGCTCTGTGTTTTGTTAATTCATCTCACAGAGTTACATCTTTCCCTTCAGGAAGCCTTTAGCTAAGGCTGTTGTTGTGGAATTGGCAAAGGGATATTTGGAAGCCCATAGAGGGCTATGGAAAAAAAGGAAATATCTTCCGTTCAAAACTGGAAAGAAGCTTTCTGAGAAAATGCTCTGTGTTCTGTTAATTCATCTCACAGAGTTACATCTTTCCCTACAAGAAGCCTTTAGCTAAGACTGTTCTTATGGAATTGGCAAAGGGATATTTGGAAGCCCATAGAGGGCTATGGTAAAAAAGGAAATATCTTCCGTTCAAAACTGGAAAGAAGCTTTCTGAGAAACTGCTCTGTGTTCTGCTAATTTATCTCAGAGAGTTACATCTTTCCCTTCCAGAAGCCTTTCGCTAAGTCTGTTCTTGTGGAATTATCAAAGGGATATTTTGAAGCCCAGAGAGGGCTATGGTGAAAAAGGAAATATCTTCCGTTCAAAACTGGAAAGAAGCTTTCTGAGATACTGCGCTGTGTTCTTTTAATTCATCTCACAGAGTTACATCTTTCCCTTCAAGGAGCCTTTCGCTAAGGATGTTCTTGTGGAATTGGCAAAGGGATATTTGGAAGCCCTTAGAGGGCTATGGTGAAAAAGGAAATATCTTCCGTTCACAACTGGAAAGAAGCTTTCTGAGAAACTGCTCTGTGTTCTGTTAATTCATCTCACAGATTTACATCTTTCCCTTCAAGAAGCCTTTCGCTAAGGCTGTTCTTGTGGACTTGGCAAAGGGATATTTGGAAGCCCATAGAGGGCTATGGTGAAAAAGGAAATATCTTCCGTTCAAAACTGGAAAGAAGCTTTCTGAGAAACTGCTCTGTGTTCTGTTAATTCATCTCACAGAGTTACATCTTTCCCTTCAAGAAGCCTTTCGCTAAGGCTGTTCCTGTGGAATTGGCAAAGGAATATTTCGAAGCCCATAGAGGGCTATGGTGAAAAAGGAAATATCTTCCGTTCAAAACTGGAAAGAAGCTTTCTGAGATACTGTACTGTGTTCTTTTAATTCATCTAACAGAGTTACATCTTTCCCTTCAAGGAGCCTTTCGCTAAGGATGTTCTTGCGGAATTGTCAAACGGATATTTGGAAGCCCATAGAGGGCTACAGTGAAAAAGGAAATATCTTCCGTTCAAAACTGGAAAGAAGCTTTCTGAGGAACTGCTCTGTGTTCTCTTAATTCATCTCACAGAGTTACATCTTTCCCTTCAAGAAGCCTTTCGCTAAGGCTGTTCTTGTGGAATTGGCAAAGGGATATTTGGAAGCCCATAGAGGGTTATGGTGAAAAAGGAAATATCTTCCGTTGAAAACGGGAAAAAACCTTTCTGAGAAACTGCTCTGTGTTCTGTTAATTCATCTCAAAGAGTTACATCTTTCCCTTCAAGAAGCCTTTCGCTAAGGCTGTTCTTGTGGAATTGGCAAAGGGATATTTGGAAGCCCATAGAGGGCTATGGTGAAAAAGAAAATATCTTCCCTTCAAAACTGGAAAAAGCTTTCTGAGAAACTTCTCTGTGTTCTGTTAATTCATCTCACAGAGTTACATCTTTCCCTTCAAGAAGCCTTTCCCTAAGGCGGTTCTTGTCGAATTGGCAAAGGGATATTTGGAAGCCCATAGAGGGCTATGGTGAAAAAGGAATTATCTTCCGTTCAAAACTGGAAAGAAGCTTTCTGAGAAACTGTTCTGTGTTCTGTTAATTCATCTCACATATTTACATCTTTCCCTTCAAGAAGCCTTTTGCTAAGGCTGTTCTTGTGGAATTGGCAAAGGGATATTTGGAAACCCATAGAGGGCTATGGTGAAAAAGGAAATATCTTCCATTCAAAACTGGAAAGAAGCTTTCTGAGAAACTGCTCTGTGTTGTGTTAATTCATCTCACAGAGTTACATCTTTCCCTTCAAGAAGCCTTTCCCTAGGGCTGTTCTTGTGGAATTGGCAAAGGGATATTTGGAAGCCCATAGAGGGCTATGGTGAAAAAGGAATTATCTTCCGTTCAAAACTGGAAAGAAGCTTTCTGAGAAACTGCTCTGTGTTCTGTTAATTCACCTCATAGAGTTACATCTTTCCCTTCAAGAAGCCTTTCGCTAAGGCTGTTCTTGTGGAATTGGCAAAGAGATATTTGGAAGCCCATAGGGGGCTATGGTGAAAAAGGAAATATCTTCCGTTCAAAACTGGAAAGAAGCTTTCTGAGAAACTGCTCTGTGTTTTGTTAATTCATCTCACAGAGTTACATCTTTCCCTTCAGGAAGCCTTTAGCTAAGGCTGTTGTTGTGGAATTGGCAAAGGGATATTTGGAAGCCCATAGAGGGCTATGGAAAAAAAGGAAATATCTTCCGTTCAAAACTGGAAAGAAGCTTTCTGAGAAAATGCTCTGTGTTCTGTTAATTCATCTCACAGAGTTACATCTTTCCCTACAAGAAGCCTTTAGCTAAGACTGTTCTTATGGAATTGGCAAAGGGATATTTGGAAGCCCATAGAGGGCTATGGTAAAAAAGGAAATATCTTCCGTTCAAAACTGGAAAGAAGCTTTCTGAGAAACTGCTCTGTGTTCTGCTAATTTATCTCAGAGAGTTACATCTTTCCCTTCCAGAAGCCTTTCGCTAAGTCTGTTCTTGTGGAATTATCAAAGGGATATTTTGAAGCCCAGAGAGGGCTATGGTGAAAAAGGAAATATCTTCCGTTCAAAACTGGAAAGAAGCTTTCTGAGATACTGCGCTGTGTTCTTTTAATTCATCTCACAGAGTTACATCTTTCCCTTCAAGGAGCCTTTCGCTAAGGATGTTCTTGTGGAATTGGCAAAGGGATATTTGGAAGCCCTTAGAGGGCTATGGTGAAAAAGGAAATATCTTCCGTTCACAACTGGAAAGAAGCTTTCTGAGAAACTGCTCTGTGTTCTGTTAATTCATCTCACAGATTTACATCTTTCCCTTCAAGAAGCCTTTCGCTAAGGCTGTTCTTGTGGACTTGGCAAAGGGATATTTGGAAGCCCATAGAGGGCTATGGTGAAAAAGGAAATATCTTCCGTTCAAAACTGGAAAGAAGCTTTCTGAGAAACTGCTCTGTGTTCTGTTAATTCATCTCACAGAGTTACATCTTTCCCTTCAAGAAGCCTTTCGCTAAGGCTGTTCCTGTGGAATTGGCAAAGGAATATTTCGAAGCCCATAGAGGGCTATGGTGAAAAGGAAATATCTTCCGTTCAAAACTGGAAAGAAGCTTTCTGAGATACTGTACTGTGTTCTTTTAATTCATCTAACAGAGTTACATCTTTCCCTTCAAGGAGCCTTTCGCTAAGGATGTTCTTGCGGAATTGGCAAACGGATATTTGGAAGCCCATAGAGGGCTACAGTGAAAAAGGAAATATCTTCCGTTCAAAACTGGAAAGAAGCTTTCTGAGGAACTGCTCTGTGTTCTCTTAATTCATCTCACAGAGTTACATCTTTCCCTTCAAGAAGCCTTTCGCTAAGGCTGTTCTTGTGGAATTGGCAAAGGGATATTTGGAAGCCCATAGAGGGTTATGGTGAAAAAGGAAATATCTTCCGTTGAAAACGGGAAAAAACCTTTCTGAGAAACTGCTCTGTGTTCTGTTAATTCATCTCAAAGAGTTACATCTTTCCCTTCAAGAAGCCTTTCGCTAAGGCTGTTCTTGTGGAATTGGCAAAGGGATATTTGGAAGCCCATAGAGGGCTATGGTGAAAAAGAAAATATCTTCCCTTCAAAACTGGAAAAAGCTTTCTGAGAAACTTCTCTGTGTTCTGTTAATTCATCTCACAGAGTTACATCTTTCCCTTCAAGAAGCCTTTCCCTAAGGCGGTTCTTGTCGAATTGGCAAAGGGATATTTGGAAGCCCATAGAGGGCTATGGTGAAAAAGGAATTATCTTCCGTTCAAAACTGGAAAGAAGCTTTCTGAGAAACTGTTCTGTGTTCTGTTAATTCATCTCACATATTTACATCTTTCCCTTCAAGAAGCCTTTTGCTAAGGCTGTTCTTGTGGAATTGGCAAAGGGATATTTGGAAACCCATAGAGGGCTATGGTGAAAAAGGAAATATCTTCCATTCAAAACTGGAAAGAAGCTTTCTGAGAAACTGCTCTGTGTTGTGTTAATTCATCTCACAGAGTTACATCTTTCCCTTCAAGAAGCCTTTCCCTAGGGCTGTTCTTGTGGAATTGGCAAAGGGATATTTGGAAGCCCATGGAGGGCTATGGTGAAAAAGGAATTATCTTCCGTTCAAAACTGGAAAGAAGCTTTCTGAGAAACTGCTCTGTGTTCTGTTAATTCACCTCATAGAGTTACATCTTTCCCTTCAAGAAGCCTTTCGCTAAGGCTGTTCTTGTGGAATTGGCAAAGAGATATTTGGAAGCCCATAGGGGGCTATGGTGAAAAAGGAAATATCTTCCGTTCAAAACTGGAAAGAAGCTTTCTGAGAAACTGCTCTGTGTTTTGTTAATTCATCTCACAGAGTTACATCTTTCCCTTCAGGAAGCCTTTAGCTAAGGCTGTTGTTGTGGAATTGGCAAAGGGATATTTGGAAGCCCATAGAGGGCTATGGAAAAAAAGGAAATATCTTCCGTTCAAAACTGGAAAGAAGCTTTCTGAGAAAATGCTCTGTGTTCTGTTAATTCATCTCACAGAGTTACATCTTTCCCTACAAGAAGCCTTTAGCTAAGACTGTTCTTATGGAATTGGCAAAGGGATATTTGGAAGCCCATAGAGGGCTATGGTAAAAAAGGAAATATCTTCCGTTCAAAACTGGAAAGAAGCTTTCTGAGAAACTGCTCTGTGTTCTGCTAATTTATCTCAGAGAGTTACATCTTTCCCTTCCAGAAGCCTTTCGCTAAGTCTGTTCTTGTGGAATTATCAAAGGGATATTTTGAAGCCCAGAGAGGGCTATGGTGAAAAAGGAAATATCTTCCGTTCAAAACTGTAAAGAAGCTTTCTGAGATACTGCGCTGTGTTCTTTTAATTCATCTCACAGAGTTACATCTTTCCCTTCAAGGAGCCTTTCGCTAAGGATGTTCTTGTGGAATTGGCAAAGGGATATTTGGAAGCCCTTAGAGGGCTATGGTGAAAAAGGAAATATCTTCCGTTCACAACTGGAAAGAAGCTTTCTGAGAAACTGCTCTGTGTTCTGTTAATTCATCTCACAGATTTACATCTTTCCCTTCAAGAAGCCTTTCGCTAAGGCTGTTCTTGTGGACTTGGCAAAGGGATATTTGGAAGCCCATAGAGGGCTATGGTGAAAAAGGAAATATCTTCCGTTCAAAACTGGAAAGAAGCTTTCTGAGAAACTGCTCTGTGTTCTGTGAATTCATCTCACAGAGTTACATCTTTCCCTTCAAGAAGCCTTTCGCTAAGGCTATTCCTGTGGAATTGGCAAAGGAATATTTCGAAGCCCATAGAGGGCTATGGTGAAAAGGAAATATCTTCCGTTCAAAACTGGAAAGAAGCTTTCTGAGATACTGTACTGTGTTCTTTTAATTCATCTAACAGAGTTACATCTTTCCCTTCAAGGAGCCTTTCGCTAAGGATGTTCTTGCGGAATTGGCAAACGGATATTTGGAAGCCCATAGAGGGCTACAGTGAAAAAGGAAATATCTTCCGTTCAAAACTGGAAAGAAGCTTTCTGAGGAACTGCTCTGTGTTCTCTTAATTCATCTCACAGAGTTACATCTTTCCCGTCAAGAAGCCTTTCGCTAAGGCTGTTCTTGTGGAATTGGCAAAGGGATATTTGGAAGCCCATAGAGGGTTATGGTGAAAAAGGAAATATCTTCCGTTGAAAACGGGAAAAAACCTTTCTGAGAAACTGCTCTGTGTTCTGTTAATTCATCTCAAAGAGTTACATCTTTCCCTTCAAGAAGCCTTTCGCTAAGGCTGTTCTTGTGGAATTGGCAAAGGGATATTTGGAAGCCCATAGAGGGCTATGGTGAAAAAGAAAATATCTTCCCTTCAAAACTGGAAAAAGCTTTCTGAGAAACTTCTCTGTGTTCTGTTAATTCATCTCACAGAGTTACATCTTTCCCTTCAAGAAGCCTTTCCCTAAGGCGGTTCTTGTCGAATTGGCAAAGGGATATTTGGAAGCCCATAGAGGGCTATGGTGAAAAAGGAATTATCTTCGGTTCAAAACTGGAAAGAAGCTTTCTGAGAAACTGTTCTGTGTTCTGTTAATTCATCTCACATATTTACATCTTTCCCTTCAAGAAGCCTTTTGCTAAGGCTGTTCTTGTGGAATTGGCAAAGGGATATTTGGAAACCCATAGAGGGCTATGGTGAAAAAGGAAATATCTTCCATTCAAAACTGGAAAGAAGCTTTCTGAGAAACTGCTCTGTGTTGTGTTAATTCATCTCACAGAGTTACATCTTTCCCTTCAAGAAGCCTTTCCCTAGGGCTGTTCTTGTGGAATTGGCAAAGGGATATTTGGAAGCCCATAGAGGGCTATGGTGAAAAAGGAATTATCTTCCGTTCAAAACTGGAAAGAAGCTTTCTGAGAAACTGCTCTGTGTTCTGTTAATTCACCTCATAGAGTTACATCTTTCCCTTCAAGAAGCCTTTCGCTAAGGCTGTTCTTGTGGAATTGGCAAAGAGATATTTGGAAGCCCATAGGGGGCTATGGTGAAAAAGGAAATATCTTCCGTTCAAAACTGGAAAGAAGCTTTCTGAGAAACTGCTCTGTGTTTTGTTAATTCATCTCACAGAGTTACATCTTTCCCTTCAGGAAGCCTTTAGCTAAGGCTGTTGTTGTGGAATTGGCAAAGGGATATTTGGAAGCCCATAGAGGGCTATGGAAAAAAAGGAAATATCTTCCGTTCAAAACTGGAAAGAAGCTTTCTGAGAAAATGCTCTGTGTTCTGTTAATTCATCTCACAGAGTTACATCTTTCCCTACAAGAAGCCTTTAGCTAAGACTGTTCTTATGGAATTGGCAAAGGGATATTTGGAAGCCCATAGAGGGCTATGGTAAAAAAGGAAATATCTTCCGTTCAAAACTGGAAAGAAGCTTTCTGAGAAACTGCTCTGTGTTCTGCTAATTTATCTCAGAGAGTTACATCTTTCCCTTCCAGAAGCCTTTCGCTAAGTCTGTTCTTGTGGAATTATCAAAGGGATATTTTGAAGCCCAGAGAGGGCTATGGTGAAAAAGGAAATATCTTCCGTTCAAAACTGGAAAGAAGCTTTCTGAGATACTGCGCTGTGTTCTTTTAATTCATCTCACAGAGTTACATCTTTCCCTTCAAGGAGCCTTTCGCTAAGGATGTTCTTGTGGAATTGGCAAAGGGATATTTGGAAGCCCTTAGAGGGCTATGGTGAAAAAGGAAATATCTTCCGTTCACAACTGGAAAGAAGCTTTCTGAGAAACTGCTCTGTGTTCTGTTAATTCATCTCACAGATTTACATCTTTCCCTTCAAGAAGCCTTTCGCTAAGGCTGTTCTTGTGGACTTGGCAAAGGGATATTTGGAAGCCCATAGAGGGCTATGGTGAAAAAGGAAATATCTTCCGTTCAAAACTGGAAAGAAGCTTTCTGAGAAACTGCTCTGTGTTCTGTTAATTCATCTCACAGAGTTACATCTTTCCCTTCAAGAAGCCTTTCGCTAAGGCTGTTCCTGTGGAATTGGCAAAGGAATATTTCGAAGCCCATAGAGGGCTATGGTGAAAAGGAAATATCTTCCGTTCAAAACTGGAAAGAAGCTTTCTGAGATACTGTACTGTGTTCTTTTAATTCATCTAACAGAGTTACATCTTTCCCTTCAAGGAGCCTTTCGCTAAGGATGTTCTTGCGGAATTGGCAAACGGATATTTGGAAGCCCATAGAGGGCTACAGTGAAAAAGGAAATATCTTCCGTTCAAAACTGGAAAGAAGCTTTCTGAGGAACTGCTCTGTGTTCTCTTAATTCATCTCACAGAGTTACATCTTTCCCTTCAAGAAGCCTTTCGCTAAGGCTGTTCTTGTGGAATTGGCAAAGGGATATTTGGAAGCCCATAGAGGGTTATGGTGAAAAAGGAAATATCTTCCGTTGAAAACGGGAAAAAACCTTTCTGAGAAACTGCTCTGTGTTCTGTTAATTCATCTCAAAGAGTTACATCTTTCCCTTCAAGAAGCCTTTCGCTAAGGCTGTTCTTGTGGAATTGGCAAAGGGATATTTGGAAGCCCATAGAGGGCTATGGTGAAAAAGAAAATATCTTCCCTTCAAAACTGGAAAAAGCTTTCTGAGAAACTTCTCTGTGTTCTGTTAATTCATCTCACAGAGTTACATCTTTCCCTTCAAGAAGCCTTTCCCTAAGGCGGTTCTTGTCGAATTGGCAAAGGGATATTTGGAAGCCCATAGAGGGCTATGGTGAAAAAGGAATTATCTTCCGTTCAAAACTGGAAAGAAGCTTTCTGAGAAACTGTTCTGTGTTCTGTTAATTCATCTCACATATTTACATCTTTCCCTTCAAGAAGCCTTTTGCTAAGGCTGTTCTTGTGGAATTGGCAAAGGGATATTTGGAAACCCATAGAGGGCTATGGTGAAAAAGGAAATATCTTCCATTCAAAACTGGAAAGAAGCTTTCTGAGAAACTGCTCTGTGTTGTGTTAATTCATCTCACAGAGTTACATCTTTCCCTTCAAGAAGCCTTTCCCTAGGGCTGTTCTTGTGGAATTGGCAAAGGGATATTTGGAAGCCCATAGAGGGCTATGGTGAAAAAGGAATTATCTTCCGTTCAAAACTGGAAAGAAGCTTTCTGAGAAACTGCTCTGTGTTCTGTTAATTCATCTCATAGAGTTACATCTTTCCCTTCAAGAAGCCTTTCGCTAAGGCTGTTCTTGTGGAATTGGCAAAGAGATATTTGGAAGCCCATAGAGGGCTATGGTGAAAAAGGAAATATCTTCCGTTCAAAACTGGAAAGAAGCTTTCTGAGAAACTGCTCTGTGTTCTGTTAATTCATCTCACAGAGTTACATATTTCCCTTCAGGAAGCCTTTAGCTAAGGCTGTTGTTGTGGAATTGGCAAAGGGATATTTGGAAGCCCATAGAGGGCTATGGAAAAAAAGGAAATATCTTCCGTTCAAAACTGGAAAGAAGCTTTCTGAGAAACTGCTCTGTGTTCTGTTAATTCATCTCACAGAGTTACATCTTTCCCTACAAGAAGCCTTTCGCTAAGACTGTTCTTGTGGAATTGGCAAAGGGATATTTGGAAGCCCATAGAGGGCTATGGTAAAAAAGGAAATATCTTCCGTTCAAAACT
This sequence comes from Chlorocebus sabaeus, assembly GCF_047675955.1. NCBI lineage: Eukaryota > Metazoa > Chordata > Mammalia > Primates > Cercopithecidae > Chlorocebus > Chlorocebus sabaeus. Next base: position 829,201 of record NW_027327604.1, read on the forward strand.
GGAAAGAAGCTTTCTGAGAAACTGCTCTGTGTTCTGTTAATTTATCTCAGAGAGTTACATCTTTCCCTTCCAGAAGCCTTTCGCTAAGTCTGTTGTTGTGGAATTATCAAAGGGATATTTTGAAGCCCAGAGAGGGCTATGGTGAAAAAGGAAATATCTTCCGTTCAAACCTGGAAAGAAGCTTTCTGAGATACTGCTCTGTGTTCTTTTAATTCATCTCACTGAGATACATCTTTCCCTTCAAGGAGCCTTTCGCTAAGGATGTTCTTGTGGAATTGGCAAAGGGATATTTGGAAGCCCATAGAGGGCTATGGTGAAAAAGGAAATATCTTCCGTTCAAAACTGGAAAGAAGCTTTCTGAGAAACTGCTCTGTGTTCTGTTAATTCATCTCACAGATTTACATCTTTCCCTTCAAGAAGCCTTTCGCTAAGGCTGTTCTTGTGGACTTGGCAAAGGGATATTTGGAAGCCCATAGAGGGCTATGGTGAAAAAGGAAATATCTTCCGTTCAAAACTGGAAATAAGCTTTCTGAGAAACTGCTCTGTGTTCTGTTAATTCATCTCACAGAGTTACATCTTTCCCTTCAAGAAGCCTTTCGCTAAGGCTGTTCCTGTGGAATTGGCAAAGGAATATTTGGAAGCCCATAGAGGGCTATGGTGAAAAAGGAAATATCTTCCGTTCAAAACTGGAAAGAAGCTTTCTGAGAAACTGCTCTGTGTTCTGTTAATTCATCTCACAGAGTTACATCTTTCCCTTCAAGAAGCCTTTCGCTAAGGCTGTTCTTGTGGAATTGGCAAAGGGATATTTGGAAGCCCGTAGAGGGCTATGGTGAACAAGGAAATATCTTCCGTTCAAAACTGGAAAGAAGCTTTCTGAGAAACTGCTCTGTGTTCTGTGAATTCATCTCACAGAGTTACATCTTTCCTTCAAGAAGCCTTTCGCTAAGGCTGTTCTTCTGGAATTCACTAAGGGATATTTGGAAGCCCATTGAGGGCTATGGTGAAAAAGGAAATACCTTCCGTTCAAAACTGGAAAGAAGCTTTCAGAGAAACTGCTCTGTGTTCTGTGAATTCATCTCACAGAGTTACATCTTTCCCTTCAAGAAGCCTTTCGCTAAGGCTGTTCTTGTGGAATTGGCAAAGGGATATTTGGAAGCCCATAGAGGGCTATGGTGAAAAAGGAAATATCTTCCCTTCAAAACTGGAAAGAAGCTTTCTGAGAAACTGCTCTGGGTCCTGTTAATTCATCTCACAGAGTTACATCTTTCCTTCAAGAAGCCTTTCGCTAAGGCTGTTCTTGTGGAATTGGCAAAGGGATATTTGGAAGCCCTTAGAGGTCTATGGTGAAAAAGGAAATATCTTCCCTTGAAAACTGGAAAGAAGCTTTCTGAGAAAGTGCTCTGTGTTCTGTTAATTCATCTCACAGAGTTACATCTTTCCCTTCAGGAAGCCTTTCGCTAAGGCTGTTGTTGTGGAATTGGCAAAGGGATATTTGGTAGCCCATAGAGGGCTATGGAAAAAAAGGAAATATCTTCCGTTCAAAACTGGAAAGAAGTTTTCTGAGAAACTGCTCTGTGTTCTGTGAATTCATCTCACAGAGTTACATCTTTCCCTTCAAGAAGCCTTTCGCTAAGGCTGTTCTTGTGGAATTGGCAAAGGGATATTTGGAAGCCCGTAGATGGCTATGGTAAAAAAAGGAAATATCTTCCGTTCAAAACTGGAAAGAAGCTTTCTGAGAAACTGCTCTGTGTTCTGTTAATTCATCTCACAGAGTTACATCTTTCCCTTCCAGAAGCCTTTCGCTAAGGCTGTTCTTGTGGAATTGTCAAAGGGATATTTTGAAGCCCGTAGAGGGCTATGGTGAAAAAGGAAATATCTTCCGTTCAAAACTGGAAAGAAGCTTTCTGAGAAACTGCTCTGTGTTCTGTTAATTCATCTCACAGTGTTACATCTTTCCCTTCAAGAAGCCTTTCGCTAAGGCTGTTCTTGTGGAATTGGCAAAGGGATATTTGGAAGCCCATAGAGGGCTATGGTGAAAAAGGAAATATCTTCCTTTCAAAACTGGAAAGAAGCTTTCAGAGAAACTGCTCTGTGTTCTGTTAATTCATCTCACAGAGTTACATCTTTCCCTTCCAGATGCCTTTCGCTAAGGCTGTTCTTGTGGAATTGGCAAAGGGATATTTGGAAGCCCATAGAGGGCTATGGTGAAAAAGGAAATATCTTCCGTTCAAAACTGGAAAGAAGCTTTCTGAGATACTGCTCTGTGTTCTTTTAATTCATCTCACAGGGTTACATCTTTCCCTTCAAGGAGCCTTTCGCTAAGGATGTTCTTGCGGAATTGGCAAACGGATATTTGGAAGCCCTTAGAGGGCTACAGTGAAAAAGGAAATATCTTCCGTTCAAAACTGGAAAGAAGCTTTCTGAGGAACTGCTCTGTGTTCTCTTAATTCATCTCACAGAGTTACATCTTTCCCTTCAAGAAGCCTTTCGCTAAGGCTGTTCTTGTGGAATTGGCAAAGGGATATTTGGAAGCCCATAGACGGTTATGGTGAAAAAGGAAATATCTTCCGTTGAAAACGGGAAAAAAGCTTTCTGAGAAACTGCTCTGTGTTCTGTTAATTCATCTCACAGAGTTACTCTTTCCCTTCAAGAAGCCTTTCGCGAAGGCTGTTCTTGTGGAATTGGCAAAGGGATATTTGGAAGCCCATAGAGGGCTATGGTGAAAAAGAAAATATCTTCCCTTCAAAACTGGAAAGAAGCTTTCTGAGAAACTTCTCTGTGTTCTGTTAATTCATCTCACAGAGTTACATCTTTCCCTTCAAGAAGCCTTTCCCTAAGGCGGTTCTTGTCGAATAGGCAAAGGGATATTTGGAAGCCCGTAGAGGGCTATGGTGAAAAAGGAATTATCTTCCGTTCAAAACTGGAAAGAAGCTTTCTGAGAAACTGTTCTGTGTTCTGTTAATTCATCTCACAGATTTACATCTTTCCCCTCAAGAAGACCTTTGCTAAGGCTGTTCTTGTGGAATTGGCAAAGGGATATTTGGAAACCCATAGAGGGCTATGGTGAAAAAGGAAATATCTTCCATTCAAAACTGGAAAGAAGCTTTCTGAGAAACTGCTCTGTGTTCTGTTAATTCATCTCACAGAGTTACATCTTTCCCTTCAAGAAGCCTTTCCCTAGGGCTGTTCTTGTGGAATTGGCAAAGGGATATTTGGAAGCCCATAGAGGGCTATGGTGAAAAAGGAATTATCTTCCGTTCAAAACTGGAAAGAAGCTTTCTGAGAAACTGCTCTGTGTTCTGTTAATTCATCTCATAGAGTTACATCTTTCCCTTCAAGAAGCCTTTCGCTAAGGCTGTTCTTGTGGAATTGGCAAAGAGATATTTGGAAGCGCATAGAGGGCTATGGTGAAAAAGGAAATATCTTCCGTTCAAAACTGGAAAGAAGCTTTCTGAGAAACTGCTCTGTGTTCTGTTAATTCATCTCACAGAGTTACATCTTTCCCTTCAGGAAGCCTTTAGCTAAGGCTGTTGTTGTGGAATTGGCAAAGGGATATTTCGAAGCCCATAGAGGGCTATGGAAAAAAAGGAAATATCTTCCGTTCAAAACTGGAAAGAAGCTTTCTGAGAAACTGCTCTGTGTTCTGTTAATTTATCTCAGAGATTTACATCTTTCCCTTCCAGAAGCCTTTCGCTAAGTCTGTTCTTGTGGAATTATCAAAGGGATATTTTGAAGCCCAGAGAGGGCTATGGTGAAAAAGGAAATATCTTATGTTCAAAACTGGAAAGAAGCTTTCTGAGATACTGCTCTGTGTTCTTTTAATTCATCTCACAGAGTTACATCTTTCCCTTGAAGGAGCCTTTCGCTAAGGATGTTCTTGTGGAATTTGCAAAGGGATATTTGGAAGCCCATAGAGGGCTATGGTGAAAAAGGAAATATCTTCCGTTCAAAACTGGAAAGAAGCTTTCTGAGAAACTGCTCTGTGTTCTGTTAATTCATCTCACAGATTTACATCTTTCCCTTCAAGAAGCCTTTCGCTAAGGCTGTTCTTGTGGACTTGGCAAAGGGATATTTGGAAGCCCATAGAGGGCTATGGTGAAAAAGGAAATATCTTCCGTTCAAAACTGGAAAGAAGCTTTCTGAGAAACTGCTCTGTGTTCTGTTAATTCATCTCACAGAGTTACATCTTTCCCTTCAAGAAGCCTTTCGCTAAGGCTGTTCCTGTGGAATTGGCAAAGGAATATTTGGAAACCCATAGAGGGCTATGGTGAAAAAGGAAATATCTTCCGTTCAAAACTGGAAAGAAGCTTTCTGAGAAACTGCTCTGTGTTCTGTTAATTCATCTCACAGAGTTACATCTTTCCTTCAAGAAGCCTTTCGCTAAGGCTGTTCTTCTGGAATTGACAAAGGGATATTTGGAAGCCCATTGAGGGCTATGGTGAAAAAGAAAATACCTTCCGTTCAAAACTGGAAAGAAGCTTTCTGAGAAACTGCTCTGTGTTCTGTGAATTCATCTCACAGAGTTACATCTTTCCCTTCAAGAAGCCTTTCGCTAAGGCTGTTCTTGTGGAATTGGCAAAGGGATATTTGGAAGCCCATAGAGGGCTATGGTGAAAAAGGAAATATCTTCCCTTCAAAACTGGAAAGAAGCTTTCTGAGAAACTGCTCTGGGTCCTGTTAATTCATCTCACAGAGTTACATCTTTCCTTCAAGAAGCCTTTCGCTAAGGCTGTTCTTGTGGAATTGGCAAAGGGATATTTGGAAGCCCTTAGAGGGCTATGGTGAAAAAGGAAATATCTTCCCTTGAAAACTGGAAAGAAGCTTTCTGAGAAACTGCTCTGTGTTCTGTTAATTCATCTCACAGAGTTACATCTTTCCCTTCAGGAAGCCTTTCGCTAAGGCTGTTGTTGTGGAATTGGCAAAGGGATATTTGGTAGCCCATAGAGGGCTACGGAAAAAAAGGAAATATCTTCCGTTCAAAACTGGAAAGAAGTTTTCTGAGAAACTGCTCTGTGTTCTGTGAATTCATCTCACAGAGTTACATCTTTCCCTTCAAGAAGCCTTTCGCTAAGGCTGTTCTTGTGGAATTGGCAAAGGGATATTTGGAAGCCCGTAGATGGCTATGGTAAAAAAAGGAAATATCTTCCGTTCAAAACTGGAAAGAAGCTTTCTGAGAAACTGCTCTGTGTTCTGTTAATTCATCTCACAGAGTTACATCTTTCCCTTCCAGAAGCCTTTCGCTAAGGCTGTTCTTGTGGAATTGTCAAAGGGATATTTTGAAGCCCATAGAGGGCTATGGTGAAAAAGGAAATATCTTCCGTTCAAAACTGGAAAGAAGCTTTCTGAGAAACTGCTCTGTGTTCTGTTAATTCATCTCACAGTGTTACATCTTTCCTTTCAAGAAGCCTTTCGCTAAGGCTGTTCTTGTGGAATTGGCAAAGGGATATTTGGAAGCCCATAGAGGGCTATGGTGAAAAAGGAAATATCTTCCATTGAAAACTGGAAAGAAGCTTTCAGAGAAACTGCTCTGTGTTCTGTTAATTCATCTCACAGAGTTACATCATTCCCTTCCAGATGCCTTTCGCTAAGGCTGTTCTTGTGGAATTGGCAAAGGGATATTTGGAAGCCCATAGAGGGCTATGGTGAAAAAGGAAATATCTTCCGTTCAAAACTGGAAAGAAGCTTTCTGAGATACTGCTCTGTGTTCCTTTAATTCATCTCACAGAGTTACATCTTTCCCTTCAAGGAGCCTTTCGCTAAGGATGTTCTTGCGGAATTGGCAAACGGATATTTGGAACCCCTAGAGGGCTACAGTGAAAAAGGAAATATCTTCCGTTCAAAACTGGAAAGAAGCTTTCTGAGGAACTGCTCTGTGTTCTCTTAATTCATCTCACAGAGTTACATCTTTCCCTTCAAGAAGCCTTTCGCTAAGGCTGTTCTTGTGGAATTGGCAAAGGGATAATTGGAAGCCCATAGAGGGTTATGGTGAAAAAGGAAATATCTTCCGTTCAAAACTGGAAAGAAGCTTTCTGCGAAACTGCTCTGTGTTCTGTTAATTCATCTCACAGAGTTACATCTTTCCCTTCAAGAAGTCTTTCGCTCAGGCTGTTCTTGTGGAATTGTCAAAGGGATATTTTGAAGCCCATAGAGGGCTATGGTGAAAAAGGAAATATCTTCCGTTCAAAACTGGAAAGAAGCTTTCTGAGATACTGCTCTGTGTTCTTTTAATTCATCTCACAGAGTTACATCTTTCCCTTCAAGGAGCCTTTCGCTAAGGATGTTCTTGTGGAATTGGCAAAGGGATATTTGGAAGCCCATAGAGGGCTATGGTGAAAAAGGAAATATCTTCCGTTCAAAACTGGAAAGAAGCTTTCTGAGAGACTGCTCTGTGTTCTGTTAATTCACCTCACAGAGTTACATCTTTCCCTTCAAGAAGCCTTTCGCTAAGGCCGTTCTTGTGGAATTGGCAAAGGGATATTTGGAAGCCCATAGAGGGCTATGGTGAAAAAGGAAATATCTTCCGTTCAAAACTGTAAAGAAGCTTTCTGAGAAACTGCTCTGTGTTCTGTTAATTCATCTCACAGAGTTACATCTTTCCCTTCAAGAAGCCTTTCTCTAAGGCTGTTGTTGTGGAATTGGCAAAGGGATATTTGGAAGCCCATAGGTTTCTACGGTGAAAAAGGAAATACCTTCCGTTCAAAACTGGAAAGAAGATTTCTGAGAAACTGCTCTGTGTTCTGTGAATTCATCTCACTGAGTTACATGTTCCCCTTCAAGAAGCCTTTCGCTAAGGCTGTTCTTGTGGAATTGGCAAAGGGATATTTGGAAGACCATAGAGGGCTATGATGAAAAAGGAAATATCTTCCGTTCAAAACTGGAAAGAAGCTTTCTGAGAAACTGCTCTGTGTTCTGTTAATTCATCTCACAGAGTTACATCTTTCCCTTCAAGAAGCCTTTCGCCAGGGCTGTTCTTCTGGAATTGGCAAAGGGATATTTGGAAGCCCATAGAGGGCTATGGTGAAAAAGGAAATATCTTCCTTTCAAAACTGGAAAGAAGCTTTCAGAGAAACTGCTCTGTGTTCTGTTAATTCATCTCACAGAGTTACATCTTTCCCTTCCAGACGCCTTTCGTTAAGGCTGTTCTTGTGGAATTGGCAAAGGGATATTTGGAAGCCCATAGAGGGCTATGGTGAAAAAGGAAATATCTTCCGTTCAAAACTGGAAAGAAGCTTTCTGAGATACTGCTCTGTGTTCTTTTAATTCATCTCACAGAGTTACATCTTTCCCTTAAAGGAGCCTTTCGCTAAGCATGTTCTTGCGGAATTGGCAAACGGATATTTGGAAGCCCATAGAGGGCTACAGTGAAAAAGGAAATATCTTCCGTTCAAAACTGGAAAGAAGCTTTCTGAGGAACTGCTCTGTGTTCTCTTAATTCATCTCACAGAGTTACTTCTTTCCCTTCAAGAAGCCTTTCGCTAAGGCTGTTCTTGTGGAATTGGTAAAGGGATATTGGGAAGCCCATAGAGGGTTATGGTGAAAAAGGAAATATCTTCCGTTGAAAACGGGAAAAAAGCTTTCTGAGAAACTGCTCTGTGTTCTGTTAATTCATCTCACAGAGTTACATCTTTCCCTTCAAGAAGCCTTTCGCTAAGGCTGTTCTTGTGGAATTGGCAAAGGGATATTTGGAAGCCCATAGAGGGCTACGGTGAAAAAGAAAGTATCTTCCCTTCAAAACTGGAAAGAAGCTTTCTGAGAAACTGCTCTGTGTTCTGTTAATTCATCTCACAGAGTTACATCTTTCCCTTCAAGAAGCCTTTCCCTAAGGCGGTTCTTGTCGAATTGGCAAAGGGATATTTGGAAGCCCATAGAGGGCTATGGTGAAAAAGGAATTATCTTCCGTTCAAAACTGGAAAGAAGCTTTCTGAGAAACTGTTCTGTGTTCTGTTAATTCATCTCACAGATTTACATCTTTCCCTTCAAGAAGCCTTTTGCTAAGGCTGTTCTTCTGGAATTGGCAAAGGGATATTTGGAAACCCATAGAGGGCTATGGTGAAAAAGGAAATATCTTCCATTCAAAACTGGAAAGAAGCTTTCAGAGAAACTGCTCTGTGTTCTGTTAATTCATCTCACAGAGTTACATCTTTCCCTTCAAGAAGCCTTTCCCTAGGGCTGTTCTTGTGGAATTGGCAAAGGGATATTTGGAAGCCCATAGAGGGCTGTGGTGAAAAAGGAATTATCTTCCGTTCAAATCTGGAAAGAAGCTTTCTGAGAAACTGCTCTGTGTTCTGTTAATTCATCTCATAGAGTTACATCTTTCCCTTCAAGAAGCCTTTCGCTAAGGCTGTTCTTGTGGAATTGGCAAAGAGATATTTGGAAGCCCATAGAGGGCTATGGTGAAAAAGGAAATATCTTCCGTTCAAAACTGGAAAGAAGCTTTCTGAGAAACTGCTCTGTGTTCTGTTAATTCATCTCACAGAGTTACATCTTTCCCTTCAGGAAGCCTTTAGCTAAGGCTGTTGTTGTGGAATTGGCAAAGGGATATTTTGAAGCCCATAGAGGGCTATGGAAAAAAAGGAAATATCTTCCGTTCAAAACTGGAAAGAAGCTTTCTGAGAAACTGCTCTGTGTTCTGTTAATTCATCTCACCGAGTTACATCTTTCCCTACAAGAAGCCTTTCGCTAAGACTGTTCTTGTGGAATTGGCAAAGGGATATTTGGAAGCCCATAGAGGGCTATGGTAAAAAAGGAAATATCTTCCGTTCAAAACTGGAAAGAATCTTTCTGAGAAACTGCTCTGTGTTCTGTTAATTTACCTCAGAGAGTTACATCTTTCCCTTCCAGAAGCCTTTCGCTAAGGCTGTTCTTGTGGAATTATCAAAGGGATATTTTGAAGCCCAGAGAGGGCTATGGTGAAAAAGGAAATATCTTCCGTTCAAAACTGGAAAGAAGCTTTCTGAGAAACTGCTCTGTGTTCTTTTAATTTATCTCACAGAGTTACATCTTTCCCTTCAAGAAGCCTTTCGCTAAGGCTGTTCCTGTGGAATTGGCAAAGGAATATTTGGAAGCCCATAGAGGGCTATGGTGAAAAAGGAAATATCTTCCGTTCAAAACTGGAAAGAAGCTTTCTGAGAAACTGCTCTGTGTTCTGTTAATTCATCTCACAGAGTTACATCTTTCCCTTCAAGAAGCCTTTCGCTAAGGCTGTTCTTGTGGAATTGGCAAAGGGATATTTGGAAGCCCTTAGAGGGCTATGGTGAAAAAGGAAATATCTTCCGTTCAAAACTGGAAAGAAGCTTTCTGAGAAACTGCTCTGTGTTCTGTTAATTCATCTCACAGAGTTACATCTTTCCCTTCCAGAAGCCTTTCGCTAAGGCTGTTCTTGTGGAATTGTCAAAGGGATATTTTGAAGCCCAGAGAGGGCTATGGTGAAAAAGGAAATATCTTCCGTTCAAAACTGGAAAGAAGCTTTCTGAGATACTGCTCTGTGTTCTTTTAATTCATCTCACAGAGTTACATCTTTCCCTTCAAGGATCCTTTCGCTAAGGATGTTCTTGTGGAATTGGCAAAGGGATATTTGGAAGCCCATAGAGGGCTATGGTGAAAAAGGAAATATCTTCCGTTCAAAACTGGAAAGAAGCTTTCTGAGAAACTGCTCTGTGTTCTGTTAATTCATCTCACAGATTTACATCTTTCCCTTCAAGAAGCCTTTCGCTAAGGCTGTTCTTGTGGAATTGGCAAAGGGATATTTGGAAGCCCTTAGAGGGCTATGGTGAAAAAGGAAATATCTTCCGTTCAAAACTGGAAAGAAGCTTTCTGAGAAAGTGCTCCGTGTTCTGTTAATTCATCTCACAGAGTTACATCTTTCCCTTCAAGAAGCCTTTCGCTAAGGCTGTTCTTCTGGAATTGGCAAAGGGATATTCGGAAGCCCATAGAGGGCTATGGTGAAAAAGGAAATATCTTCCGTTCCAAAACTGGAAAGAAGCTTTCTGAGAAACTGCTCTGTGTTCTGTTAATTCATCTCACAGGGTTACATCTTTCCCTTCAGGAAGCCTTTAGCTACTGTTCTTGTGGAATTGGCAAAGGGATATTTGGAAGCCCATAGAGGGCTAAGGAAAGAAAGGAAATATCTTCCGTTCAAAACTGGAAAGAAGCTTTCTGAGAAACTGCTCTGTGTTCTGTTAATTCATCTCACAGAGTTACATCTTTCCCTACAAGAAGCCTTTCGCTAAGGCTGTTCTTGTGGAATTGGCAAAGGGATATTTGGAAGCCCTTAGAGGGCTATGGTAAAAAAGGAAATAGCTTCTGTTCAAAACTAGAACAAGCTTTCTGAGAAACTGCTCTGTGTTCTGTTAATTTATCTCTGAGAGTTACATCTTTCCCTTCCAGAAGCCTTTCGCTAAGGCTGTTCTTGTGGAATTGTCAAAGGGATATTTTGAAGCCCAGAGAGGGCTATGGTGAAAAAGGAAATATCTTCCGTTCAAAACTGGAAAGAAGCTTTCTGAGATACTGCTCTGTGTTCTTTTAATTCATCTCACAGAGTTACATCTTTCCCTTCAAGGATCCTTTCGCTAAGGATGTTCTTGTGGAATTGGCAAAGGGATATTTGGAAGCCCATAGAGGGCTATGGTGAAACAGGAAATATCTTCCGTTCAAAACTGGAAAGAAGCTTTCTGAGAAACTGCTCTGTGTTCTGTGAATTCATCTCACAGAGTTACATCTTTCCCTTCAAGAAGCCTTTCGCTAAGGCTGTTCTTGTGGAATTGGCAAAGGGATATTTGGAAGCCCATAGAGGGCTATGGTGAAAAAGGAAATATCTTCCGTTCAAAACTGGAAAGAAGCTCTGAGAAACTGCTCTGTGTTCTGTTAATTCATCTCACAGAGTTACATCTTTCCCTTCCAGAAGCCTTTCGATAAAGCTGTTCTTGTGGAATTGGCAAAGGGATATTTGGAAGCCCATTGAGGGCTATGGTGAAAAAGGAAATATCTTCCGTTCAAAACTGGAAAGAAGCTTTCTGAGAAACTGCTCTGTGTTCTGGTAATTCATGTCACAGAGTTACATCTTTCCCTTCAAGAAGACTTTCGCTAAGGCTGTTCTTGTGGAATGGGCAAAGGGATATTTGGAAGCCCATAGACGGCTATGGTGAAAAAGGAAATATCTTCCGTTCAAAACTGGAAAGATGATTTCTGAGAAACTGCTCTGTGTTCTGTTAATTCATCTCGCAGAGTTACATCTTTCCCTTCAAGAAGCCTTTCGCTAAGGCTGTTCTTGTGGAATTGGCAAAGGGATATTTGGAAGCCCATAGAGGGCTATGGTGAAAAAGGAAATATCTTCCGTTCAAAACTGGAAAGAAGCTTTCTGAGAAACTGCTCTGTGTTCTGTTAATTCATCTCACAGAGTTACATCTTTCCCTTCAAGAAGCCTTTCGCTAAGTCTGTTCTTGTGGAATTGGCAATGGGATATTTGGAAGCCTATAAAGGGCTATGGTGAAAAAGGAAATATCTTCAGTTCAAAACTGGATAGAAGCTTTCTGAGATACTGCTCTGTGTTGTTTTAATTCATCTCACAGAGTTACATCTTTCCCTTCAAGGAGCCTTTCGCTAAGGATGTTCTTGTGGAATTCGCAAAGGGATATTTGGAAGCCCTTAGAGGGCTATGGTGAAAAAGGAAATATCTTCCGTTCAAAACTGGAAAGAAGCTTTCTGAGAAACTGCTCTGTGTTCTGTTAATTCATCTCACAGATTTACATCTTTCCCTTCAAGAAGCCTTTCGCTAAGGCTGTTCTTGTCGAATTGGCAAAGGGATATTTGGAAGCCCATAGAGGGCTATGGTGAAAAAGGAAATATCTTCCGTTCAAAACTGGAAAGAAGCTTTCTGAGAAAGTGCTCCGTGTTCTGTTAATTCATCTCACAGAGTTACATCTTTCCCTTCAAGAAGCCTTTCGCTAAGGCTGTTCTTCTGGAATTGGCAAAGGGATATTCGGAAGCCCATAGAGGGCTATGGTGAAAAAGGAAATATCTTCCGTTCCAAAACTGGAAAGAAGCTTTCTGAGAAACTGCTCTGTGTTCTGTTAATTCATCTCACAGGGTTACATCTTTCCCTTCAGGAAGCCTTTAGCTACTGTTCTTGTGGAATTGGCAAAGGGATATTTGGAAGCCCATAGAGGGCTAAGGAAAGAAAGGAAATATCTTCCGTTCAAAACTGGAAAGAAGCTTTCTGAGAAACTGCTCTGTGTTCTGTTAATTCATCTCACAGAGTTACATCTTTCCCTACAAGAAGCCTTTCGCTAAGGCTGTTCTTGTGGAATTGGCAAAGGGATATTTGGAAGCCCTTAGAGGGCTATGGTAAAAAAGGAAATAGCTTCCGTTCAAAACTAGAAAGAAGCTTTCTGAGAAACTGCTCTGTGTTCTGTTAATTTATCTCTGAGAGTTACATCTTTCCCTTCCAGAAGCCTTTCGCTAAGGCTGTTCTTGTGGAATTGTCAAAGGGATATTTTGAAGCCCAGAGAGGGCTATGGTGAAAAAGGAAATATCTTCCGTTCAAAACTGGAAAGAAGCTTTCTGAGATACTGCTCTATGTTCTTTTAATTCATCTCACAGAGTTACATCTTTCCCTTCAAGGATCCTTTCGCTAAGGATGTTCTTGTGGAATTGGCAAAGGGATATTTGGAAGCCCATAGAGGGCTATGGTGAAAAAGGAAATATCTTCCGTTCAAAACTGGAAAGAAGCTTTCCTAGAAACTGCTCTGTGTTCTGTTAATTCATCTCACAGATTTACATCTTTCCCTTCAAGAAGCCTTTCGCTAAGGCTGTTCTTGTGGAATTGGCAAAGGGATATTCGGAAGCCCATAGAGGGCTATGGTGAAAAAGGAAATATCTTCCGTTCAAAACTGGAAAGAATCTTTCTGAGAAACTGCTCTGTGTTCTGTTAATTTACCTCAGAGAGTTACATCTTTCCCTTCCAGAAGCCTTTCGCTAAGGCTGTTCTTGTGGAATTATCAAAGGGATATTTTGAAGCCCAGAGAGGGCTATGGTGAAAAAGGAAATATCTTCCGTTCAAAACTGGAAAGAAGCTTTCTGAGAAACTGCTCTGTGTTCTTTTAATTCATCTCACAGAGTTACATCTTTCCCTTCAAGAAGCCTTTCGCTAAGGCTGTTCCTGTGGAATTGGCAAAGGAATATTTGGAAGCCCATAGAGGGCTATGGTGAAAAAGGAAATATCTTCCGTTCAAAACTGGAAAGAAGCTTTCTGAGAAACTGCTCTGTGTTCTGTTAATTCATCTCACAGAGTTACATCTTTCCCTTCAAGAAGCCTTTCGCTAAGGCTGTTCTTGTGGAATTGGCAAAGGGATATTTGGAAGCCCTTAGAGGGCTATGGTGAAAAAGGAAATATCTTCCGTTCAAAACTGGAAAGAAGCTTTCTGAGAAACTGCTCTGTGTTCTGTTAATTCATCTCACAGAGTTACATCTTTCCCTTCCAGAAGCCTTTCGCTAAGGCTGTTCTTGTGGAATTGTCAAAGGGATATTTTGAAGCCCAGAGAGGGCTATGGTGAAAAAGGAAATATCTTCCGTTCAAAACTGGAAAGAAGCTTTCTGAGATACTGCTCTGTGTTCTTTTAATTCATCTCACAGAGTTACATCTTTCCCTTCAAGGATCCTTTCGCTAAGGATGTTCTTGTGGAATTGGCAAAGGGATATTTGGAAGCCCATAGAGGGCTATGGTGAAAAAGGAAATATCTTCCGTTCAAAACTGGAAAGAAGCTTTCTGAGAAACTGCTCTGTGTTCTGTTAATTCATCTCACAGATTTACATCTTTCCCTTCAAGAAGCCTTTCGCTAAGGCTGTTCTTGTGGAATTGGCAAAGGGATATTTGGAAGCCCTTAGAGGGCTATGGTGAAAAAGGAAATATCTTCCGTTCAAAACTGGAAAGAAGCTTTCTGAGAAAGTGCTCCGTGTTCTGTTAATTCATCTCACAGAGTTACATCTTTCCCTTCAAGAAGCCTTTCGCTAAGGCTGTTCTTCTGGAATTGGCAAAGGGATATTCGGAAGCCCATAGAGGGCTATGGTGAAAAAGGAAATATCTTCCGTTCCAAAACTGGAAAGAAGCTTTCTGAGAAACTGCTCTGTGTTCTGTTAATTCATCTCACAGGGTTACATCTTTCCCTTCAGGAAGCCTTTAGCTACTGTTCTTGTGGAATTGGCAAAGGGATATTTGGAAGCCCATAGAGGGCTAAGGAAAGAAAGGAAATATCTTCCGTTCAAAACTGGAAAGAAGCTTTCTGAGAAACTGCTCTGTGTTCTGTTAATTCATCTCACAGAGTTACATCTTTCCCTACAAGAAGCCTTTCGCTAAGGCTGTTCTTGTGGAATTGGCAAAGGGATATTTGGAAGCCCTTAGAGGGCTATGGTAAAAAAGGAAATAGCTTCTGTTCAAAACTAGAACAAGCTTTCTGAGAAACTGCTCTGTGTTCTGTTAATTTATCTCTGAGAGTTACATCTTTCCCTTCCAGAAGCCTTTCGCTAAGGCTGTTCTTGTGGAATTGTCAAAGGGATATTTTGAAGCCCAGAGAGGGCTATGGTGAAAAAGGAAATATCTTCCGTTCAAAACTGGAAAGAAGCTTTCTGAGATACTGCTCTGTGTTCTTTTAATTCATCTCACAGAGTTACATCTTTCCCTTCAAGGATCCTTTCGCTAAGGATGTTCTTGTGGAATTGGCAAAGGGATATTTGGAAGCCCATAGAGGGCTATGGTGAAACAGGAAATATCTTCCGTTCAAAACTGGAAAGAAGCTTTCTGAGAAACTGCTCTGTGTTCTGTGAATTCATCTCACAGAGTTACATCTTTCCCTTCAAGAAGCCTTTCGCTAAGGCTGTTCTTGTGGAATTGGCAAAGGGATATTTGGAAGCCCATAGAGGGCTATGGTGAAAAAGGAAATATCTTCCGTTCAAAACTGGAAAGAAGCTCTGAGAAACTGCTCTGTGTTCTGTTAATTCATCTCACAGAGTTACATCTTTCCCTTCCAGAAGCCTTTCGATAAAGCTGTTCTTGTGGAATTGGCAAAGGGATATTTGGAAGCCCATTGAGGGCTATGGTGAAAAAGGAAATATCTTCCGTTCAAAACTGGAAAGAAGCTTTCTGAGAAACTGCTCTGTGTTCTGGTAATTCATGTCACAGAGTTACATCTTTCCCTTCAAGAAGACTTTCGCTAAGGCTGTTCTTGTGGAATGGGCAAAGGGATATTTGGAAGCCCATAGACGGCTATGGTGAAAAAGGAAATATCTTCCGTTCAAAACTGGAAAGATGATTTCTGAGAAACTGCTCTGTGTTCTGTTAATTCATCTCGCAGAGTTACATCTTTCCCTTCAAGAAGCCTTTCGCTAAGGCTGTTCTTGTGGAATTGGCAAAGGGATATTTGGAAGCCCATAGAGGGCTATGGTGAAAAAGGAAATATCTTCCGTTCAAAACTGGAAAGAAGCTTTCTGAGAAACTGCTCTGTGTTCTGTTAATTCATCTCACAGAGTTACATCTTTCCCTTCAAGAAGCCTTTCGCTAAGTCTGTTCTTGTGGAATTGGCAATGGGATATTTGGAAGCCTATAAAGGGCTATGGTGAAAAAGGAAATATCTTCAGTTCAAAACTGGATAGAAGCTTTCTGAGATACTGCTCTGTGTTGTTTTAATTCATCTCACAGAGTTACATCTTTCCCTTCAAGGAGCCTTTCGCTAAGGATGTTCTTGTGGAATTCGCAAAGGGATATTTGGAAGCCCTTAGAGGGCTATGGTGAAAAAGGAAATATCTTCCGTTCAAAACTGGAAAGAAGCTTTCTGAGAAACTGCTCTGTGTTCTGTTAATTCATCTCACAGATTTACATCTTTCCCTTCAAGAAGCCTTTCGCTAAGGCTGTTCTTGTCGAATTGGCAAAGGGATATTTGGAAGCCCATAGAGGGCTATGGTGAAAAAGGAAATATCTTCCGTTCAAAACTGGAAAGAAGCTTTCTGAGAAAGTGCTCCGTGTTCTGTTAATTCATCTCACAGAGTTACATCTTTCCCTTCAAGAAGCCTTTCGCTAAGGCTGTTCTTCTGGAATTGGCAAAGGGATATTCGGAAGCCCATAGAGGGCTATGGTGAAAAAGGAAATATCTTCCGTTCCAAAACTGGAAAGAAGCTTTCTGAGAAACTGCTCTGTGTTCTGTTAATTCATCTCACAGGGTTACATCTTTCCCTTCAGGAAGCCTTTAGCTACTGTTCTTGTGGAATTGGCAAAGGGATATTTGGAAGCCCATAGAGGGCTAAGGAAAGAAAGGAAATATCTTCCGTTCAAAACTGGAAAGAAGCTTTCTGAGAAACTGCTCTGTGTTCTGTTAATTCATCTCACAGAGTTACATCTTTCCCTACAAGAAGCCTTTCGCTAAGGCTGTTCTTGTGGAATTGGCAAAGGGATATTTGGAAGCCCTTAGAGGGCTATGGTAAAAAAGGAAATAGCTTCCGTTCAAAACTAGAAAGAAGCTTTCTGAGAAACTGCTCTGTGTTCTGTTAATTTATCTCTGAGAGTTACATCTTTCCCTTCCAGAAGCCTTTCGCTAAGGCTGTTCTTGTGGAATTGTCAAAGGGATATTTTGAAGCCCAGAGAGGGCTATGGTGAAAAAGGAAATATCTTCCGTTCAAAACTGGAAAGAAGCTTTCTGAGATACTGCTCTATGTTCTTTTAATTCATCTCACAGAGTTACATCTTTCCCTTCAAGGATCCTTTCGCTAAGGATGTTCTTGTGGAATTGGCAAAGGGATATTTGGAAGCCCATAGAGGGCTATGGTGAAAAAGGAAATATCTTCCGTTCAAAACTGGAAAGAAGCTTTCCTAGAAACTGCTCTGTGTTCTGTTAATTCATCTCACAGATTTACATCTTTCCCTTCAAGAAGCCTTTCGCTAAGGCTGTTCTTGTGGAATTGGCAAAGGGATATTCGGAAGCCCATAGAGGGCTATGGTGAAAAAGGAAATATCTTCCGTTCAAAACTGGAAAGAAGCTTTCTGAGAAACTGCTCTGTGTTCTGTTAATTCATCTCACAGAGTTACATCTTTCCCTTCAAGAAGGCTTTCGCTAAGGCTGTTCTTGTGGAATTGGCAAAGGGATATTTGGAAGCCCATAGAGGGCTATGGTGAAAAAGGAAATATCTTCCGTTCAAAACTGGAAAGAAGCTTTCTGAGAAACTGCTCTGTGTTCTGTGAATTCATCTCACAGAGTTACATCTTTCCCCTCAAGAAGCCTTTCGCTAAGGCTGTTCTTGTGGAATTGGCAAAGGGATATTTGGAAGCCCATAGAGGGCTATGGTGAAAAAGGAAATACCTTTCGTTCAAAACTGGAAAGAAGCTTTCTGAGAAAGTGCTCTGTGTTCTGTTAATTCATCTCACAGAGTTACATCTTTCCCTTCAAGAAGACTTTCGCTAAGGCTGTTCTTGTGGAATGGGCAAAGGGATATTTGGAAGCCCATAGAGGGCTATGGTGAAAAAGGAAATATCTTCCGTTCAAAACTGGAAAGATGATTTCTGAGAAACTGCTCTGTGTTCTGTTAATTCATCTCGCAGAGTTACATCTTTCCCTTCAAGAAGCCTTTCGCTAAGGCTGTTCTTGTGGAATTGGCAAAGGGATATTTGGAAGCCCATAGAGGGCTATGGTGAAAAAGGAACTATCTTCCGTTCAAAACTGGAAAGAAGCTTTCTGAGAAACTGCTCTGTGTTCTGTGAATTCATCTCACAGAGTCACATCTTTCCCTTCAAGAAGCCTTTCGCTAAGGCTGTTATTGTGGAATTGGCAAAGGGATATTTGGAAGCCCATAGAGGGCTATGGTGAAAAAGGAAATATCTTCCGTTCAAAACTGGAAAGAAGCTTTCTGAGAAACTGCTCTGTGTTCTGTTAATTCATCTCACAGAGTTACATCTTTCCCTTCCAGAAGCCTTTCGATAAAGCTGTTCTTGTGGAATTGGCAAAGGGATATTTGGAAGCCCATTGAGGGCTATGGTGAAAAAGGAAATATCTTCCGTTCAAAACTGGAAAGAAGCTTTCTGAGAAACTGCTCTGTGTTCTGTTAATTCATATCACAGAGTTACATCTTTCCCTTCAAGAAGACTTTCGCTAAGGCTGTTCTTGTGGAATGGGCAAAGGGATATTTGGAAGCCCATAGACGGCTATGGTGAAAAAGGAAATATCTTCCGTTCAAAACTGGAAAGATGATTTCTGAGAAACTGCTCTGTGTTCTGTTAATTCATCTCGCAGAGTTACATCTTTCCCTTCAAGAAGCCTTTCGCTAAGGCTGTTCTTGTGGAATTGGCAAAGGGATATTTGGAAGCCCATAGAGGGCTATGGTGAAAAAGGAAATATCTTCCGTTCAAAACTGGAAAGAAGCTTTCTGAGAAACTGCTCTGTGTTCTGTTAATTCATCTCACAGAGTTACATCTTTCCCTTCAAGAAGCCTTTCGCTAAGGCTGTTCTTGTGGAATTGGCAAAGGGATATTTGGAAGACCATAGAGGTCTATGTAAAAAAGGAAATATCTTCCGTTCAAAACTGGAAAGAAGCTTTCTGAGAAACTGCTCTGTGTTCTGTTAATTCATCTCACAGAGTTACAACTTTCCCTTCCAGAAGCCTTTCGCTAAGTCTGTTCTTGTGGAATTGGCAATGGGATATTTGGAAGCCTATAAAGGGCTATGGTGAAAAAGGAAATATCTTCAGTTCAAAACTGGATAGAAGCTTTCTGAGATACTGCTCTGTGTTGTTTTAATTCATCTCACAGAGTTACATCTTTCCCTTCAAGGAGCCTTTCGCTAAGGATGTTCTTGTGGAATTCGCAAAGGGATATTTGGAAGCCCTTAGAGGGCTATGGTGAAAAAGGAAATATCTTCCGTTCAAAACTGGAAAGAAGCTTTCTGAGAAACTGCTCTGTGTTTTCTTAATTCATCTCACAGAGTTACATCTTTTCCTTCCAGAAACCTTTCGCTAAGGCTGTTCTTGTGGAATTGGCAAAGGGATATTTGGAAGCCCATAGAGGGCTATGGTGAAAAAGGAAATATCTTCCGTTCAAAACTGGAAAGATGCTTTCTGAGAAACTGCTCTGTGTTCTGTTAATTCATCTCACAGAGTTACATCTTTCCCTTTAAGAAGCCTTTCGCTAAGGCTGTTCTTGTGGAATTGGCAAAGGGATAATTGGAAGCCCATAGAGGGCTATGGTGAAAAAGGAAATATCTTCCGTTCAAAACTGGAAAGAAGCTTTCTGAAAAACTGCTCTGTGTTCTGTTAATTCATCTCACAGAGTTACATCTTTCCCTTCAAGAAGCCTTTCGCCAAGGCTGTTCTTGGGGAATTGGCAAAGGGATATTTGGAAGCCCATAGGGGGCTATGGTGAAAAAGGAAATATCTTCCGTTCAAAACTGGAAAGAAGCTTTCTGCGAAACTGCTCTGTGTTCTGTTAATTCATCTCACAGAGTTACATCTTTCCCTTCAAGAAGCCTTTCGCTAAGGCTGTTCTTGTGGAATTGTCAAAGGGATATTTTGAAGCCCATAGAGGGCTATGGTGAAAAAGGAAATATCTTCCGTTCAAAACTGGAAAGAAGCTTTCTGAGATACTGCTCTGTGTTCTTTTAATTCATCTCACAGAGTTACATCTTTCCCTTCAAGGAGCCTTTCGCTAAGGATGTTCTTGTGGAATTGGCAAAGTGATATTTGGAAGCCCATAGAGGGCTATGGTGAAAAAGGAAATATCTTCCGTTCAAAACTGGAAAGAAGCTTTCTGAGAAACTGCTCTGTGTTCTGTTAATTCACCTCACAGAGTTACATCTTTCCCTTCAAGAAGCCTTTCGCTAAGGCCGTTCTTGTGGAATTGGCAAAGGGATATTTGGAAGCCCATAGAGGGCTATGGTGAAAAAGGAAATATCTTCCGTTCAAAACTGTAAAGAAGCTTTCTGAGAAACTGCTCTGTGTTCTGTTAATTCATCTCACAGAGTTACATCTTTCATTTGAATAAGCCTTTCGCTAAGTCTGTTCTTGTGGAATTGGCAAAGGGATATTTGGAAGCCCTTAGAGGGCTATGGTGAAAAAGGGAATATCTTCCGTTGAAAACTGGAAAGAAGCTTTCTGAGAAACTGCTTTGTGTTCTATTAATTCATCTCACAGAGTTACATGTTTCCCTTCAAGAAGCCTAACGCTAAGGCTGTTCTTGTGGAACTGGCAAAGGGATATTTGGAAGCCCATAGAGGGCTATGGTGAAAAAGGAAATATCTTCCGTTCAAAACTGGAAAGAAGCTTTCTGAGAAACTGCTCTGTGTTCTGTTAATTCATCTCACAGAGTTACATCTTTCCCTTCAAGAAGCCTTTCTCTAAGGCTGTTGTTGTGGAATTGGCAAATGGATATTTGGAAGCCCATAGGGTTCTACGGTGAAAAAGGAAATACCTTCCGTTCAAAACTGGAAAGAAGCTTTCTGAGAAACTGCTCTGTGTTCTGTGAATTCATCTCACAGAGTTACAACTTTCCCTTCCAGAAGCCTTTCGCTAAGTCTGTTCTTGTGGAATTGGCAAAGGGATATTTGGAAGCCTATAAAGGGCTATGGTGAAAAAGGAAATATCTTCAGTTCAAAACTGGAAAGAAGCTTTCTGAGATACTGCTCTCTGTTGTTTTAATTCATCTCACAGAGTTACATCTTTCCCTTCAAGGAGCCTTTCGCTAAGGATGTTCTTGTGGAATTGGCAAAGGGATATTTGGAAGCCCTTAGAGGGCTATGGTGAAAAAGGAAATATCTTCCGTTCAAAACTGGAAAGAAGCTTTCTGAGAAACTGCTCTGTGTTCTGTTAATTCATCTCACAGAGTTACATCTTTCCCTTCCAGAAGCCTTTCGCTAAGGCTGTTCTTGTGGAATTGGCAAAGGGATATTTGGAAGCCCATAGAGGGCTATGGTGAAAAAGGAAATATCTTCCGTTCAAAACTGGAAAGATGCTTTCTGAGAAACTGCTCTGTGTTCTGTTAATTCATCTCACAGAGTTACATCTTTCCCTTCAAGAAGCCTTTCGCTAAGGCTGTTCTTGTGGAATTGGCAAAGGGATAATTGGAAGCCCATAGAGGGCTATGGTGAAAAAGGAAATATCTTCCGTTCAAAACTGGAAAGAAGCTTTCTGAAAAACTGCTCTGTGTTCTGTTAATTCATCTCACAGAGTTACATCTTTCCCTTCAAGAAGCCTTTCGCCAAGGCTGTTCTTGGGGAATTGGCAAAGGGATATTTGGAAGCCCATAGGGGGCTATGGTGAAAAAGGAAATATCTTCCGTTCAAAACTGGAAAGAAGCTTTCTGCGAAACTGCTCTGTGTTCTGTTAATTCATCTCACAGAGTTACATCTTTCCCTTCAAGAAGCCTTTCGCTAAGGCTGTTCTTGTGGAATTGTCAAAGGGATATTTTGAAGCCCATAGAGGGCTATGGTGAAAAAGGAAATATCTTCCGTTCAAAACTGGAAAGAAGCTTTCTGAGATACTGCTCTGTGTTCTTTTAATTCATCTCACAGAGTTACATCTTTCCCTTCAAGGAGCCTTTCGCTAAGGATGTTCTTGTGGAATTGGCAAAGGGATATTTGGAAGCCCATAGAGGGCTATGGTGAAAAAGGAAATATCTCCCGTTCAAAACTGGAAAGAAGCTTTCTGAGAAACTGCTCTGTGTTCTGTTAATTCACCTCACAGAGTTACATCTTTCCCTTCAAGAAGCCTTTCGCTAAGGCCGTTCTTGTGGAATTGGCAAAGGGATATTTGGAAGCCCATAGAGGGCTATGGTGAAAAAGGAAATACCTTCCGTTCAAAACTGTAAAGAAGCTTTCTGAGAAACTGCTCTGTGTTCTGTTAATTCATCTCACAGAGTTACATCTTTCATTTGAATAAGCCTTTCGCTAAGTCTGTTCTTGTGGAATTGGCAAAGGGATATTTGGAAGCCCATAGAGGGCTATGGTGAAAAAGGGAATATCTTCCGTTGAAAACTGGAAAGAAGCTTTCTGAGAAACTGCTTTGTGTTCTATTAATTCATCTCACAGAGTTACATGTTTCCCTACAAGAAGCCTAACGCTAAGGCTGTTCTTGTGGAATTGGCAAAGGGATATTTGGAAGCCCATAGAGGGCTATGGTGAAAAAGGAAATATCTTCCGTTCAAAACTGGAAAGAAGCTTTCTGAGAAACTGCTCTGTGTTCTGTTAATTCATCTCACAGAGTTACATCTTTCCCTTCAAGAAGCCTTTCGCTAAGGCTGTTCTTGTGGAATTGGCAAAGGGATATTTGGAAGCCCATAGAGGGCTATGGTGAAAAAGGAAATATCTTCCGTTCAAAACTGGAAAGAAGCTTTCTGAGAAACTGCTCTGTGTTCTGTTAATTCATCTCACAGAGTTACATCTTTCCCTTCAAGAAGCCTTTCGCTAAGGCTGTTCTTGTGGAATTGGCAAAGGGATATTTTGAAGACCATAGAGGTCTATGTAAAAAAGGAAATATCTTCCGTTCAAAACTGGGAAGAATCTTTCTGAGAAACTGCTCTGTGTTCTGTTAATTCATCTCACAGAGTTACAACTTTCCCTTCCAGAAGCCTTTCGCTAAGTCTGTTCTTGTGGAATTGGCAAAGGGATATTTGGAAGCCTATAAAGATCTATGGTGAAAAAGGAAATATCTTCAGTTCAAAACTGGATAGAAGCTTTCTGAGATACTGCTCTGTGTTGTTTTAATTCATCTCACAGAGTTACATCTTTCCCTTCAAGGAGCCTTTCGCTAAGGATGTTCTTGTGGAATTCGCAAAGGGATATTTGGAAGCCCTTAGAGGGCTATGGTGAAAAAGGAAATATCTTCCGTTCAAAACTGGAAAGAAGCTTTCTGAGAAACTGCTCTGTGTTTTCTTAATTCATCTCACAGAGTTACATCTTTCCCTTCCAGAAGCCTTTCGCTAAGGCTGTTCTTGTGGAATTGTCAAAGGGATATTTGGAAGCCCATAGAGGGCTATGGTGAAAAAGGAAATATCTTCCGTTCAAAACTGGAAAGAAGCTTTCTGAGATACTGCTCTGTGTTCTTTTAATTCATCTCACAGAGTTACATCTTTCCCTTCAAGGAGCCTTTCGCTAAGGATGTTCTTGTGGAATTGGCAAAGGGATATTTGGAAGCCCATAGAGGGCTATGGTGAAAAAGGAAATATCTTCCGTTCAAAACTGGAAAGAAGCTTTCTGAGAAACTGCTCTGTGTTCTGTTAATTCACCTCACAGAGTTACATCTTTCCCTTCAAGAAGCCTTTCGCTAAGGCCATTCTTGTGGAATTTGCAAAGGGATATTTGGAAGCCCATAGAGGGCTATGGTGAAAAAGGAAATATCTTCCGTTCAAAACTGTAAAGAAGCTTTCTGAGAAACTGCTCTGTGTTCTGTTAATTCATCTCACAGAGTTACATCTTTCATTTGAATAAGCCTTTCGCTAAGTCTGTTCTTGTGGAATTGGCAAAGGGATATTTGGAAGCCCATAGAGGGCTATGGTGAAAAAGGGAATATCTTCCGTTGAAAACTGGAAAGAAGCTTTCTGAGAAACTGCTTTGTGTTCTATTAATTCATCTCACAGAGTTACATGTTTCCCTACAAGAAGGCTAACGCTAAGGCTGTTCTTGTGGAATTGGAAAAGGGATATTTGGAAGCCCATAGAGGGCTATGGTGAAAAAGGAAATATCTTCCGTTCAAAACTGGAAAGAAGCTTTCTGAGAAACTGCTCTGTGTTCTGTTAATTCATCTCACAGAGTTACATCTTTCCCTTCAAGAAGCCTTTCGCTAAGGCTGTTCTTGTGGAATTGGCAAAGGGATATTTGGAAGCCCATAGAGGGCTATGGTGAAAAAGGAAATATCTTCCGTTCAAAACTGGAAAGAAGCTTTCTGAGAAACTGCTCTGTGTTCTGTTAATTCATCTCACAGAGTTACATCTTTCCCTTCAAGAAGCCTTTCGCTAAGGCTGTTCTTGTGGAATTGGCAAAGGGATATTTGGAAGACCATAGAGGTCTATGTAAAAAAGGAAATATCTTCCGTTCAAAACTGGAAAGAAGCTTTCTGAGAAACTGCTCTGTGTTCTGTTAATTCATCTCACAGAGTTACAACTTTCCCTTCCAGAAGCCTTTCGCTAAGTCTGTTCTTGTGGAATTGGCAAAGGGATATTTGAAAGCCTATAAAGGGCTATGGTGAAAAAGGAAATATCTTCAGTTCAAAACTGGATAGAAGCTTTCTGAGATACTGCTCTGTGTTGTTTTAATTCATCTCACAGAGTTACATCTTTCCCTTCAAGGAGCCTTTCGCTAAGGATGTTCTTGTGGAATTCGCAAAGGGATATTTGGAAGCCCTTAGAGGGCTATGGTGAAAAAGGAAATATCTTCCGTTCAAAACTGGAAAGAAGCTTTCTGAGAAACTGCTCTGTGTTTTCTTAATTCATCTCACAGAGTTACATCTTTCCCTTCCAGAAGCCTTTCGCTAAGGCTGTTCTTGTGGAATTGGCAAAGGGATATTTGGAAGCCCATAGAGGGCTATGGTGAAAAAGGAAATATCTTCCGTTCAAAACTGGAAAGATGCTTTCTGAGAAACTGCTCTGTGTTCTGTTAATTCATCTCACAGAGTTACATCTTTCCCTTCAAGAAGCCTTTCGCTAAGGCTGTTCTTGTGGAATTGGCAAAGGGATAATTGGAAGCCCATAGAGGGCTATGGTGAAAAAGGAAATATCTTCCGTTCAAAACTGGAAAGAAGCGTTCTGAAAAACTGCTCTGTGTTCTGTTAATTCATCTCACAGAGTTACATCTTTCCCTTCAAGAAGCCTTTCGCCAAGGCTGTTCTTGGGGAATTGGCAAAGGGATATTTGGAAGCCCATAGGGGGCTATGGTGAAAAAGGAAATATCTTCCGTTCAAAACTGGAAAGAAGCTTTCTGCGAAACTGCTCTGTGTTCTGTTAATTCATCTCACAGAGTTACATCTTTCCCTTCAAGAAGCCTTTCGCTAAGGCTGTTCTTGTGGAATTGTCAAAGGGATATTTTGAAGAGCATAGAGGGCTATGGTGAAAAAGGAAATATCTTCCGTTCAAAACTGGAAAGAAGCTTTCTGAGATACTGCTCTGTGTTCTTTTAATTCATCTCACAGAGTTACATCTTTCCCTTCAAGGAGCCTTTCGCTAAGGATGTTCTTGTGGAATTGGCAAAGTGATATTTAGAAGCCCATAGAGGGCTATGGTGAAAAAGGAAATATCTTCCGTTCAAAACTGGAAAGAAGCTTTCTGATAAACTGCTCTGTGTTCTGTTAATTCACCTCACAGAGTTACATCTTTCCCTTCAAGAAGCCTTTCGCTATGGCCGTTCTTGTGGAATTGGCAAAGGGATATTTGGAAGCCCATAGAGGGCTATGGTGAAAAAGGAAATATCTTCCGTTCAAAACTGTAAAGAAGCTTTCTGAGAAACTGCTCTGTGTTCTGTTAATTCATCTCACAGAGTTACATCTTTCCCTTCAAGAAGCCTTTCGCTAAGGCTGTTCTTGTGGAATTGGCAAAGGGATATTTGGAAGACCATAGAGGGCTATGGTGAAAAAGGAAATATCTTCCGTTCAAAACTGGAAAGAAGCTTTCTGAGAAACTGCTCTGTGTTCTGTGAATTCATCTCACAGAGTTACATCTTTCCCTTCAAGAAGCCTTTCGCTAAGGCTGTTCTTGTGTAATTGGCAAAGGGATATTTGGAAGCCCATAGGGTTCTACGGTGAAAAAGGAAATACCTTCCGTTCAAAACTGGAAAGAAGCTTTCTGAGAAACTGCTCTGTGTTCTGTGAATTCATCTCACAGAGTTACATCTTTCCCTTCAAGAAGCCTTTCGCTAAGGCTGTTCTTGTGGAATTGGCAAAGGGATATTTGGAAGCCCATAGAGGGCTATGATGAAAAATGAAATATCTTCCGTTCAAAACTGGAAAGAAGCTTTCTGAGAAACTGCTCTGTGTTCTGTTAATTCATCTCACAGAGTTACATCTTTCCCTTCAAGAAGCCTTTCGCCAGGGCTGTTCTTCTGGAATTGGCAAAGGGATATTTGGAAGCCCATAGAGGGCTATGGTGAAAAAGGAAATATCTTCCATTCAAAACTGGAAAGAAGCTTTCAGAGAAACTGCTCTGTGTTCTGTTAATTCATCTCACAGAGTTACATCTTTCCCTTCCAGATGCCTTTCGCTAAGGCTGTTCTTGTGGAATTGGCAAAGGGATATTTGGAAGCCCATAGAGGGCTATGGTGAAAAAGGAAATATCTTCCGTTCAAAACTGGAAAGAAGCTTTCTGAGATACTGCTCTGTGTTCTTTTAATTCATCTCACAGAGTTACATCTTTCCCTTCAAGGAGCCTTTCGCTAAGGATGTTCTTGCGGAATTGGCAAACGGATATTTGGAAGCCCATAGAGGGCTACAGTGAAAAAGGAAATATCTTCCATTCAAAAGTGGAAAGAAGCTTTCTGAGGAACTGCTCTGTGTTCTCTTAATTCATCTCACAGGGTTACATCCTTCCCTTCAAGAAGCCTTTCGCTAAGGCTGTTCTTGTGGAATTGGCAAAGGGATATTTGGAAGCCCTTAGAGGGTTATGGTGAAAAAGGAAATATCTTCCGTTGAAAACGGGAAAAAAGCTTTCTGAGAAACTGCTCTGTGTTCTGTTAATTCATCTCACAGAGTTACATCTTTCCCTTCAAGAAGCCTTTCGCTAAGGCTGTTCTTGTGGAATTGGCAAAGGGATATTTGGAAGCCCATAGAGGGCTATGGTGAAAAAGAAAATATCTTCCGTTCAAAACTGGAAAGAAGCTTTCTGAGAAACTGCTCTGTGTTCTGTTAATTCATCTCACAGAGTTACATCTTTCCCTTCAAGAAGCCTTTCCCTAAGGCGGTTCTTGTCGAATTGGCAAAGGGATATTTGGAAGCCCATAGAGGGCTATGGTGAAAAAGGAATTATCTTCCGTTCAAAACTGGAAAGAAGCTTTCTGAGAAACTGCTCTGTGTTCTGTTAATTCATCTCACAGAGTTACATCTTTCCCTTCAGGAAGCCTTTAGCTAAGGCTGTTGTTGTGGAATTGGCAAAGGGATATTTGGAAGCCCATAGAGGGCTATGGAAAAAAAGGAAATATCTTCCGTTCAAAACTGGAAAGAAGCTTTCTGAGAAACTGCTCTGTGTTCTGTTAATTCATCTCACAGAGTTACATCTTTCCCTACAAGAAGCCTTTCGCTAAGACTGTTCTTGTGGAATTGGCAAAGGGATATTTGGAAGCCCATAGAGATCTATGGTAAAAAAGGAAATATCTTCCGTTCAAAACTGGAAAGAAGCTTTCTGAGAAACTGCTCTGTGTTCTGTTAATTTATCTCAGAGAGTTACATCTTTCCCTTCCAGAAGCCTTTCGCTAAGTCTGTTCTTGTGGAATTATCAAAGGGATATTTTGAAGCCCAGAGAGGGCTATGGTGAAAAAGGAAATATCTTCCGTTCAAAACTGGAAAGAAGCTTTCTGAGATACTGCTCTGTGTTCTTTTAATTCATCTCACAGAGTTACATCTTTCCCTTCAAGGAGCCTTTCGCTAAGGATGTTCTTGTGGAATTGGCAAAGGGATATTTGGAAGCCCATAGAGGGCTATGGTGAAAAAGGAAATATCTTCCGTTCAAAACTGGAAAGAAGCTTTCTGAGAAACTGCTCTGTGTTCTGTTAATTCATCTCACAGATTTACATCTCTCCCTTCAAGAAGCCTTTCGCTAAGGCTGTTCTTGTGGAATTGGCAAAGGGATATTTGGAAGCCCATAGAGGGCTATGGTGAAAAAGGAAATATCTTCCGTTCAAAACTGGAAAGAAGCTTTCTGAGAAACTGCTCTGTGTTCTGTTAATTCACCTCACAGAGTTACATCTTTCCCTTCAAGAAGCCTTTCGCTAAGGCTGCTCCTGTGGAATTGGCAAAGGAATATTTGGAAGCCCATAGAGGGCTATGGTGAAAAAGGAAATATCTTCCGTTCAAAACTGGAAAGAAGCTTTTTGAGAAACTGCTCTCTGTTCTGTTAATTCATCTCACAGAGTTACATCTTTCCCTTCAAGAAGCCTTTCGCTAAGGCTGTTCTTGTGGAATTGGCAAAGGGATATTTGGAAGCCCGTAGAGGGCTATGGTGAACAAGGAAATATCTTCCGTTCAAAACTGGAAAGAAGCTTTCTGAGAAACTGCTCTGTGTTGTGTGAATTCATCTCACAGAGTTACATCTTTCCTTCAAGAAGCCTTTCGCTAAGGCTGTTCTTCTGGAATTGACAAAGGGATATTTGGAAGCCCATTGAGGGCTATGGTGAAAAAGGAAATACCTTCCGTTCAAAACTGGAAAGAAGCTTTCTGAGAAACTGCTCTGTGTTCTGTGAATTCATCTCACAGAGTTACATCTTTCCCTTCAAGAAGCCTTTCGCTAAGGCTGTTCTTGTGGAATTGGCAAAGGGATATTTGGAAGCAAATAGAGGGCTATGGTGAAAAAGGAAATATCTTCCCTTCAAAACTGGAAAGAAGCTTTCTGAGAAACTGCTCTGGGTCCTGTTAATTCATCTCACAGAGTTACATCTTTCCTTCAAGAAGCCTTTCGCTAAGGCTGTTCTTGTGGAATTGGCAAAGGGATATTTGGAAGCCCTTAGAGGGCTATGGTGAAAAAGGAAATATCTTCCCTTGAAAACTGGAAAGAAGCTTTCTGAGAAACTGCTCTGTGTTCTGTTAATTCATCTCACAGAGTTACATCTTTCCCTTCAGGAAGCCTTTCGCTAAGGCTGTTCTTGTGGAATTGGCAAAGGGATATTTGGTAGCCCATAGAGGGCTATGGAAAAAAAGGAAATATCTTCCGTTCAAAACTGGAAAGAAGCTTTCTGAGAAACTGCTCTGTGTTCTGTGAATTCATCTCACAGAGTTACATCTTTCCCTTCAAGAAGCCTTTCGCTAAGGCTGTTCTTGTGGAATTGGCAAAGGGATATTTGGAAGAACGTAGATGGCTATGGTAAAAAAAGGAAATATCTTCCGTTCAAAACTGGAAAGAAGCTTTCTGAGAAACTGCTCTGTGTTCTGTTAATTCATCTCACAGAGTTACATCTTTCCCTTCCAGAAGCCTTTCGCTAAGGCTGTTCTTGTGGAATTGTCAAAGGGATATTTTGAAGCCCATAGAGGGCTATGGTGAAAAAGGAAATATCTTCCGTTCAAAACTGGATAGAAGCTTTCTGAGATACTGCTCTGTGTTGTTTTAATTCATCTCACAGAGTTACATCTTTCCCTTCAAGGAGCCTTTCGCTAAGGATGTTCTTGTGGAATTCGCAAAGGGATATTTGGAAGCCCTTAGAGGGCTATGGTGAAAAAGGAAATATCTTCCGTTCAAAACTGGAAAGAAGCTTTCTGAGAAACTGCTCTGTGTTTTCTTAATTCATCTCACAGAGTTACATCTTTTCCTTCCAGAAGTCTTTCGCTAAGGCTGTTCTTGTGGAATTGGCAAAGGGATATTTGGAAGCCCATAGAGGGCTATGGTGAAAAAGGAAATATCTTCCGTTCAAAACTGGAAAGATGCTTTCTGAGAAACTGCTCTGTGTTCTGTTAATTCATCTCACAGAGTTACATCTTTCCCTTCAAGAAGCCTTTCGCTAAGGCTGTTGTTGTGGAATTGGCAAAGGGATAATTGGAAGCCCATAGAGGGCTATGGTGAAAAAGGAAATATCTTCCGTTCAAAACTGGAAAGAAGCTTTCTGAAAAACTGCTCTGTGTTCTGTTAATTCATCTCACAGAGTTACATCTTTCCCTTCAAGAAGCCTTTCGCCAAGGCTGTTCTTGGGGAATTGGCAAAGGGATATTTTGAAGCCCATAGGGGGCTATGGTGAATAAGGAAATATCTTCCGTTCAAAACTGGAAAGAAGCTTTCTGCGAAACTGCTCTGTGTTCTGTTAACTCATCTCACAGAGTTACATCTTTCCCTTCAAGAAGCCTTTCGCTAAGGCTGTTCTTGTGGAATTGTCAAAGGGATATTTTGAAGCCCATAGAGGGCTATGGTGAAAAAGGAAATATCTTCCGTTCAAAACTGGAAAGAAGCTTTCTGAGAAACTGCTCTGTGTTCTTTTAATTCATCTCACAGAGTTACATCTTTCCCTTCAAGGAGCCTTTCGCTAAGGATGTTCTTGTGGAATTGGCAAAGTGATATTTGGAAGCCCATAGAGGGCTATGGTGAAAAAGGAAATATCTTCCGTTCAAAACTGGAAAGAAGCTTTCTGAGAAACTGCTCTGTGTTCTGTTAATTCACCTCACAGAGTTACATCTTTCCCTTCAAGAAGCCTTTCGCTAAGGCCGTTCTTGTGGAATTGGCAAAGGGATATTTGGAAGCCCATAGAGGGCTATGGTGAAAAAGGAAATATCTTCCGTTCAAAACTGTAAAGAAGCTTTCTGAGAAACTGCTCTGTGTTCTGTTAATTCATCTCACAGAGTTACATCTTTCATTTGAGTAAGCCTTTCGCTAAGTCTGTTCTTGTGGAATTGGCAAAGGGATATTTGGAAGCCCATAGAGGGCTATGGTGAAAAAGGGAATATCTTCCGTTGAAAACTGGAAAGAAGCTTTCTGAGAAACTGCTTTGTGTTCTATTAATTCATCTCACAGAGTTACATGTTTCCCTTCAAGAAGCCTAACGCTAAGGCTGTTCTTGTGGAACTGGCAAAGGGATATTTGGAAGCCCATAGAGGGCTATGGTGAAAAAGGAAATATCTTCCGTTCAAAACTGGAAAGAAGCTTTCTGAGAAACTGCTCTGTGTTCTGTTAATTCATCTCACAGAGTTACATCTTTCCTTTCAAGAAGCCTTTCTCTAAGGCTGTTGTTGTGGAATTGGCAAAGGGATATTTGGAAGCCCATAGGGTTCTACGGTGAAAAAGGAAATACCTTCCGTTCAAAACTGGAAAGAAGCTTTCTGAGAAACTGCTCTGTGTTCTGTGAATTCATCTCACAGAGTTACATCTTTCCCTTCAAGAAGCCTTTCGCTAAGGCTGTTCTTGTGGAATTGGCAAAGGGATATTTGGAAGCCCATAGAGGGCTATGATGAAAAAGGAAATATCTTCCGTTCAAAACTGGAAAGAAGCTTTCTGAGAAACTGCTCTGTGTTCTGTTAATTCATCTCACAGAGTTACATCTTTCCCTTCAAGAAGCCTTTCGCTAAGGCTGTTCTTGTGGAATTGGCAAAGGGATATTTGGAAGACCTTAGAGGTCTATGTAAAAAAGGAAATATCTTCCGTTCAAAACTGGAAAGAAGCTTTCTGAGAAACTGCTCTGTGTTCTGTTAATTCATCTCACAGAGTTACAACTTTCCCTTCCAGAAGCCTTTCGCTAAGTCTGTTCTTGTGGAATTGGCAAAGGGATATTTGGAAGCCTATAAAGGGCTATGGTGAAAAAGGAAATATCTTCAGTTCAAAACTGGAAAGAAGCTTTCTGAGATACTGCTCTGTGTTGTTTTAATTCATCTCACAGAGTTACATCTTTCCCTTCAAGGAGCCTTTCGCTAAGGATGTTCTTGTGGAATTCGCAAAGGCATATTTGGAAGCCCTTAGAGGGCTATGGTGAAAAAGGAAATATCTTCCGTTCAAAACTGGAAAGAAGCTTTCTGACAAACTGCTCTGTGTTCTGTTAATTCATCTCACAGAGTTACATCTTTCCCTTCCAGAAGCCTTTCGCTAAGGCTGTTCTTGTGGAATTCGCAAAGGGATATTTGGAAGCCCATAGAGGGCTATGGTGAAAAAGGAAATATCTTCCGTTCAAAACTGGAAAGATGCTTTCTGAGAAACTGCTCTGTGTTCTGTTAATTCATCTCACAGAGTTACATCTTTCCCTTCAAGAAGCCTTTCGCTAAGGCTGTTCTTGTGGAATTGGCAAAGGGATAATTGGAAGCCCATAGAGGGCTATGGTGAAAAAGGAAATATCTTCCGTTCAAAACTGGAAAGAAGCTTTCTGAAAAACTGCTCTGTGTTCTGTTAATTCATCTCACAGAGTTACATCTTTCCCTTCAAGAAGCCTTTCGCCAAGGCTGTTCTTGGGGAATTGGCAAAGGGATATTTGGAAGCCCATAGGGGGCTATGGTGAAAAAGGAAATATCTTCCGTTCAAAACTGGAAAGAAGCTTTCTGCGAAACTGCTCTGTGTTCTGTTAATTCATCTCACAGAGTTACATCTTTCCCTTCAAGAAGCCTTTCGCTAAGGCTGTTCTTGTGGAATTGTCAAAGGGATATTTTGAAGCCCATAGAGGGCTATGGTGAAAAAGGAAATATCTTCCGTTCAAAACTGGAAAGAAGCTTTCTGAGATACTGCTCTGTGTTCTTTTAATTCATCTCACAGAGTTACATCTTTCCCTTCAAGGAGCCTTTCGCTAAGGATGTTCTTGTGGAATTGGCAAAGGGATATTTGGAAGCCCATAGAGGGCTATGGTGAAAAAGGAAATATCTTCCGTTCAAAACTGGAAAGAAGCTTTCTGAGAAACTGCTCTGTGTTCTGTTAATTCACCTCACAGAGTTACATCTTTCCCTTCAAGAAGCCTTTCGCTAAGGCCGTTCTTGTGGAATTGGCAAAGGGATATTTGGAAGCCCATAGAGGGCTATGGTGAAAAAGGAAATATCTTCCGTTCAAAACTGTAAAGAAGCTTTCTGAGAAACTGCTCTGTGTTCTGTTAATTCATCTCACAGAGTTACATCTTTCATTTGAATAAGCCTTTCGCTAAGTCTGTTCTTGTGGAATTGGCAAAGGGATATTTGGAAGCCCATAGAGGGCTATGGTGAAAAAGGGAATATCTTCCGTTGAAAACTGGAAAGAAGCTTTCTGAGAAACTGCTTTGTGTTCTATTAATTCATCTCACAGAGTTACATGTTTCCCTACAAGAAGCCTAACGCTAAGGCTGTTCTTGTGGAATTGGCAAAGGGATATTTGGAAGCCCATAGAGGGCTATGGTGAAAAAGGAAATATCTTCCGTTCAAAACTGGAAAGAAGCTTTCTGAGAAACTGCTCTGTGTTCTGTTAATTCATCTCACAGAGTTACAACTTTCCCTTCCAGAAGCCTTTCGCTAAGTCTGTTCTTGTGGAATTGGCAAAGGGATATTTGGAAGCCTATAAAGGGCTATGGTGAAAAAGGAAATATCTTCAGTTCAAAACTGGATAGAAGCTTTCTGAGATACTGCTCTGTGTTGTTTTAATTCATCTCACAGAGTTACATCTTTCCCTTCAAGGAGCCTTTCGCTAAGGATGTTCTTGTGGAATTCGCAAAGGGATATTTGGAAGCCCTTAGAGGGCTATGGTGAAAAAGGAAATATCTTCCGTTCAAAACTGGAAAGAAGCTTTCTGAGAAACTGCTCTGTGTTTTCTTAATTCATCTCACAGAGTTACATCTTTCCCTTCAAGAAGCCTTTCGCTAAGGCTGTTCTTGTGGAATTGGCAAAGGGATATTTGGAAGCCCATAGAGGGCTATGGTGAAAAAGGAAATATCTTCCGTTCAAAACTGGAAAGATGCTTTCTGAGAAACTGCTCTGTGTTCTGTTAATTCATCTCACAGAGTTACATCTTTCCCTTCAAGAAGCCTTTCGCTAAGGCTGTTCTTGTGGAATTGGCAAAGGGATAATTGGAAGCCCATAGAGGGCTATGGTGAAAAAGGAAATATCTTCCGTTCAAAACTGGAAAGAAGCTTTCTGAAAAACTGCTCTGTGTTCTGTTAATTCATCTGACAGAGTTACATCTTTCCCTTCAAGAAGCCTTTCGCCAAGGCTGTTCTTGGGGAATTGGCAAAGGGATATTTGGAAGCCCATAGGGGGCTATGGTGAAAAAGGAAATATCTTCCGTTCAAAACTGGAAAGAAGCTTTCTGCGAAACTGCTCTGTGTTCTGTTAATTCATCTCACAGAGTTACATCTTTCCCTTCAAGAAGCCTTTCGCTAAGGCTGTTCTTGTGGAATTGTCAAAGGGATATTTTGAAGCCCATAGAGGGCTATGGTGAAAAAGGAAATATCTTCCATTCAAAACTGGAAAGAAGCTTTCTGAGATACTGCTCTGTGTTCTTTTAATTCATCTCACAGAGTTACATCTTTCCCTTCAAGGAGCCTTTCGCTAAGGATGTTCTTGTGGAATTGGCAAAGTGATATTTGGAAGCCCATAGAGGGCTATGGTGAAAAAGGAAATATCTTCCGTTCAAAACTGGAAAGAAGCTTTCTGAGAAACTGCTCTGTGTTCTGTTAATTCACCCCACAGAGTTACATCTTTCCCTTCAAGAAGCCTTTCGCTAAGGCCGTTCTTGTGGAATTGGCAAAGGGATATTTGGAAGCCCATAGAGGGCTATGGTGAAAAAGGAAATATCTTCCGTTCAAAACTGTAAAGAAGCTTTCTGAGAAACTGCTCTGTGTTCTGTTAATTCATCTCACAGAGTTACATCTTTCATTTGAATAAGCCTTTCGCTAAGGATGTTCTTGTGGAATTGGCAAAGGGATATTTGGAAGCCCATAGAGGGCTATCTTGAAAAAGGAAATATCTTCCGTTCAAAACTGGAAAGAAGCTTTCTGAGAAACTGCTCTGTGTTCTGTTAATTCATCTCACAGAGTTACATCTTTCCCTTCAAGAAGCCTTTCGCTAAGGCTGTTCTTGTGGAATTGTCAAAG
Organism: Chlorocebus sabaeus; assembly: GCF_047675955.1. NCBI lineage: Eukaryota > Metazoa > Chordata > Mammalia > Primates > Cercopithecidae > Chlorocebus > Chlorocebus sabaeus. Next base: position 863,862 of record NW_027327604.1, read on the forward strand.
GGATATTTGGAAGCCCATAGGGTTCTACGGTGAAAAAGGAAATACCTTCCGTTCAAAACTGGAAAGAAGCTTTCTGAGAAACTGCTCTGTGTTCTGTGCATTCATCTCACAGAGTTACATCTTTCCCTTCAAGAAGCCTTTCGCTAAGGCTGTTCTTGTGGAATTGGCAAAGGGATATTTGGAAGCCCATAGAGGGCTATGATGAAAAAGGAAATATCTTCCGTTCAAAACTGGAAAGAAGCTTTCTGAGAAACTGCTCTGTGTTCTGTTAATTCATCTCACAGAGTTACATCTTTCCCTTCAAGAAGCCTTTCACCAGGGCTGTTCTTCTGGAATTGGCAAAGGGATATTTGGAAGCCCATAGAGGGCTATGGTGAAAAAGGAAATATCTTCCATTCAAAACTGGAAAGAAGCTTTCAGAGAAACTGCTCTGTGTTCTGTTAATTCATCTCACAGAGTTACATCTTTCCCTTCCAGATGCCTTTCGCTAAGGCTGTTCTTGTGGAATTGGCAAAGGGATATTTGGAAGCCCATAGAAGGCTATGGTGAAAAAGGAAATATCTTCCGTTCAAAACTGGAAAGAAGCTTTCTGAGATACTGCTCTGTGTTCTTTTAATTCATCTCACAGAGTTACATCTTTCCCTTCAAGGAGCCTTTCGCTAAGGATGTTCTTGCGGAATTGGCAAACGGATATTTGGAAGCCCATAGAGGGCTACAGTGAAAAAGGAAATATCTTCCATTCAAAATTGGAAAGAAGCTTTCTGAGGAACTGCTCTGTGTTCTCTTAATTCATCTCACAGAGTTACATCCTTCCCTTCAAGAAGCCTTTCGCTAAGGCTGTTCTTGTGGAATTGGCAAAGGGATATTTGGAAGCCCATAGAGGGTTATGGTGAAAAAGGAAATATCTTCCGTTGAAAACGGGAAAAAAGCTTTCTGAGAAACTGCTCTGTGTTCTGTTAATTCATCTCACAGAGTTACATCTTTCCCTTCAAGAAGCCTTTCGCTAAGGCTGTTCTTGGGGAATTGGCAAAGGGATATTTGGAAGCCCATAGAGGGCTATGGTGAAAAAGAAAATATCTTCCGTTCAAAACTGGAAAGAAGCTTTCTGAGAAACTGCTCTGTGTTCTGTTAATTCATCTCACAGAGTTACATCTTTCCCTTCAAGAAGCCTTTCCCTAAGGCGGTTCTTGTCGAATTGGCAAACGGATATTTGGAAGCCCATAGAGGGCTATGGTGAAAAAGGAATTATCTTCCGTTCAAAACTGGAAAGAAGCTTTCTGAGAAACTGTTCTGTGTTCTGTTAATTCCTCTCACGGATTTACATCTTTCCCTTCAAGAAGCCTTTTGCTAAGGCTGTTCTTGTGGAATTGGCAAAGGGATATTTGGAAACCCATAGAGGGCTATGGTGAAAAAGGAAATATCTTCCATTCAAAACTGGAAAGAAGCTTTCTGAGAAACTGCTCTGTGTTCTGTTAATTCATCTCACAGAGTTACATCTTTCCCTTCAAGAAGCCTTTCCCTAGGGCTGTTCTTGTGGAATTGGCAAAGGGATATTTGGAAGCCCATAGAGGGCTATGGTGAAAAAGGAATTATCTTCCGTTCCAAACTGGAAAGAAGCTTTCTGAGAAACTGCTCTGTGTTCTGTTAATTCATCTCATAGAGTTACATCTTTCCCTTCAAGAAGCCTTTCGCTAAGGCTGTTCTTGTGGAATTGGCAAAGAGATATTTGGAAGCCCATAGAGGGCTATGGTGAAAAAGGAAATATCTTCCGTTCAAAACTGGAAAGAAGCTTTCTGAGAAACTGCTCTGTGTTCTGTTAATTCATCTCACAGAGTTACATCTTTCCCTTCAGGAAGCCTTTAGCTAAGGCTGTTGTTGTGGAATTGGCAAAGGGATATTTGGAAGCCCATAGAGGTCTATGGAAAAAAAGGAAATATCTTCCGTTCAAAACTGGAAAGAAGCTTTCTGAGAAACTGCTCTGTGTTCTGTTAATTCATCTCACAGAGTTACATCTTTCCCTACAAGAAGCCTTTCGCTAAGACTGTTCTTGTGGAATTGGCAAAGGGATATTTGGAAGCCCTTAGAGATCTATGGTAAAAAAGGAAATATCTTCCGTTCAAAACTGGAAAGAAGCTTTCTGAGAAACTGCTCTGTGTTCTGTTAATTTATCTCAGAGAGTTACATCTTTCCCTTCCAGAAGCCTTTCGCTAAGGCTGTTCTTGTGGAATTATCAAAGGGATATTTTGAAGCCCAGAGAGGGCTATGGTGAAAAAGGAAATATCCTCCGTTCAAAACTGGAAAGAAGCTTTCTGAGATACTGCTCTGTGTTCTTTTAATTCATCTCACAGAGTTACATCTTTCCCTTCAAGGAGCCTTTCGCTAAGGATGTTCTTGTGGAATTGGCAAAGGGATATTTGGAAGCCCATAGAGGGCTATGGTGAAAAAGGAAATATCTTCCGTTCAAAACTGGAAAGAAGCTTTCTGAGAAACTGCTCTGTGTTCTGTTAATTCATCTCACAGATTTACATCTTTCCCTTCAAGAAGCCTTTCGCTAAGGCTGTTCTTGTGGAATTGGCAAAGGGATATTTGGAAGCCCATAGAGGGCTATGGTGAAAAAGGAAATATCTTCAGTTCAAAACTGGAAAGAAGCTTTCTGAGAAACTGCTCTGTGTTCTGTTAATTCATCTCACAGAGTTACATCTTTCCCTTCAAGAAGCCTTTCGCTAAGGCTGCTCCTGTGGAATTGGCAAAGGAATATTTGGAAGCCCATAGAGGGCTATGGTGAAAAAGGAAATATCTTCCGTTCAAAACTGGAAAGAAGCTTTTTGAGAAACTGCTCTCTGTTCTGTTAATTCATCTCACAGAGTTACATCTTTCCCTTCAAGAAGCCTTTCGCTAAGGCTGTTCTTGTGGAATTGGCAAAGGGATATTTGGAAGCCCGTAGAGGGCTATGGTGAACAAGGAAATATCTTCCGTTCAAAACTGGAAAGAAGCTTTCTGAGAAACTGCTCTGTGTTCTGTGAATTCATCTCACAGAGTTACATCTTTCCTTCAAGAAGCCTTTCGCTAAGGCTGTTCTTCTGGAATTGACAAAGGGATATTTGGAAGCCCATTGAGGGCTATGGTGAAAAAGGAAATACCTTCCGTTCAAAACTGGAAAGAAGCTTTCTGAGAAACTGCTCTGTGTTCTGTGAATTCATCTCACAGAGTTACATCTTTCCATTCAAGAAGCCTTTCGCTAAGGCTGTTCTTGTGGAATTGGCAAAGGGATATTTGGAAGCAAATAGAGGGCTATGGTGAAAAAGGAAATATCTTCCCTTCAAAACTGGAAAGAAGCTTTCTGAGAAACTGCTCTGGGTCCTGTTAATTCATCTCACAGAGTTACATCTTTCCTTCAAGAAGCCTTTCGCTAAGGCTGTTCTTGTGGAATTGGCAAAGGGATATTTGGAAGCCCTTAGAGGGCTATGGTGAAAAAGGAAATATCTTCCCTTGAAAACTGGAAAGAAGCTTTCTGAGAAACTGCTCTGTGTTCTGTTAATTCATCTCACAGAGTTACATCTTTCCCTTCAGGAAGCCTTTCGCTAAGGCTGTTCTTGTGGAATTGGCAAAGGGATATTTGGTAGCCCATAGAGGGCTATGGAAAAAAAGGAAATATCTTCCGTTCAAAACTGGAAAGAAGCTTTCTGAGAAACTGCTCTGTGTTCTGTGAATTCATCTCACAGAGTTACATCTTTCCCTTCAAGAAGCCTTTCGCTAAGGCTGTTCTTGTGGAATTGGCAAAGGGATATTTGGAAGAACGTAGATGGCTATGGTAAAAAAAGGAAATATCTTCCGTTCAAAACTGGAAAGAAGCTTTCTGAGAAACTGCTCTGTGTTCTGTTAATTCATCTCACAGAGTTACATCTTTCCCTTCCAGAAGCCTTTCGCTAAGGCTGTTCTTGTGGAATTGTCAAAGGGATATTTTGAAGCCCATAGAGGGCTATGGTGAAAAAGGAAATATCTTCCGTTCAAAACTGGAAAGAAGCTTTCTGAGAAACTGCTCTGTGTTCTGTTAATTCATCTCACAGTGTTACATCTTTCCCTTCAAGAAGCCTTTCGCTAAGGCTGTTCTTTTGGAATTGGCAAAGGGATATTTGGAAGCCCATAGAGGGCTATGGTGAAAAAGGAAATATCTTCCATTGAAAACTGGAAAGAAGCTTTCAGAGAAACTGCTCTGTGTTCTGTTAATTCATCTCACAGAGTTACATCTTTCCCTTCCAGATGCCTTTCGCTAAGGCTGTTCTTGTGGAATTGGCAAAGGGATATTTGGAAGCCCATAGAGGGCTATGGTGAAAAAGGAAATATCTTCCGTTCAAAACTGGAAAGAAGCTTTCTGAGATACTGCTCTGTGTTCTTTTAATTCATCTCACAGAGTTACATCTTTCCCTTCAAGGAGCCTTTCGCTAAGGATGTTCTTGCGGAATTGGCAAACGGATATTTGGAAGCCCATAGAGGGCTACAGTGAAAAAGGAAATATCTTCCGTTCAAAACTGTAAAGAAGCTTTCTGAGGAACTGCTCTGTGTTCTCTTCATTCATCTCACAGAGTTACATCTTTCCCTTCAAGAAGCCTTTCGCTAAGGCTGTTCTTGTGGAATTGGCAAAGGGATATTTGGAAGCCCATAGAGGGTTATGGTGAAAAAGGAAATATCTTCCGTTGAAAACGGGAAAAAAGCTTTCTGAGAAACTGCTCTGTGTTCTGTTAATTCATCTCACAGAGTTACATCTTTCCCTTCAAGAAGCCTTTCGCTAAGGCTGTTCTTGTAGAATTGGCAAAGGGATATTTGGAAGCCCATAGAGGGCAATGGTGAAAAAGAAAATATCTTCCCTTCAAAACTGGAAAGAAGCTTTCTGAGAAACTGCTCTGTGTTCTGTTAATTCATCTCACAGAGTTACATCTTTCCCTTCAAGAAGCCTTTCCCTAAGGCGGTTCTTGTCGAATTGGCAAAGGGATATTTGGAAGCCCATAGAGGGCTATGGTGAAAAAGGAATTATCTTCCGTTCAAAATTGGAAAGAAGCTTTCTGAGAAACTGTTCTGTGTTCTGTTAATTCATCTCACAGATTTACATCTTTCCCTTCAAGAAGCCTTTTGCTAAGTCTGTTCTTGTGGAATTGGCAAAGGGATATTTGGAAACCCATAGAGGGCTATGGTGAAAAAGGAAATATCTTCCATTCAAAACTGGAAAGAAGCTTTCTGAGAAACTGCTCTGTGTTCTGTTAATTCATCTCACAGAGTTACATCTTTCCCTTCAAGAAGCCTTTCCCTAGGGCTGTTCTTGTGGAATTGGCAAAGGGATATTTGGAAGCCCATAGAGGGCTATGGTGAAAAAGGAATTATCTTCCGTTCAAAACTGGAAAGAAGCTTTCTGAGAAACTGCTCTGTGTTCTGTTAATTCATCTCATAGAGTTACATCTTTCCCTTCAAGAAGCCTTTCGCTAAGGCTGTTCTTGTGGAATTATCAAAGGGATATTTTGAAGCCCAGAGAGGGCTATGGTGAAAAAGGAAATATCTTCCGTTCAAAACTGGAAAGAAGCTTTCTGAGATACTGCTCTGTGTTCTTTTAATTCATCTCACAGAGTTACATCTTTCCCTTCAAGGAGCCTTTCGCTAAGGATGTTCTTGTGGAATTGGCAAAGGGATATTTGGAAGCCCATAGAGGGCTATGGTGAAAAAGGAAATATCTTCCGTTCAAAACTGGAAAGAAGCTTTCTGAGAAACTGCTCTGTGTTCTGTTAATTCATCTCACAGAGTTACATCTTTCCCTTCAAGAAGCCTTTCGCTAAGGCTGTTCCTGTGGAATTGGCAAAGGAATATTTGGAAGCCCATAGAGGGCTATGGTGAAAAAGGAAATATCTTCCGTTCAAAACTGGAAAGAAGCTTTCTGAGAAACTGCTCTGTGTTCTGTTAATTCATCTCACAGAGTTACATCTTTCCCTTCAAGAAGCCTTTCGCTAAGGCTGTTCTTGTGGAATTGGCAAAGGGATATTTGGAAGCCCGTAGAGGGCTATGGTGAACAAGGAAATATCTTCCGTTCAAAACTGGAAAGAAGCTTTCTGAGAAACTGCTCTGTGTTCTGTGAATTCATCTCACAGAGTTACATCTTTCCTTCAAGAAGCCTTTCGCTAAGGCTGTTCTTCTGGAATTGACAAAGGGATATTTGGAAGCCCATTGAGGGCTATGGTGAAAAAGGAAATACCTTCCGTTCAAAACTGGAAAGAAGCTTTCTGAGAAACTGCTCTGTGTTTTGTTAATTCATCTCACAGAGTTACATCTTTGCCTTCAAGAAGACTTTCGCTAAAGCTGTTCTTGTGGAATTGGCAAAGGGATATTTGGAAGCCCATAGAGCCCTATGGTGAAAAAGGAAATATCTTCCGTTCAAAACTGGAAAGAAGCTTTCTGAGAAACTCCTCTGTGTTCTGTTAATTCATCTCACAGAGTTACATCTTTCCCTTCAAGAAGCCTTTCGCTAAGCCTGTTCTAGTGCAATTGGCAAAGGGATATTTGGAAGCCCATAGAGGGCTATGGTGAAAAAGGAAATATCTTCCGTTCAAAACTGGAAAGAAGCTTTCAGAGAAACTGCTCTGTGTTCTGTTAATTCATCTCACAGAGTTACATCTTTCCCTAGAAGAAGCCTTACGCTAAGGCTGTTCTTGTGGAATTGGAAAAGGGATATTTGGAAGCCCATATAGGGCTACGGTGAAAAAGGAAATATCTTCCCTTGAAAACTGGAAAGAAGCTTTCTGAGAAACTGCTCTGTGTTCTGTTAATTCATCTCACAGAGTTACATCTTTCCCTTCAGGAAGCCTTTAGCTACCGTTCTTGTGGAATTGGCAAAGGGATATTTGGAAGCCCATAGAGGGCTAAGGAAAAAAAGGAAATATCTTCCGTTCAAAACTGGAAAGAAGCTTTCTGAGATACTGCTCTGTGTTCTTTTAATTCATCTCACAGAGTTACATCTTTCCCTTCAAGGATCCTTTCGCTAAGGATGTTCTTGTGGAATTGGCAAAGGGATATTTGGAATCCCATAGAGGGCTATGGTGAAAAAGGAAATATCTTCCGTTCAAAACTGGAAAGAAGCTTTCTGAGAAACTGCTCTGTGTTCTGTTAATTCATCTCACAGAGTTACATCTTTCCCTTCAAGAAGCCTTTCGCTAAGGCTGTTCTTGTGGAATTGGCAAAGGGATATTTGGAAGCCCATAGAGGGCTATGGTGAAAAAGGAAATATCTTCCGTTCAAAACTGGAAAGAAGCTTTCTGAGAAACTGCTCTGTGTTCTGTTAATTCATCTCACAGAGTTACATCTTTCCCTTCCAGAAGCCTTTCGCTAAGGCTGTTCTTGTGGAATTGTCAAAGGGATATTTTGAAGCCCAGAGAGGGCTATGGTGAAAAAGGAAATATCTTCCGTTCAAAACTGGAAAGAAGCTTTCTGAGATACTGCTCTGTGTTCTTTTAATTCATCTCACAGAGTTACATCTTTCCCTTCAAGGATCCTTTCGCTAAGAATGTTCTTGTGGAATTGGCAAAGGGATATTTGGAAGCCCATAGAGGGCTATGGTGAAAAAGGAAATATCTTCCGTTCAAAACTGGAAAGAAGCTTTCTGAGAAACTGCTCTGTGTTCTGTTAATTCATCTCACAGATTTACATCTTTCCCTTCAAGAAGCCTTTCGCTAAGGCTGTTCTTGTGGAATTGGCAAAGGGATATTTGGAAGCCCATAGAGGGCTATGGTGAAAAAGGAAATATCTTCCGTTCAAAACTGGAAAGAAGCTTTCTGAGAAACTGCTCCGTGTTCTGTTAATTCATCTCACAGAGTTACATCTTTCCCTTCAAGAAGCCTTTCGCTAAGGCTGTTCTTGTGGAATTGGCAAAGGGATATTCGGAAGCCCATAGAGGGCTATGGTGAAAAAGGAAATATCTTCCGTTCCAAAACTGGAAAGAAGCTTTCTGAGAAACTGCTCTGTGTTCTGTTAATTCATCTCACAGGGTTACATCTTTCCCTTCAGGAAGCCTTTAGCTACTGTTCTTGTGGAATTGGCAAAGTGATATTTGGAAGCCCATAGAGGGCTAAGGAAAAAAAGGAAATATCTTCCGTTCAAAACTGGAAAGAAGCTTTCTGAGAAACTGCTCTGTGTTCTGTTAATTCATCTCACAGAGTTACATCTTTCCCTTCCAGAAGCCTTTCGCTAAGGCTGTTCTTGTGGAATTGTCAAAGGGATATTTTGAAGCCCATAGAGGGCTATGGTGAAAAAGGAAATATCTTCCGTTCAAAACTGGAAAGAAGCTTTCTGAGAAACTGCTCTGTGTTCTGTTAATTCATCTCACAGAGTTACATCTTTCCCTTCAAGAAGCCTTTCGCTAAGGCTGTTCTTGTGGAATTGGCAAAGGGATATTTGGAAGCCCATAGAGGGCTTCGTTGAAAAAGGAAATATCTTCCATTCAAAACTGGAAAGAAGCTTTCTGAGAAACTGCTCTGTGTTCTGTTAATTCATCTCACAGAGTTACATCTTTCCCTTCAAGTAGCCTTTCGCTAAGGCTGTTCTTGTGGAATTGTCAAAGGGATATTTTGAAGCCCAGAGAGGGCTATGGTGAAAAAGGAAATATCTTCCGTTCAAAACTGGAAAGAAGCTTTCTGAGATACTGCTCTGTGTTCTTTTAATTCATCTCACAGAGTTACATCTTTCCCTCCAAGGATCCTTTCGCTAAGGATGTTCTTGTGGAATTGGCAAAGGGATATTTGGAAGCCCATAGAGGGCTACGGTGAAAAAGGAAATATCTTCCGTTCAAATCTGGAAAGAAGCTTTCCTAGAAACTGCTCTGTGTTCTGTTAATTCATCTCACAGATTTACATCTTTCCCTTCAAGAAGCCTTTCGCTAAGGCTGTTCTTGTGGAATTGGCAAAGGGATATTCGGAAGCCCATAGAGGGCTATGGTGAAAAAGGAAATATCTTCCGTTCAAAACTGGAAAGAAGCTTTCTGAGAAACTGCTCTGTGTTCTGTTAATTCATCTCACAGAGTTACATCTTTCCCTTCAAGAAGCCTTTCGCTAAGGCTGTTCTTGTGGAATTGGCAAAGGGATATTTGGAAGCCCATAGAGGGCTATGGTGAAAAAGGAAATATCTTCCGTTCAAAACTGGAAAGAAGCTTTCTGAGAAACTGCTCTGTGTTCTGTTAATTCATCTCACAGAGTTACATCTTTCCCTTCAAGAAGCCTTTCGCTAAGGCTCTTCTTGTGGAATTGGCAAAGGGATATTTGGAAGCCCATAGAGGGCTATGGTGAAAAAGGAAATATCTTTCGTTCAAAACTGGAAAGAAGCTTTCTGAGAAACTGCTCTGTGTTCTGTTAATTCATCTCACAGAGTTACATCTTTCCCTTCAAGAAGCCTTTCGCTAAGGTTTTTCTTGTGGAATTGGCAAAGGGATATTTGGAAGCCCATAGAGGGCTATGTAAAAAAGGAAATATCTTCCGTTCAAAACTGGAAAGAAGCTTTCTGAGAAACTGCTCTGTGTTCTGTGAATTCATCTCACAGAGTTACATCTTTCCTTCAAGAAGCCTTTCGGTAAAGCTGTTCTTGTGGAATTGGCAAAGGGATATTTGGAAGCCCATAGAGGGCTATGGTGAAAAAGGAAATATCTTTCGTTCAAAACTGGAAAGAAGCTTTCTGAGAAACTGCTCCGTGTTCTGTTAATTCATCTCACAGAGTTACATCTTTCACTTCAAGAAGCCTTTCGCTAAGGCTGTTCTTGTGGAATTGGCAAAGGGATATTTGGAAGCCCATAGAGGGCTACGGTGAAAAAGGAAATATCTTCCGTTCAAAACTGGAAAGAAGCTTTCTGAGAAACTGCTCTGTGTTTTGTTAATTCATCTAACAGAGTTACATCTTTCCCTTCAAGAAGCGTTTCGCTAAGGCTGTTCTTGTGGAATTGGCAAAGGGATATTTGGAAGCCCATAGAGGGCTATGGTAAAAAAGGAAATATCTTCCGTTCAAAACTGGAAAGAAGCTTTCTGAGAAACTGCTCTGTGTTCCGTTAATTCATCTCACAGAGTTACATCTTTCCCTTCAATAAGCCTTTCGCTAGGGTTTTTCTTGTGGAATTGGCAAAGGGATATTTGGAAGCCCATAGAGGGCTATGTAAAAAAGGAAATATCTTCCGTTCAAAACTGGAAAGAAGCTTTCTGAGAAACTGCTCTGTGTTCTGTGAATTCATCTCACAGAGTTACATCTTTCCTTCAAGAAGCCTTTCGCTAAGGCTGTTCTTGTGGAATTGACAAAGGGATATTTGGAAACCCATAGAGGGCTATGGTGAAAAAGGAAATATCTTTCGTTCAAAACTGGAAAGAAGCTTTCTGAGAAACTGCTCTGTGTTCTGTTAATTCATCTCACAGAATTACATCTTTCCCTTCAAGAAGCCTGTCGCTAAGGCTGTTCTTGTGGCATTGGCAAAGGGATATTTGGAAGCCCATAGAGGGCTATGGTGAAAAAGGAAATATCTTCCGTTCAAAACTGGAAAGAAGCTTTCTGAGAAACTTCTCTGTGTTCTGTTAATTCATCTCACAGAGTTACATCTTTCCCTTCAAGAAGCCGTTCACTAAGGCTGTTCTTGTGGAATTGGCAAAGGGATATTTGGAAGCCCATAGAGGGCTATGGTGAAAAAGGAAATATCTTCCGTTCAAAACTGGAAAGTAGCTTTCTGAGAAACTGCTCTGTGTTCTGTTAATTCATCTCACAGAGTTACATCTTTCCCTTCAAGAAGCCTTTCGCTAAGGCTGTTCTTGTGGAATAGGCAAAGGGATATTTGGAAGCCCATAGACTGCTATGGTGAAAAAGGAAATATCTTCCATTCAAAACTGGAAAGAAGCTTTCTGAGAAACTGCTCTGTGTTCCGTTAATTCATCTCGCAGAGTTATATCTTTCCCTTCCAGATGCCTTTCGCTAAGGCTGTTCTTGTGGAATTGGCAAAGGAATATTTGGAAGCCCATAGAGGGCTATGGTGAAAAAGGAAATATCTTCCGTTCAAAACTGGAAAGAAGCTTTCTGACATACTGCTCTGTGTTCTTTTAATTCATCTCACAGAGTTACATCTTTCCCTTCAAGGAGCCTTTCGCTAAGGATGTTCTTGCGGAATTGGCAAATGGATATTTGGAAACCCATAGAAGTCTACGGTGAAAAAGGAAATACCTTCCGTTCAAAACTGGAAAGAAGCTTTCTGAGAAACTGCTCTGTGTTCTGTTAATTCATCTCACAGAGTTACATCTTTCCCTTCTAGAAGCCTTTCGCTAAGGCTGTTCTTGTGGAATTGGCAAAGGGATATTTGGAAGCCCATAGAGAGCTATGGTGAAAAAGGAAATATCTTCCCTTGAAAACTGGAAAGAAGCTTTCTGAAAAACTGCTCTGTGTTCTGTTAATTCATCTCACAGAGTTACATCTTTCCCTTCAAGAAGCCTTTCGCTAAGTCTGTTCTTGTGGAATTGGCAAAGGGATATTTGGAAGCCCATAGAGGGCTACGGTGAAAAAGGAAATATCTTCCATTCAAAACTCGAAAGAAGCTTTCTGAGAAACTGCTCTGTGTTCTGTTAATTCATCTCACAGAGTTACATCTTTCCCTTCAAGAAGCCTTTCGCTAAGGCTGTTCTTGTGGAATTGGTAAAGGGATATTTGGAAGCCCGTAGAGGTCTACAGTGAAAAAGGAAATATCTTCCGTTCAAAACTGGAAAGAAGCTTTCTGAGAAACTGCTCTGTGTTCTGTTAATTCATCTCACAGGGTTACATCTTTCCCTTCAAGAAGACTTTTGCTAAGGCTGTTCTTGTGGAATTGGCAAAGGGATATTCGGAAGCCCATAGAGGGCTATGGTGAAAAAGGAAATATCTTCCGTTCAAAACTGGAAAGAAGCTTTCTGAGAAACTGCTCTGTGTTCTGTTAATTCATCTCACAGAGTTACATCTTTCCCTTCAAGAAGCCTTTCGCTAAGGCTGTTCTTGTGGAATTGGCAAAGGGATATTTGGAAGCCCATAGAGGGCTATGGTGAAAAAGGAAATATCTTTCGTTCAAAACTGGAAAGAAGCTTTCTGAGAAACTGCTCTGTGTTCTGTTAATTCATCTCACAGAGTTACATCTTTCCCTTCAAGAAGCCTTTCGCTAAGGTTGTTCTTGTGGAATTGGCAAAGGGATATTTGGAAGCCCATAGAGGGCTATGTAAAAAAGGAAATATCTTCCGTTCAAAACTGGAAAGAAGCTTTCTGAGAAACTGCTCTGTGTTCTGTGAATTCATCTCACAGAGTTACATCTTTCCTTCAAGAAGCCTTTCGGTAAAGCTGTTCTTGTGGAATTGGCAAAGGGATATTTGGAAGCCCATAGAGGGCTATGGTGAAAAAGGAAATATCTTTCGTTCAAAACTGGAAAGAAGCTTTCTGAGAAACTGCTCCGTGTTCTGTTAATTCATCTCACAGAGTTACATCTTTCACTTCAAGAAGCCTTTCGCTAAGGCTGTTCTTGTGGAATTGGCAAAGGGATATTTGGAAGCCCATAGAGGGCTACGGTGAAAAAGGAAATATCTTCCGTTCAAAACTGGAAAGAAGCTTTCTGAGAAACTGCTCTGTGTTTTGTTAATTCATCTAACAGAGTTACATCTTTCCCTTCAAGAAGCGTTTCGCTAAGGCTGTTCTTGTGGAATTGGCAAAGGGATATTTGGAAGCCCATAGAGGGCTATGGTAAAAAAGGAAATATCTTCCGTTCAAAACTGGAAAGAAGCTTTCTGAGAAACTGCTCTGTGTTCCGTTAATTCATCTCACAGAGTTACATCTTTCCCTTCAATAAGCCTTTCGCTAGGGTTTTTCTTGTGGAATTGGCAAAGGGATATTTGGAAGCCCATAGAGGGCTATGTAAAAAAGGAAATATCTTCCGTTCAAAACTGGAAAGAAGCTTTCTGAGAAACTGCTCTGTGTTCTGTGAATTCATCTCACAGAGTTACATCTTTCCTTCAAGAAGCCTTTCGCTAAGGCTGTTCTTGTGGAATTGACAAAGGGATATTTGGAAACCCATAGAGGGCTATGGTGAAAAAGGAAATATCTTTCGTTCAAAACTGGAAAGAAGCTTTCTGAGAAACTGCTCTGTGTTCTGTTAATTCATCTCACAGAATTACATCTTTCCCTTCAAGAAGCCTGTCGCTAAGGCTGTTCTTGTGGCATTGGCAAAGGGATATTTGGAAGCCCATAGAGGGCTATGGTGAAAAAGGAAATATCTTCCGTTCAAAACTGGAAAGAAGCTTTCTGAGAAACTTCTCTGTGTTCTGTTAATTCATCTCACAGAGTTACATCTTTCCCTTCAAGAAGCCGTTCACTAAGGCTGTTCTTGTGGAATTGGCAAAGGGATATTTGGAAGCCCATAGAGGGCTATGGTGAAAAAGGAAATATCTTCCGTTCAAAACTGGAAAGTAGCTTTCTGAGAAACTGCTCTGTGTTCTGTTAATTCATCTCACAGAGTTACATCTTTCCCTTCAAGAAGCCTTTCGCTAAGGCTGTTCTTGTGGAATAGGCAAAGGGATATTTGGAAGCCCATAGACTGCTATGGTGAAAAAGGAAATATCTTCCATTCAAAACTGGAAAGAAGCTTTCTGAGAAACTGCTCTGTGTTCCGTTAATTCATCTCGCAGAGTTATATCTTTCCCTTCCAGATGCCTTTCGCTAAGGCTGTTCTTGTGGAATTGGCAAAGGAATATTTGGAAGCCCATAGAGGGCTATGGTGAAAAAGGAAATATCTTCCGTTCAAAACTGGAAAGAAGCTTTCTGACATACTGCTCTGTGTTCTTTTAATTCATCTCACAGAGTTACATCTTTCCCTTCAAGGAGCCTTTCGCTAAGGATGTTCTTGCGGAATTGGCAAATGGATATTTGGAAACCCATAGAAGTCTACGGTGAAAAAGGAAATACCTTCCGTTCAAAACTGGAAAGAAGCTTTCTGAGAAACTGCTCTGTGTTCTGTTAATTCATCTCACAGAGTTACATCTTTCCCTTCTAGAAGCCTTTCGCTAAGGCTGTTCTTGTGGAATTGGCAAAGGGATATTTGGAAGCCCATAGAGAGCTATGGTGAAAAAGGAAATATCTTCCCTTGAAAACTGGAAAGAAGCTTTCTGAAAAACTGCTCTGTGTTCTGTTAATTCATCTCACAGAGTTACATCTTTCCCTTCAAGAAGCCTTTCGCTAAGTCTGTTCTTGTGGAATTGGCAAAGGGATATTTGGAAGCCCATAGAGGGCTACGGTGAAAAAGGAAATATCTTCCATTCAAAACTCGAAAGAAGCTTTCTGAGAAACTGCTCTGTGTTCTGTTAATTCATCTCACAGAGTTACATCTTTCCCTTCAAGAAGCCTTTCGCTAAGGCTGTTCTTGTGGAATTGGTAAAGGGATATTTGGAAGCCCGTAGAGGTCTACAGTGAAAAAGGAAATATCTTCCGTTCAAAACTGGAAAGAAGCTTTCTGAGAAACTGCTCTGTGTTCTGTTAATTCATCTCACAGGGTTACATCTTTCCCTTCAAGAAGACTTTTGCTAAGGCTGTTCTTGTGGAATTGGCAAAGGGATATTCGGAAGCCCATAGAGGGCTATGGTGAAAAAGGAAATATCTTCCGTTCAAAACTGGAAAGAAGCTTTCTGAGAAACTGCTCTGTGTTCTGTTAATTCATCTCACAGAGTTACATCTTTCCCTTCAAGAAGCCTTTCGCTAAGGCTGTTCTTGTGGAATTGGCAAAGGGATATTTGGAAGCCCATAGAGGGCTATGGTGAAAAAGGAAATATCTTTCGTTCAAAACTGGAAAGAAGCTTTCTGAGAAACTGCTCTGTGTTCTGTTAATTCATCTCACAGAGTTACATCTTTCCCTTCAAGAAGCCTTTCGCTAAGGTTGTTCTTGTGGAATTGGCAAAGGGATATTTGGAAGCCCATAGAGGGCTATGTAAAAAAGGAAATATCTTCCGTTCAAAACTGGAAAGAAGCTTTCTGAGAAACTGCTCTGTGTTCTGTGAATTCATCTCACAGAGTTACATCTTTCCTTCAAGAAGCCTTTCGGTAAAGCTGTTCTTGTGGAATTGACAAAGGGATATTTGGAAGCCCATAGAGGGCTATGGTGAAAAAGGAAATACCTTCCGTTCAAAACTGGAAAGAAGCTTTCTGAGAAACTGCTCTGTGTTCTGTTAATTCATCACACAGAGTTACATCGTTCCCTTCAAGA
Organism: Chlorocebus sabaeus; assembly: GCF_047675955.1. Lineage (NCBI taxonomy): Eukaryota > Metazoa > Chordata > Mammalia > Primates > Cercopithecidae > Chlorocebus > Chlorocebus sabaeus. The sequence goes on from NW_027327604.1 coordinate 879,115, forward strand.
AGACTTTCGCTAAGGCTGTTCTTGTTGAATTGGCAAAGGGATATTTGGAAGTCCATAGAGGGCTATGGTGAAAAAGGAAATATCTTCCGTTCAAAACTGGAAAGAAGATTTCTGAGAAACTGCTCTGTGTTCTGTTAATTCATCTCACAGAGTTACATCTTTCCCTTCAAGAAGCCTTTCGCTAAGGCTGTTCTTGTGGAATTGGCAAAGGGATATTTGGAAGCCCATAGAGGGCTTCGGTGAAAAAGGAAATATCTTCCATTCAAAACTGGAAAGAAGCTTTCTGAGAAACTGCTCTGTGTTCTGTTAATTCATCTCACAGAGTTACATCTTTCCCTTCAAGAAGCCTTTCGCTAAGGCTGTTCTTGTGGAATTGGCAAAGGGATATTTGGAAGCCCATAGAGGGCTATGGTGAAAAAGGAAATATCTTCCGTTCAAAACTGGAAAGAAGCTTTCTGAGAAACTCCTCTGTGTTCTGTTAATTCATCTCACAGAGTTACATCTTTCCCTTCAAGAAGCCTTTCGCTAAGCCTGTTCTAGTGCAATTGGCAAAGGGATATTTGGAAGCCCATAGAGGGCTATGGTGAAAAAGGAAATATCTTCCGTTCAAAACTGGAAAGAAGCTTTCAGAGAAACTGCACTGTGTTCTGTTAATTCATCTCACAGAGTTACATCTTTCCCTACAAGAAGCCTTACGCTAAGGCTGTTCTTGTGGAATTGGAAAAGGGATATTTGGAAGCCCATAGAGGGCTACGGTGAAAAAGGAAATATCTTCCGTTGAAAACTGGAAAGAAGCTTTCTGAGAAACTGCTCTGTGTTCTGTTAATTCATCTCACAGAGTTACATCTTTCCCTTCAGGAAGCCTTTAGCTACTGTTCTTGTGGAATTGGCAAAGGGATATTTGGAAGCCCTTAGAGGGCTAAGGAAAAAAAGGAAATATCTTCCGTTCAAAACTGGAAAGAAGCTTTCTGAGATACTGCTCTGTGTTCTTTTAATTCATCTCACAGAGTTACATCTTTCCCTTCAAGGATCCTTTCGCTAAGGATGTTCTTGTGGAATTGGCAAAGGGATATTTGGAATCCCATAGAGGGCTATGGTGAAAAAGGAAATATCTTCCGTTCAAAACTGGAAAGAAGCTTTCTGAGAAACTGCTCTGTGTTCTGTTAATTCATCTCACAGAGTTACATCTTTCCCTTCAAGAAGCCTTTCGCTAAGGCTGTTCTTGTGGAATTGGCAAAGGGATATTTGGAAGCCCATAGAGGGCTATGGTGAAAAAGGAAATATCTTCCGTTCAAAACTGGAAAGAAGCTTTCTGAGAAACTGCTCTGTGTTCTGTTAATTCATCTCACAGAGTTACATCTTTCCCTTCCAGAAGCCTTTCGCTAAGGCTGTTCTTGTGGAATTGTCAAAGGGATATTTTGAAGCCCAGAGAGGGCTATGGTGAAAAAGGAAATATCTTCCGTTCAAAACTGGAAAGAAGCTTTCTGAGATACTGCTCTGTGTTCTTTTAATTCATCTCACAGAGTTACATCTTTCCCTTCAAGGATCCTTTCGCTAAGAATGTTCTTGTGGAATTGGCAAAGGGATATTTGGAAGCCCATAGAGGGCTATGGTGAAAAAGGAAATATCTTCCGTTCAAAACTGGAAAGAAGCTTTCTGAGAAACTGCTCTGTGTTCTGTTAATTCATCTCACAGATTTACATCTTTCCCTTCAAGAAGCCTTTCGCTAAGGCTGTTCTTGTGGAATTGGCAAAGGGATATTTGGAAGCCCATAGAGGGCTATGGTGAAAAAGGAAATATCTTCCGTTCAAAACTGGAAAGAAGCTTTCTGAGAAACTGCTCCGTGTTCTGTTAATTCATCTCACAGAGTTACATCTTTCCCTTCAAGAAGCCTTTCGCTAAGGCTGTTCTTCTGGAATTGGCAAAGGGATATTCGGAAGCCCATAGAGGGCTATGGTGAAAAAGGAAATATCTTCCGTTCCAAAACTGGAAAGAAGCTTTCTGAGAAACTGCTCTGTGTTCTGTTAATTCATCTCACAGGGTTACATCTTTCCCTTCAGGAAGCCTTTAGCTACTGTTCTTGTGGAATTGGCAAAGTGATATTTGGAAGCCCATAGAGGGCTAAGGAAAAAAAGGAAATATCTTCCGTTCAAAACTGGAAAGAAGCTTTCTGAGAAATTGCTCTGTGTTCTGTTAATTCATCTCACAGAGTTACATCTTTCCCTTCCAGAAGCCTTTCGCTAAGGCTGTTCTTGTGGAATTGTCAAAGGGATATTTTGAAGCCCATAGAGGGCTATGGTGAAAAAGGAAATATCTTCCGTTCAAAACTGGAAAGAAGCTTTCTGAGAAACTGCTCTGTGTTCTGTGAATTCATCTCACAGAGTTACATCTTTCCCTTCAAGAAGCCTTTCGCTAAGGCTGTTCTTGTGGAATTGGCAAAGGGATATTTGGAAGCCCATAGAGGGCTATGGTGAAAAAGGAAATATCTTCCGTTCAAAACTGGAAAGAAGCTTTCTGAGAAACTGCTCTGTGTTCTGTTAATTCATCTCACAGAGTTACATCTTTCCCTTCAAGAAGCCTTTCGCTAAGGCTGTTCTTGTGGAATTGGCAAAGGGATATTTGGAATCCCATAGAGGGCTATGGTGAAAAAGGAAATATCTTTCGTTCAAAACTGGAAAGAAGCTTTCTGAGAAACTGCTCTGTGTTCTGTTAATTCATCTCACAGAGTTACATCTTTCCCTTCAAGAAGCCTTTCGCTAGGGTATTTCTTGTGGAATTGGCAAAGGGATATTTGGAAGCCCATAGAGGGCTATGTAAAAAAGGAAATATCTTCCGTTCAAAACTGGAAAGAAGCTTTCTGAGAAACTGCTCTGTGTTCTGTGAATTCATCTCACAGAGTTACATCTTTCCTTCAAGAAGCCTTTCGCTAAGGCTGTTCTTGTGGAATTGACAAAGGGATATTTGGAAACCCATAGAGGGCTATGGTGAAAAAGGAAATATCTTCCATTCAAAACTGGAAAGAAGCTTTCTGAGAAACTGCTCTGTGTTCTGTTAATTCATCTCACAGAATTACATCTTTCCCTTCAAGAAGCCTGTCGCTAAGGCTGTTCTTGTGGAATTGGCAAAGGGATATTTGGAAGCCCATAGAGGGCTATGGTGAAAAAGGAAATATCTTCCGTTCAAAACTGGAAAGAAGCTTTCTGAGAAACTTCTCTGTGTTCTGTTAATTCATCTCACAGAGTTACATCTTTCCCTTCAAGAAGCCGTTCACTAAGGCTGTTCTTGCGGAATTGGCAAAGGGATATTTGGAAGCCCATAGAGGGCTATGGTGAAAAAGGAAATATCTTCCGTTCAAAACTGGAAAGTAGCTTTCTGAGAAACTGCTCTGTGTTCTGTTAATTCATCTCACAGAGTTACATCTTTCCCTTCAAGAAGCCTTTCGCTAAGGCTGTTCTTGTGGAATAGGCAAAGGGATATTTGGAAGCCCATAGACTGCTATGGTGAAAAAGGAAATATCTTCCATTCAAAACTGGAAAGAAGCTTTCTGAGAAACTGTCTGTGTTCCGTCAATTCATCTCGCAGAGTTATATCTTTCCCTTCCAGATGCCTTTCGCTAAGGCTGTTCTTGTGGAATTGGCAAAGGGATATTTGGAAGCCCATAGAGGGCTATGGTGAAAAAGGAAGTATCTTCCGTTCAAAACTGGAAAGAAGCTTTCTGACATACTGCTCTGTGTTCTTTTAATTCATCTCACAGAGTTACATCTTTCCCTTCAAGGAGCCTTTCGCTAAGGATGTTCTTGCGGAATTGGCAAATGGATATTTGGAAACCCATAGAAGTCTACGGTGAAAAAGGAAATACCTTCCGTTCAAAACTGGAAAGAAGCTTTCTGAGAAACTGCTCTGTGTTCTGTTAATTCATCTCACAGAGTTACATCTTTCCCTTCAAGAAGCCTTTCGCTAAGGCTGTTCTTGTGGAATTGGCAAAGGGATATTTGGAAGCCCATAGAGAGCTATGGTGAAAAAGGAAATATCTTCCCTTGAAAACTGGAAAGAAGCTTTCTGAGAAACTGCTCTGTGTTCTGTTAATTCATCTCACAGAGTTACATCTTTCCCTTCAAGAAGCCTTTCGCTAAGGCTGTTCTTGTGGAATTGGCAAAGGGATATTTGGAAGCCCATAGAGGGCTACGGTGAAAAAGGAAATATCTTCCATTCAAAACTCGAAAGAAGCTTTCTGAGAAACTGCTCTGTGTTCTGTTAATTCATCTCACAGAGTTACATCTTTCCCTTCAAGAAGCCTTTCGCTAAGGCTGTTCTTGTGGAATTGGCAAAGGGATATTTGGAAGCCCGTAGAGGTCTACAGTGAAAAAGGAAATATCTTCCGTTCAAAACTGGAAAGAAGCTTTCTGAGAAACTGCTCTGTGTTCTGTTAATTCATCTCACAGAGTTACATCTTTCCCTTCAAGAAGCCTTTCGCTAAGGCTGTTCTTGTGGAATTGGCAAAGGGATATTCGGAAGCCCATAGAGGGCTATGGTGAAAAAGGAAATATCTTCCGTTCAAAACTGGAAAGAAGATTTCTGAGAAACTGCTCTGTGTTCTGTTAATTCATCTCACAGAGTTACATCTTTCCCTTGAAGAAGCCTTTCGCTAAGGCTGTTCTTGTGGAATTGGCAAAGGGATATTTGGAATCCCATAGAGGGCTTCGGTGAAAAAGGAAATATCTTCCATTCAAAACTGGAAAGAAGCTTTCTGAGAAACTGCTCTGTGTTCTGTTAATTCATCTCACAGAGTTACATCTTTCCCTTCAAGAAGCCTTTCGCTAAGGCTGTTCTTGTGGAATTGGCAAAGGGATATTTGGAAGCCCATAGAGGGCTATGGTGAAAAAGGAAATATCTTCCGTTCAAAACTGGAAAGAAGCTTTCTGAGAAACTGCTCTGTGTTCTGTTAATTCATCTCACAGAGTTACATCTTTCCCTACAAGAAGCCTTTCGCTAAGGCTGTTCATGTGGAATTGGCAAAGGGATATTGGGAAGCCCTTAGAGGGCTATGGTAAAAAAGGAAATATCTTCCGTTCAAAACTAGAAAGAAGCTTTCTGAGAAACTGCTCTGTGTTCTGTTAATTCATCTCACAGAGTTACATCTTTCCCCACAAGAAGCCTTTCGCTAAGGCTGTTCATGTGGAATTGGCAAAGGGATATTTGGAAGCCCATAGAGGGCTATGGTAAAAAAGGAAATATCTTCCGTTCAAAACTAGAAAGAAGCTTTCTGAGAAACTGCTCTGTGTTCTGTTAATTTATCTCAGAGAGTTACATCTTTCCCTTCCAGAAGCCTTTCGCTAAGGCTGTTCTTGTGGAATTGGCAAAGGGATATTTGGAAGCCCATAGAGGGCTATGGTGAAAAAGGAATTATCTTCCGTTCAAAACTGGAAAGAAGCTTTCTGAGAAACTGCTCTGTGTTCTGTTAATTCATCTCACAGAGTTACATCTTTCCCTTCAAGAAGCCTTTCGCTAAGGCTGTTCTTGTGGAATTGGCAAAGGGATATTTGGAAGCCCATAGAGAGCTATGGTGAAAAAGGAAATATCTTTCGTTCAAAACTGGAAAGAAGCTTTCTGAGAAACTGCTCTGTGTTCTGTTAATTCATCTCACAGAGTTACATCTTTCCCTTCAAGAAGCCTTTCGCTAAGGTTTTTTTTGTGGAATTGGCAAAGGTATATTTGGAAGCCCATAGAGGGCTATGGCGAAAAAGGAAATATATTCCGTTCAAAACTGGAAAGAAGCTTTCTGAGAAACTGCTCTGTGTTCCGTTAATTCATCTCACAGAGTTACATCTTTCCCTTCAAGAAGCCTTTCGCTAAGGTTTTTCTTGTGGAATTGGCAAAGGGATATTTGGAAGCCCATAGAGGGCTATGTAAAAAAGGAAATATATTCCGTTCAAAACTGGAAAGAAGCTTTCTGAGAAACTGCTCTGTGTTCTGTGAATTCATCTCACAGAGTTACATCTTTCCTTCAAGAAGCCTTTCGCTAAGGCTGTTCTTGTGGAATTGACAAAGGGATATTTGGAAACCCATAGAGGGCTATGGTGAAAAAGGAAATATCTTCCATTCAAAACTGGAAAGAAGCTTTCTGAGAAACTGCTCTGTGTTCTGTTAATTCATCTCACAGAATTACATCTTTCCCTTCAAGAAGCCTGTCGCTAAGGCTGTTCTTGTGGAATTGGCAAAGGGATATTTGGAAGCCCATAGAGGGCTATGGTGAAAAAGGAAATATCTTCCGTTCAAAACTGGAAAGAAGCTTTCTGAGAAACTTCTCTGTGTTCTGTTAATTCATCTCACAGAGTTACATCTTTCCCTTCAAGAAGCCGTTCACTAAGGCTGTTCTTGTGGAATTGGCAAAGGGATATTTGGAAGCCCATAGAGGGCTATGGTGAAAAAGGAAATATCTTCCGTTCAAAACTGGAAAGTAGCTTTCTGAGAAACTGCTCTGTGTTCTGTGAATTCATCTCACAGAGTTACATCTTTCCCTTCAAGAAGCCTTTCGCTAAGGCTGTTCTTGTGGAATAGGCAAAGGGATATTTGGAAGCCCATAGAGTGCTATGGTGAAAAAGGAAATATCTTCCATTCAAAACTGGAAAGAAGCTTTCTGAGAAACTGCTCTGTGTTCCGTTAATTCATCACGCAGAGTTATATCTTTCCCTTCCAGATGCCTTTCGCTAAGGCTGTTCTTGTGGAATTGGCAAAGGGATATTTGGAAGCCCATAGAGGGCTATGGTGAAAAAGGAAATATCTTCCGTTCAAAACTGGAAAGAAGCTTTCTGACATACTGCTCTGTGTTCTTTTAATTCATCTCACAGAGTTACATCTTTCCCTTCAAGGAGCCTTTCGCTAAGGATGTTCTTGCGGAATTGGCAAATGGATATTTGGAAACCCATAGAGGTCTACGGTGAAAAAGGAAATACCTTCCGTTCAAAACTGGAAAGAAGCTTTCTGAGAAACTGCTCTGTGTTCTGTTAATTCATCTCACAGAGTTACATCTTTCCCTTCTAGAAGCCTTTCGCTAAGGCTGTTCTTGTGGAATTGGCAAAGGGATATTTGGAAGCCCATAGAGGGCTATGGTGAAAAAGGAAATATCTTCCCTTGAAAACTGGAAAGAAGCTTTCTGAGAAACTGCTCTGTGTTCTGTTAATTCATCTCACAGAGTTACATCTTTCCCTTCAAGAAGCCTTTCGCTAAGGCTGTTCTTGTGGAATTGGCAAAGGGATATTTGGAAGCCCATAGAGGGCTACGGTGAAAAAGGAAATATCTTCCATTCAAAACTCGAAAGAAGCTTTCTGAGAAACTGCTCTGTGTTCTGTTAATTCATCTCACAGAGTTACATCTTTCCCTTCAAGAAGCCTTTCGCTAAGGCTGTTCTTGTGGAATTGGCAAAGGGATATTTGGAAGCCCGTAGAGGTCTACAGTGAAAAAGGAAATATCTTCCGTTCAAAACTGGAAAGAAGCTTTCTGAGAAACTGCTCTGTGTTCTGTTAATTCATCTCACAGAGTTACATCTTTCTCTTCAAGAAGCCTTTCGCTAAGGCTGTTCTTGTGGAATTGGCAAAGGGATATTCGGAAGCCCATAGAGGGCTATGGTGAAAAAGGAAATATCTTCCGTTCAAAACTGGAAAGAAGCTTTCTGAGAAACTGCTCTGTGTTCTGTTAATTCATCTCACAGGGTTACATCTTTCCCTTCAAGAAGCCTTTCGCTAAGGCTGTTCTTGTGGAATTGGCAAAGGGATATTTGGAAGCCCATAAAGGGCTAGGTGAAAAAGGAAATATCTTCCGTTCAAAACTGGAAAAAAGCTTTCTGAGAATCTGCTCTGTGTTCTGTGAATTCATCTCACAGAGTTACATCTTTCCCTTCCAGAAGCCTTTCGCTAAGGCTGTTCTTGTGGAATTGGCAAAGGGATATTTGGAACCCCTTAGAGGGCTATGGTGATAAAGGAAATATCTTCCGTTCAAAACTGGAATGAAGCTTTCTGAGAAACTGCTCTGTGTTCTGTTAATTCATCTCACAGAGTTACATGTTTCCCGTCAGGAAGCCTTTCGCTAAGGCTGTTGTTGTGGAATTGGCAAAGGGATATTTGGAAGCCCATAGAGGGCTATGGAAAAAAAGGAAATATCTTCCGTTCAAAACTGGAAAGAAGCTTTCTGAGAAACTGCTCTGTGTTCTGTTAATTCATCTCAAAGAGTTACATCTTTCCCTTCAAGAAGCCTTTCGCTAAGGCTGTTCTTGTGGAATTGGCAAAGGGATATTTGGAAGCCCATAGAGGGCTATGGTGAAAAAGGAAATATCTTCCGTTCAAAACTGGAAAGAAGCTTTCTGAGAAACTGCTCTGTGTTCTGTTAATTCATCTCACAGGGTTACATCTTTCCCTTCAAGAAGCCTTTCGCTAAGGCTGTTCTTGTGGAATTGGGAAAGGGATATTTGGAAGCCCATAGAGGGCTATGGTGAAAAAGGAAATATCTTCTGTTCAAAACTGGAAAGAAGCTTTCTGAGAAACTGCTCTGTGTTCTGTTAATTCATCTCACAGAGTTACATCTTTCCCTTCAAGAAGCCTTTCGCTAAGGCTGTTCTTGTGGAATTGGCAAAGGGATATTTGGAAGCCCGTAGAGGTCTTCAGTGAAAAAGGAAATATCTTCCGTTCAAAACTGGAAAGAAGCTTTCTGAGAAACTGCTCTGTGTTCTGTTAATTCATCTCACAGAGTTACATCTTTCCCTTCAAGAAGCCTTTCTCTAAGGCTGTTCTTGTGGAATTGGCAAAGGGATATTCGGAAGCCCATAGAGGGCTATGGTGAAAAAGGAAATATCTTCCGTTCAAAACTGGAAAGAAGCTTTCTGAGAAACTGCCCTGTGTTCTGTTAATTCATCTCACAGGGTTACATCTTTCCCTTCAAGAAGCCTTTCGCTAAGGCTGTTCTTGTGGAATTGGCAAAGGGATATTTGGAAGCCCATAGAGGGCTAAGGTGAAAAAGGAAATATATTCCGTTCAAAACTGGAAAAAAGCTTTCTGAGAATCTGCTCTGTGTTCTGTTAATTCATCTCACAGAGTTACATCTTTCCCTTCCAGAAGCCTTTCGCTAAGGCTGTTCTTGTGGAATTGGCAAAGGGATATTTGGAACCCCTTAGAGGGCTATGGTGATAAAGGAAATATCTTCCGTTCAAAACTGGAAAGAAGCTTTCTGAGAAACTGCTCTGTGTTCTGTTAATTCATCTCACAGAGTTACATGTTTCCCGTCAGGAAGCCTTTCGCAAAGGCTGTTGTTGTGGAATTGGCAAAGGGATATTTGGAAGCCCATAGAGGGCTATGGAAAAAAAGGAAATATCTTCCGTTCAAAACTGGAAAGAAGCTTTCTGAGAAACTGCTCTGTGTTCTGTTAATTCATCTCACAGAGTTACATCTTTCCCTTCAAGAAGCCTTTCGCTAATGCTGTTCTTGTGGAATTGGCAAAGGGATATTTGGAAGCCCATAGAGGGCTATGGTGAAAAAGGAAATATCTTCCATTCAAAACTGGCAAGAAACTTTCTGAGAAACTGCTCTGTGTTCCGTTAATTCATCTCGCAGAGTTACATCTTTCCCTTCCAGATGCCTTTCGCTAAGGCTGTTCTTGTGGAATTGGCAAAGGGATATTTGGAAGCCCATAGATGGCTATGGTGAAAAAGGAAATATCTTCCGTTCAAAACTGGAAAGAAGCTTTCTGACATACTGCTCTGTGTTCTTTTAATTCATCTCACAGAGTTACATCTTTCCCTTCAAGGAGCCTTTCGCTAAGGATGTTCTTGCGGAATTGGTAAATGGATATTTGGAAACCCTTAGAGGTCTACGGTGAAAAAGGAAATACCTTCCGTTCAAAACTGGAAAGAAGCTTTCTGAGAAACTGCTCTGTGTTCTGTTAATTCATCTCACAGAGTTACATCTTTCCCTTCAAGAAGCCTTTCGCTAAGGCTGTTCTTGTGGAATTGGCAAAGGGATATTTGGAAGCATATAGAGGGCTATGGTGAAAAAGGAAATATCTTCCGTTCAAAACTGGAAAGAAGTTTTCTGAGAAACTGCTCTGTGTTCTGTTAATTCATCTCACAGGGTTACATCTTTCCCTTCAAGAAGCCTTTCGCTAAGGCTGTTCTTTTGGAATTGGTAAAGGGATATTTGGAAGACCATAGAGGGCTATGGTGAAAAAGGAAATATCTTCCGTTCAAAACTGGAAAGAAGCTTTCTGAGAAACTTCTCTGTGTTCTGTTAATTCATCTCACAGAGTTACATCTTTCCCTTCAAGAAGCCGTTCGCTAAGGCTGTTCTTGTGGAATTGGCAAAGGGATATTTGGAAGCCCATAGAGGGCTATGGTGAAAAAGGAAATATCTTCCGTTCAAAACTGGAAAGTAGCTTTCTGAGAAACTGCTCTGTGTTCTGTTAATTCATCTCACAGAGTTATATCTATCCCTTCAAGAAGCCTTTCGCTAAGGCTTTTCTTGTGGAATTGGCAAAGGGATATTTGGAAGCCCTTAGAGGGCTATGGTGAAAAAGGAAATATCTTCCATTCAAAACTGGAAAGAAGCTTTCTGAGAAACTGCTCTGTGTTCCGTTAATTCATCTCGCAGAGTTACATCTTTCCCTTCCAGATGCCTTTCGCTAAGGCTGTTCTTGTGGAATTGGCAAAGGGATATTTGGAAGCCCATAGAGGGCAATGGTGAAAAAGGAAATATCTTCCGTTCAAAACTGGAAAGAAGCTTTCTGACATACTGCTCTGTGTTCTTTTAATTCATCTCACAGAGTTACATCTTTCCCTTCAAGAAGCCTTTCGCTAAGGCTGTTCTTGTGGAATTGGCAACGGGATATTTGAAAGCCCATAGAGGGCTACGGTGAAAAAGGAAATATCTTCCATTCAAAACTGGAAAGAAGCTTTCTGAGAAACTGCTCTGTGTTCTGTTAATTCATCTCACAGAGTTACATCTTTCACTTCAAGAAGCCTTTCGCTAAGGCTGTTCTTGTGGAATTCGCAAAGGGATATTTGGAAGCCCATAGAGGTCTATGGTGAAAATGGAAATATCTTCCGTTCAAAACTGGAAAGAAGCTTTCTGAGAAACTGCTCTGTGTTCTGTTAATTCATCTCACAGAGTTACATCTTTCCCTTCAAGAAGCCTTTCGCTAAGGCTGTTCTTGTGGAATTGGCAAAGGGATATTCGGAAGCCCATAGAGGGCTACGGAGAAAAAGGAAATGTCTCCCGTTCAAAACTGGAAAGAAGCTTTCTGAGAAACTGCTCTGTGTTCTGTTAATTCATCTCACAGGATTACATCTTTCCCTTCAAGAAGACTTTCGCTAAGTCTGTTCTTGTGGAATTGGCAAAGGGATATTTGGAAGCCCATAGAGGGCTATGGTGAAAAAGGAAATATCTTCCGTTCAAAACTGGAAAAAAGCTTTCTGAGAATCTGCTCTGTGTTCTGTTAATTCATCTCACAGAGTTACATCTTTCCCTTCCAGAAGCCTTTCGCTAAGGCTGTTCTTGTGGAATTGGCAAAGGGATATTTGGAAGCCCATAGGGCTATGGTGAAAAACGAAATATCTTCCGTTCAAAACTGGAAAGAAGCTTTCTGAGAAACTGCTCTGTGTTCTGTTAATTCATCTCACAGAGTTACATGTTTCCCGTCAGGAAGCCTTTCGCTAAGGCTTTTGTTGTGGACTTGGCAAAGGGATATTTGTAAGCCCATAGAGGGCTTTGGAAAAAAAGGAAATATCTTCCGTTCAAAACTGGAAAGAAGCTTTCTGAGAAACTGCTCTGTGTTCTGTTAATTCATCTCACAGAGTTACATCTTTCCCTTCAAGAAGCCTTTCGCTAAGGCTGTTCTTGTGGAATTGGCAAAGGGATATTTGGAAGCCCATAGAGGGCTATGGTGAAAAACGAAATATCTTCCGTTCAAAACTGGAAAGTAGCTTTCTGAGAAACTGCTCTGTGTTCTGTTAATTCATCTCACAGAGTTACATCTTTCCCTTCAAGAAGCCTTTCGCTAAGGCTGTTCTTGTGGAATTGGCAAAGGGATATTTGGAAGCCCATAGAGGGCTATGGTGAAAAAGGAAATATCTTCCGTTCAAAACTGGAAAGAAGCTTTCTGAGAAACTTCTCTGTGTTCTGTTAATTCATTTCACAGAGTTACATCTTTCCCTTCAAGAAGCCGTTCGCTAAGGCTGTTCTTGTGGAATTGGCAAAGGGATATTTGGAAGCCCATAGAGGGCTATGGTGAAAAAGGAAATATCTTCCGTTCAAAACTGGAAAGTAGCTTTCTGAGAAACTGCTCTGTGTTCTGTTAATTCATCTCACAGGGTTACATCTTTCCCTTCAAGAAGCCTTTCGCTAAGGCTGTTCTTGTGGAATTGGCAAAGGGATATTTGAAGCCCATAGAGGGCTATGGTGAAAAAGGAAATATCTTCCATTCAAAACTGGCAAGAAGCTTTCTGAGAAACTGCTCTGTGTTCCGTAAATTCATCTCGCAGAGTTACATCTTTCCCTTCCAGATGCCTTTCGTTAAGGCTGTTCTTGTGGAATTGGCAAAGGGATATTTGGAAGCCCATAGATGGCTATGGTGAAAAAGGAAATATCCTCCGTTCAAAACTGGAAAGAAGCTTTCTGACATACTGCTCTGTGTTCTTTTAATTCATCTCACAGAGTTACATCTTTCCCTTCAAGGAGCCTTTCGCTAAGGATGTTCTTGCGGAATTCGCAAATGGATATTTGGAAACCCATAGAGGTCTACGGTGAAAAAGGAAATACCTTCCGTTGAAAACTGGAAAGAAGCTTTCTGAGAAACTGCTCTGTGTTCTGTTAATTCATCTCACAGAGTTACATCTTTCCCTTCAAGAAGCCTTTCGCTAAGGCTGTTCTTTTGGAATTGGCAAAGGGATATTTGGAAGCCCATAGAGGGCTATGGTGAAAAAGGAAGTATCTTCCCTTGAAAACTAGAAAGAAGCTTTCTGAGAAACTGCTCTGTGTTCTGTTAATTCATCTCACAGAGTTACATCTTTCCCTTCAAGAAGCCTTTCGCTAAGGCTGTTCTTGTGGAATTGGCAAAGGGATATTTGGAAGCCCATAGAGGGCTACGGTGATAAAGGAAATATCTTCCATTCAAAACTGGAAAGAAGCTTTCTGAGAAACTGCTCTGTGTTCTGTTAATTCATCTCACAGAGTTACATCTTTCCCTTCAAGAAGCCTTTCGCTAAGGCTGTTCTTGTGGAATTGGCAAAAGGATATTTGGAAGGTCATAGAGGTCTATGGTGAAAAAGGAAATATCTTCCGTTCAAAACTGTAAAGAAGCTTTCTGAGAAACTGCTCTGTGTTCTGTTAATTCATCTCACAGAGTTACATGTTTCCCTTCTAGAAGCCTTTCGCTAAGGCTGTTCTTGTGGAATTGGCAAAGGGATATTTGGAAGCCCATAGAGGGCTATGGTGAAAAAGGAAATAACTTCCCTTGAAAACTGGAAAGAAGCTTTCTGAGAAACTGCTCTGTGTTCTGTTAATTCATCTCACAGGGTTACATCTTTCCCTTCAAGAAGACTTTCGCTAAGGCTGTTCTTGTGGAATTGGCAAAGGGATATTTGGAAGCCCATAGAGGGCTAGGTGAAAAAGGAAATATCTTCCGTTCAAAACTGGAAAAAAGCTTTCTGAGAAACTGCTCTGTGTTCTGTTAATTCATCTCACAGAGTTACATCTTTCCCTTCCAGAAGCCTTTCTCTAAGGCTGTTCTTGTGGAATTGGCAAAGGGATATTTGGAACCCCTTAGAGGGCTATGGTGATAAAGGAAATATCTTCCGTTCAAAACTGGAAAGAAGCTTTCTGAGAAACTGCTCTGTGTTCTGTTAATTCATGTCACAGAGTTACATGTTTCCCGTCAGGAAGCCTTTCGCTAAGGCTGTTGTTGTGGAATTGGCAAAGGGATATTTGGAAGCCCATAGAGGGTTATGGAAAAAAAGGAAATATCTTCCGTTCAAAACTGGAAAGAAGCTTTCTGAGAAACTGCTCTGTGTTCTGTTAATTCATCTCACAGAGTTACATCTTTCCCTTCAAGAAGCCTTTCGCTAAGGCTGTTCTTGTGGAATTGGCAAAGGGATATTTGGAAGCCCATAGAGGGCTATGGTGAAAAAGGAAATATCTTCCGTTCAAAACTGGAAAGAAGCTTTCTGAGAAACTGCTCTGTGTTCTGTTAATTCATCTCACAGGGTTACATCTTTCCCTTCAAGAAGCCTTTCGCTAAGGCTGTTCTTGTGGAATTGGGAAAGGGATATTTGGAAGCCCATAGAGGGCTAAGGTGAAAAAGGAAATATCTTCTGTTCAAAACTGGAAAGAAGCTTTCTGAGAAACTGCTCTGTGTTCTGTTAATTCATCTCACAGAGTTACATCTTTCCCTTCAAGAAGCCTTTCGCTAAGGCTGTTCTTGTGGAATTGGCAAAGGGATATTTGGAAGCCCGTAGAGGTCTACAGTGAAAAAGGAAATATCTTCCGTTCAAAACTGGAAAGAAGCTTTCTGAGAAACTGCTCTGTGTTCTGTTAATTCATCTCACAGAGTTACATCTTTCCCTTCAAGAAGCCTTTCGCTAAGGCTGTTCTTGTGGTATTGGCAAAGGGATATTCGGAAGCCCATAGAGGGCTATGGTGAAAAAGGAAATATCTTCCGTTCAAAACTGGAAAGAAGCTTTCTGAGAAACTGCTCTGTGTTCTGTTAATTCATCTCACAGGGTTACATCTTTCTCTTCAAGAAGACTTTCGCTAAGGCTGTTGTTGTGGAATTGGCAAAGGGATATTTGGAAGCCCATGGAGGGCTATGGTGAAAAAGGAAATATCTTCCGTTCAAAACTGGAAAAAAGCTTTCTGAGAATCTGCTCTGTGTTCTGTTAATTCATCTCACAGAGTTACATCTTTCCCTTCCAGAAGCCTTTCGCTAAGGCTGTTCTTGTGGAATTGGCAAAGGGATATTTGGAACCCCTTAGAGGGCTATGGTGATAAAGGAAATATCTTCCGTTCAAAACTGGAAAGAAGCTTTCTGAGAAACTGCTCTGTGGTCTGTTAATTCATCTCACAGAGTTACATGTTTCCCGTCAGGATGCCTTTCGCAAAGGCTGTTGTTGTGGAATTGGCAAAGGGATATTTGGAAGCCCATAGAGGGCTATGGAAAAAAAGGAAATATCTTCCGTTCAAAACTGGAAAGAAGCTTTCTGAGAAACTGCTCTGTGTTCTGTTAATTCATCTCACAGAGTTACATCTTTCCCTTCAAGAAGCCTTTCGCTAAGGCTGTTCTTGTGGAATTGGCAAAGGGATATTTGGAAGCCCATAGAGGGCTATGGTGAAAAAGGAAATATCTTCCATTCAAAACTGGCAAGAAACTTTCTGAGAAACTGCTCTGTGTTCCGTTAATTCATCTCGCAGAGTTACATCTTTCCCTTCCAGATGCCTTTCGCTAAGGCTGTTCTTGTGGAATTGGCAAAGGGATATTTGGAAGCCCATAGATGGCTATGGTGAAAAAGGAAATATCTTCCGTTCGAAACTGGAAAGAAGCTTTCTGACATACTGCTCTGTGTTCTTTTAATTCATCTCACAGAGTTACATCTTTCCCTTCAAGGAGCCTTTCGCTAAGGATGTTCTTGCGGAATTGGCAAATGGATATTTGGAAACCCATAGAGGTCTACGGTGAAAAAGGAAATACCTTCCGTTCAAAACTGGAAAGAAGCTTTCTGAGAAACTGCTCTGTGTTCTGTTAATTCATCTCACAGAGTTACATCTTTCCCTTCAAGAAGCCTTTCGCTAAGGCTGTTCTTGTGGAATTCGCAAAGGGATATTTGGAAGCCCATAGAGGTCTATGGTGAAAAAGGAAATATCTTCCGTTCAAAACTGGAAAGAAGCTTTCTGAGAAACTGCTCTGTGTTCTGTTAATTCATCTCACAGAGTTACATCTTTCCCTTCAAGAAGCCTTTCGCTAAGGCTGTTCTTGTGGAATTGGCAAAGGGATATTCGGAAGCCCATAGAGGGCTATGGTGAAAAAGGAAATATCTCCCGTTCAAAACTGGAAAGAAGCTTTCTGAGAAACTGCTCTGTGTTCTGTTAATTCATCTCACAGGGTTACATCTTTCCCTTCAAGAAGACTTTCGTTCAGTCTGTTCTTGTGGAATTGGCAAAGGGATATTTGGAAGCCCATAGAGGGCTATGGTGAAAAAGGAAATATCTTCCGTTCAAAACTGGAAAAAAGCTTTCTGAGAATCTGCTCTGTGTTCTGTTAATTCATCTCACAGAGTTACATCTTTCCCTTCCAGAAGCCTTTCGCTAAGGCTGTTCTTGTGGAATTGGCAAAGGGATATTTGGAAGCCCATAGAGGGCTATGGTGAAAAAGGAAATATCTTCCGTTCAAAACTGGAAAGAAGCTTTCTGAGAAACTGCTCTGTGTTCTGTTAATTCATCTCACAGAGTTACATGTTTCCCGTCAGGAAGCCTTTCGCTAAGGCTTTTGTTGTGGACTTGGCAAAGGGATATTTGTAAGCCCATAGAGGGCTTTGGAAAAAAAGGAAATATCTTCCGTTCAAAACTGGAAAGAAGCTTTCAGAGAAACTGCTCTGTGTTCTGTTAATTCATCTCACAGAGTTACATGTTTCCCGTCAGGAAGCCTTTCGCTAAGGCTTTTGTTGTGGACTTGGCAAAGGGATATTTGTAAGCCCATAGAGGGCTTTGGAAAAAAAGGAAATATCTTCCGTTCAAAACTGGAAAGAAGCTTTCTGAGAAACTGCTCTGTGTTCTGTTAATTCATCTCACAGAGTTACATCTTTCCCTTCAAGAAGCCTTTCGCTAAGGCTTTTCTTGTGGAATTGGCAAAGGGATATTTGGAAGCCCATAGAGGGCTAGGTGAAAAAGGAAATATCTTCCGTTCAAAACTGGAAAGTAGCTTTCTGAGAAACTGCTCTGTGTTCTGTTAATTCATCTCACAGAGTTACATCTTTCCCTTCAAGAAGCCTTTCGCTAAGTCTGTTCTTCTGGAATTGGCAAAGGGACATTTGGAAACCCATAGAGGGCTATGGTGAAAAAGGAAATATCTTCCATTCAAAACTGGAAAGAAGCTTTCTGAGAAACTGCTCTGTGTTCTGTTAATTCATCTCACAGAGTTACATCTTTCCCTTCAAGAAGCCTTTCGCTAAGGCTGTTCTTGTGGAATTGGCAAAGGGATATTTGGAAGCCCATAAAGGGCTACGGTGAAAAAGGAAATATCTTCCATTCAAAACTGGAAAGAAGCTTTCTAAGAAACTGCTCTGTGTTCTGTTAATTCATCTCACAGAGTTACATCTTTCCCTTCAAGAAGCCTTTCGCTAAGGCTGTTCTTGTGGAATTGGCAAAAGGATATTTGGAAACCCATAGAGGTCTATGGTGAAAAAGGAAATATCTTCCGTTCAAAACTGGAAAGAAGCTTTCTGAGAAACTGCTCTGTGTTCTGTTAATTCATCTCACAGAGTTACATGTTTCCCGTCAGGAAGCCTTTCGCTAAGGCTGTTGTTGTGGAATTGGCAAAGGCATATTTGGAAGCCCATAGAGGGCTATGTAAAAAAGGAAATATCTTCCGTTCAAAACTGGAAAGAAGATTTCTGAGAAACTGCTCTGTGTTCTGTTAATTCATCTCACACAGTTACATCTTTCCCTTCAAGAAGCCTTTCGCTAAGGCTGTTCTTGTGGAATTGGCAAAGGGATATTTGGAAGCCCATAGAGGGCTATGGTGAAAAAGGAAATATCTTCCGTTCAAAACTGGAAAGAAGCTTTCTGAGAAACTGCTCTGTGTTCTGTTAATTCATCTCACAGAGTTACAACTTTCCCTTCAAGAAGCATTTCGCTAAGGCTGTTCTTGTGGAATTGGCAAAGGGATATTTGGAAGCCCATAGAGGGCTATGGTGAAAAAGGAAATATCTTCCGTTCAAAACTGGAAAGAAGCTTTCTGAGAAACTGCTCTGTGTTCTGTTAATTCATCTCACACAGTTACAACTTTCCCTTCAAGAAGCATTTCGCTAAGGCTGTTCTTGTGGAATTGGCAAAGGGATATTTGGAAGCCCATAGAGGTCTATGGTGAAAAAGGAAATATCTTCCGTTCAAAACTGGAAAGAAGCTTTCTGAGAAACTGCTCTGTGTTCTGTTAATTCATCTAACAGAGTTACATCTTTCCCTTCAAGAAGCCTTTCGCTAAGGCTGTTCTTGTGGAATTGGCAAAGGGATATTTGGAAGCCCGTAGAGGGCAATGGTGAAAAAGGAAATATCTTCCGTTCAAAACTGGAAAGTAGCTTTCTGAGAAACTGCTCTGTGTTCTGTTAATTCATCTCACAGAGTTACATCTTTCCCTTCAAGAAGCCTTTCGCTAAGGCTGTTCTTCTGGAATTGGCAAAGGGATATTTGGAAGCCCATAGAGGGCTATGGTGAAAAAGGAAATATCTTCCGTTCAAAACTGGAAAGAAGCTTTCTGAGAAACTTCTCTGTGTTTTGTTAATTCATCTCACAGAGTTACATCTTTCCCTTCAAGAAGCCGTTCTCTAAGGCTGTTCTTGTGGAATTGGCAAAGGGATATTTGGAAGCCCATAGAGGGCTATGGTGAAAAAGGAAATATCTTCAGTTCAAAACTGGAAAGTAGCTTTCTGAGAAACTGCTCTGTGTTCTGTTAATTCATCTCACAGAGTTACATCTTTCCCTTCAAGAAGCCTTTCGCTAAGGCTGTTCTTGTGGAATTGGCAAAGGGATATTTGGAAGCCCATAGAGGGCTACGGTGAAAAAGGAAATATCTTCCATTCAAAACTGGCAAGAAGCTTTCTGAGAAACTGCTCTGTGTTCCGTTAATTCATCTCGCAGAGTTACATCTTTCCCTTCCAGATGCCTTTCGCTAAGGCTGTTCTTGTGGAATTGGCAAAGGGATATTTGGAAGCCCATAGATGGCTATGGTGAAAAAGGAAATATCTTCCGTTCAAAACTGGAAAGAAGCTTTCTGACATGCTGCTCTGTGTTCTCTTAATTCATCTCACAGAGTTACATCTTTCCCGTCAAGGAGCCTTTCGCTAAGGATGTTCTTGCGGAATTGGCAAATGGATATTTGGAAACCCATAGAGGTCTACGGTGAAAAAGGAAATACCTTCCGTTCAAAACTGGAAAGAAGCTTTCTGAGATACTTCTCTGTGTTCTGTTAATTCATCTCACAGAGTTACATCTTTCCCTTCAAGAAGCCTTTCGCTAAGGCTGTTCTTGTGGAATTGGCAAAGGGATATTTGGAAGCCCATAGAGGGCTATGGTGAAAAAGGAAATATCTTCCGTTCAAAACTGGAAAGAAGCTTTCTGAGAAACTGCTCTGTGTTCTGTTAATTCATCTCACAGAGTTACATCTTTCCCTTCAAGAAGCCTTTCGCTAAGGCTGTTCTTGTGGAATTGGCAAAGGGATATTTGGAAGCCCATAGAGGGCTACGGTGAAAAAGGAAATATCTTCCCTTCAAAACTGGAAAGAAGCTTTCTGAGAAACTGCTCTGTGTTCTGTTAATTCATCTCACAGAGTTACATCTTTCCCTTCAAGAAGCCTTTCCCTAAGGCTGTTCTTGTGGAATTGGCAAAGGGATATTTGGAAGCCCAGAGAGGGCTATGGTGAAAAAGGAAATATCTTCCGTTCAAAACTGGAAAGATGCTTTCTGAGAAACTGCTCTGTGTTCTGTTAATTCATCTCACAGAGTTACATCTTTCCCTTCAAGAAGCCTTTCGCTAAGGCTGTTCTTGTGGAATTGGCAAAGGGATATTTGGAAGCCCATAGAGGGCTATGGTGAAAAAGGAAATATCTTCCCTTCAAAACTGGAAAGAATCTTTCTGAGAAACTGCTCTGTGTTCTGTTAATTCATCTCACAGAGTTACATCTTTCCCTTCAGGAAGCCTTTAGCTAAGGCTGTTCTTGTGGAATTGGCAAAGGGATATTTGGAAGCCCATAGATGGCTATGGTGAAAAAGGAAATATCCTCCGTTCAAAACTGGAAAGAAGCTTTCTGACATAGTGCTCTGTGTTCTTTTAATTCATCTCACAGAGTTACATCTTTCCCTTCAAGGAGCCTTTCGCTAAGGATGTTCTTGCGGAATTCGCAAATGGATATTTGGAAACCCATAGAGGTCTACGGTGAAAAAGGAAATACCTTCCGTTGAAAACTGGAAAGAAGCTTTCTGAGAAACTGCTCTGTGTTCTGTTAATTCATCTCACAGAGTTACATCTTTCCCTTCAAGAAGCCTTTCGCTAAGGCTGTTCTTTTGGAATTGGCAAAGGGATATTTGGAAGCCCATAGAGGGCTATGGTGAAAAAGGAAATATCTTCCCTTGAAAACTAGAAAGAAGCTTTCTGAGAAACTGCTCTGTGTTCTGTTAATTCATCTCACAGAGTTACATCTTTCCCTTCAAGAAGCCTTTCGCTAAGGCTGTTCTTGTGGAATTGGCAAAGGGATATTTGGAAGCCCATAGAGGGCTACGGTGATAAAGGAAATATCTTCCATTCAAAACTGGAAAGAAGCTTTCTGAGAAACTGCTCTGTGTTCTGTTAATTCATCTCACAGAGTTACATCTTTCCCTTCAAGAAGCCTTTCGCTAAGGCTGTTCTTGTGGAATTGGCAAAAGGATATTTGGAAGGTCATAGAGGTCTATGGTGAAAAAGGAAATATCTTCCGTTCAAAACTGTAAAGAAGCTTTCTGAGAAACTGCTCTGTGTTCTGTTAATTCATCTCACAGAGTTACATGTTTCCCTTCTAGAAGCCTTTCGCTAAGGCTGTTCTTGTGGAATTGGCAAAGGGATATTTGGAAGCCCATAGAGGGCTATGGTGAAAAAGGAAATAACTTCCCTTGAAAACTGGAAAGAAGCTTTCTGAGAAACTGCTCTGTGTTCTGTTAATTCATCTCACAGGGTTACATCTTTCCCTTCAAGAAGACTTTCGCTAAGGCTGTTCTTGTGGAATTGGCAAAGGGATATTTGGAAGCCCATAGAGGGCTAGGTGAAAAAGGAAATATCTTCCGTTCAAAACTGGAAAAAAGCTTTCTGAGAAACTGCTCTGTGTTCTGTTAATTCATCTCACAGAGTTACATCTTTCCCTTCCAGAAGCCTTTCTCTAAGGCTGTTCTTGTGGAATTGGCAAAGGGATATTTGGAACCCCTTAGAGGGCTATGGTGATAAAGGAAATATCTTCCGTTCAAAACTGGAAAGAAGCTTTCTGAGAAACTGCTCTGTGTTCTGTTAATTCATCTCACAGAGTTACATGTTTCCCGTCAGGAAGCCTTTCGCTAAGGCTGTTGTTGTGGAATTGGCAAAGGGATATTTGGAAGCCCATAGAGGGCTATGGAAAAAAAGGAAATATCTTCCGTTCAAAACTGGAAAGAAGCTTTCTGAGAAACTGCTCTGTGTTCTGTTAATTCATCTCACAGAGTTACATCTTTCCCTTCAAGAAGCCTTTCGCTAAGGCTGTTCTTGTGGAATTGGCAAAGGGATATTTGGAAGCCCATAGAGGGCTATGGTGAAAAAGGAAATATCTTCCGTTCAAAACTGGAAAGAAGCTTTCTGAGAAACTGCTCTGTGTTCTGTTAATTCATCTCACAGGGTTACATCTTTCCCTTCAAGAAGCCTTTCGCTCAGGCTGTTCTTGTGGAATTGGGAAAGGGATATTTGGAAGCCCATAGAGGGCTAAGGTGAAAAAGGAAATATCTTCTGTTCAAAACTGGAAAGAAGCTTTCTGAGAAACTGCTCTGTGTTCTGTTAATTCATCTCACAGAGTTACATCTTTCCCTTCAAGAAGCCTTTCGCTAAGGCTGTTCTTGTGGAATTGGCAAAGGGATATTTGGAAGCCCGTAGAGGTCTACAGTGAAAAAGGAAATATCTTCCGTTCAAAACTGGAAAGAAGCTTTCTGAGAAACTGCTCTGTGTTCTGTTAATTCATCTCACAGAGTTACATCTTTCCCTTCAAGAAGCCTTTCGCTAAGGCTGTTCTTGTGGTATTGGCAAAGGGATATTCGGAAGCCCATAGAGGGCTATGGTGAAAAAGGAAATATCTTCCGTTCAAAACTGGAAAGAAGCTTTCTGAGAAACTGCTCTGTGTTCTGTTAATTCATCTCACAGGGTTACATCTTTCTCTTCAAGAAGACTTTCGCTAAGGCTGTTCTTGTGGAATTGGCAAATGGATATTTGGAAGCCCATGGAGGGCTATGGTGAAAAAGGAAATATCTTCCGTTCAAAACTGGAAAAAAGCTTTCTGAGAATCTGCTCTGTGTTCTGTTAATTCATCTCACAGAGTTACATCTTTCCCTTCCAGAAGCCTTTCGCTAAGGCTGTTCTTGTGGAATTGGCAAAGGGATATTTGGAACCCCTTAGAGGGCTATGGTGATAAAGGAAATATCTTCCGTTCAAAACTGGAAAGAAGCTTTCTGAGAAACTGCTCTGTGGTCTGTTAATTCATCTCACAGAGTTACATGTTTCCCGTCAGGAAGCCTTTCGCAAAGGCTGTTGTTGTGGAATTGGCAAAGGGATATTTGGAAGCCCATAGAGGGCTATGGAAAAAAAGGAAATATCTTCCGTTCAAAACTGGAAAGAAGCTTTCTGAGAAACTGCTCTGTGTTCTGTTAATTCATCTCACAGAGTTACATCTTTCCCTTCAAGAAGCCTTTCGCTAAGGCTGTTCTTGTGGAATTGGCAAAGGGATATTTGGAAGCCCATAGAGGGCTATGGTGAAAAAGGAAATATCTTCCATTCAAAACTGGCAAGAAACTTTCTGAGAAACTGCTCTGTGTTCCGTTAATTCATCTCGCAGAGTTACATCTTTCCCTTCCAGATGCCTTTCGCTAAGGCTGTTCTTGTGGAATTGGCAAAGGGATATTTGGAAGCCCATAGATGGCTATGGTGAAAAAGGAAATATCTTCCGTTCAAAACTGGAAAGAAGCTTTCTGACATACTGCTCTGTGTTCTTTTAATTCATCTCACAGAGTTACATCTTTCCCTTCAAGGAGCCTTTCGCTAAGGATGTTCTTGCGGAATTGGCAAATGGATATTTGGAAACCCATAGAGGTCTACGGTGAAAAAGGAAATACCTTCCGTTCAAAACTGGAAAGAAGCTTTCTGAGAAACTGCTCTGTGTTCTGTTAATTCATCTCACAGAGTTACATCTTTCCCTTCAAGAAGCCTTTCGCTAAGGCTGTTCTTTTGGAATTGGCAAAGGGATATTTGGAAGCATATAGAGGGCTATGGTGAAAAAGGAAATACCTTCCGTTCAAAACTGGAAAGAAGTTTTCTGAGATACTGCTCTGTGTTCTGTTAATTCATCTCACAGGGTTACATCTTTCCCTTCAAGAAGCCTTTCGCTAAGGCTGTTCTTTTGGAATTGGCAAAGGGATATTTGGAAGACCATAGAGGGCTATGGTGAAAAAGGAAATATCTTCCGTTCAAAACTGGAAAGAAGCTTTCTGAGAAACTTCTCTGTGTTCTGTTAATTCATCTCACAGAGTTACATCTTTCCCTTCAAGAAGCCGTTCGCTAAGGCTGTTCTTGTGGAATTGGCAAAGGGATATTTGGAAGCCCATAGAGGGCTATGGTGAAAAAGGAAATATCTTCCGTTCAAAACTGGAAAGTAGCTTTCTGAGAAACTGCTCTGTGTTCTGTTAATTCATCTCACAGAGTTACATCTATCCCTTCAAGAAGCCTTTCGCTAAGGCTTTTCTTGTGGAATTCGCAAAGGGATATTTGGAAGCCCATAGAGGTCTATGGTGAAAAAGGAAATATCTTCCGTTCAAAACTGGAAAGAAGCTTTCTGACATACTGCTCTGAGTTCTTTTAATTCATCTCACAGAGTTACATCTTTCCCCTCAAGGAGCCTTTCGCTAAGGATGTTCTTGCCGTATTGGCAAATGGATATTTGGAAACCCATAGAGGTCTACGGTGAAAAAGGAAATACCTTCCGTTCAAAACTGGAAAGAAGCTTTCTGAGAAACTGCTCTGTGTTCTGTTAATTCATCTCACAGAGTTACATCTTTCCCTTCAAGAAGCCTTTCGCTAAGGCTGTTCTTGTGGAATTGGCAACGGGATATTTGAAAGCCCATAGAGGGCTACGGTGAAAAAGGAAATATCTTCCATTCAAAACTGGAAAGAAGCTTTCTGAGAAACTGCTCTGTGCTCTGTTAATTCATCTCACAGAGTTACATCTTTCCCTTCAAGAAGCCTTTCGCTAAGGCTGTTCTTGTGGAATTCGCAAAGGGATATTTGGAAGCCCATAGAGGTCTATGGTGAAAAAGGAAATATCTTCCGTTCAAAACTGGAAAGAAGCTTTCTGAGAAACTGCTCTGTGTTCTGTTAATTCATCTCACACAGTTACATCTTTCCCTTCAAGAAGCCTTTCGCTAAGGCTGTTCTTGTGGAATTGGCAAAGGGATATTCGGAAGCCCATAGAGGGCTATGGTGAAAAAGGAAATATCTCCCGTTCAAAACTGGAAAGAAGCTTTCTGAGAAACTGCTCTGTGTTCTGTTAATTCATCTCACAGGGTTACATCTTTCCCTTCAAGAAGACTTTCGCTAAGTCTGTTCTTGTGGAATTGGCAAAGGGATATTTGGAAGCCCATAGAGGGCTATGGTGAAAAAGGAAATATCTTCCGTTCAAAACTGGAAAAAAGCTTTCTGAGAATCTGCTCTGTGTTCTGTTAATTCATCTCACAGAGTTACATCTTTCCCTTCCAGAAGCCTTTCGCTAAGGCTGTTCTTGTGGAATTGGCAAAGGGATATTTGGAAGCCCATAGAGGGCTATGGTGAAAAAGGAAATATCTTCCGTTCAAAACTGGAAAGAAGCTTTCTGAGAAACTGCTCTGTGTTCTGTTAATTCATCTCACAGAGTTACATGTTTCCCGTCAGGAAGCCTTTCGCTAAGGCTTTTGTTGTGGACTTGGCAAAGGGATATTTGTAAGCCCATAGAGGGCTTTGGAAAAAAAGGAAATATCTTCCGTTCAAAACTGGAAAGAAGCTTTCTGAGAAACTGCTCTGTGTTCTGTTAATTCATCTCACAGAGTTACATGTTTCCCGTCAGGAAGCCTTTCGCTAAGGCTTTTGTTGTGGACTTGGCAAAGGGATATTTGTAAGCCCATAGAGGGCTTTGGAAAAAAAGGAAATATCTTCCGTTCAAAACTGGAAAGAAGCTTTCTGAGAAACTGCTCTGTGTTCTGTTAATTCATCTCACAGAGTTACATCTTTCCCTTCAAGAAGCCTTTCGCTAAGGCTGTTCTTGTGGAATTGGCAAAGGGATATTTGGAAGCCCATAGAGGGCTATGGTGAAAAAGGAAATATCTTCCGTTCAAAACTGGAAAGTAGCTTTCTGAGAAACTGCTCTGTGTTCTGTTAATTCATCTCACAGAGTTACATCTTTCCCTTCAAGAAGCCTTTCGCTAAGTCTGTTCTTCTGGAATTGGCAAAGGGACATTTGGAAACCCATAGAGGGCTATGGTGAAAAAGGAAATATCTTCCATTCAAAACTGGAAAGAAGCTTTCTGAGAAACTGCTCTGTGTTCTGTTAATTCATCTCACAGAGTTACATCTCTCCCTTCAAGAAGCCTTTCGCTAAGGCTGTTCTTGTGGAATTGGCAAAGGGATATTTGGAAGCCCATAAAGGGCTACGGTGAAAAAGGAAATATCTTCCATTCAAAACTGGAAAGAAGCTTTCTGAGAAACTGCTCTGTGTTCTGTTAATTCATCTCACAGAGTTACATCTTTCCCTTCAAGAAGCCTTTCGCTAAGGCTGTTCTTGTGGAATTGGCAAAAGGATATTTGGAAGCCCATAGAGGTCTATGGTGAAAAAGGAAATATCTTCCGTTCAAAACTGGAAAGAAGCTTTCTGAGAAACTGCTCTGTGTTCTGTTAATTCATCTCACAGAGTTACATGTTTCCCGTCAGGAAGCCTTTCTCTAAGGCTGTTGTTGTGGAATTGGCAAAGGCATATTTGGAAGCCCATAGAGGGCTATGTAAAAAAGGAAATATCTTCCGTTCAAAACTGGAAAGAAGATTTCTGAGAAACTGCTCTGTGTTCTGTTAATTCATCTCACACAGTTACATCTTTCCCTTCAAGAAGCCTTTCGCTAAGGCTGTTCTTGTGGAATTGGCAAAGGGATATTTGGAACCCCATAGAGGGCTATGGTGAAAAAGGAAATATCTTCCGTTCAAAACTGGAAAGAAGCTTTCTGAGAAACTGCTCTGTGTTCTGTTAATTCATCTCACACAGTTACAACTTTCCCTTCAAGAAGCATTTCGCTAAGGCTGTTCTTGTGGAATTGGCAAAGGGATATTTGGAAGCCCATAGAGGGCTATGGAAAAAAAGGAAATATCTTCCGTTCAAAACTGGAAAGAAGCTTTCTGAGAAACTGCTCTGTGTTCTGTTAATTCATCTCACAGAGTTACATCTTTCCCTACAAGAAACCTTTCGCTAAGGCTGTTCTTGTGGAATTGGCAAAGGGATATTTGGAAGCCCATAGAGGCCTATTGTAAAAAAGGAAATATCTTCCGTTCAAAACTGGAAAGAAGCTTTCTGAGAAACTGCTCTGTGTTCTGTTAATTTATCTCAGAGAGTTACATCTTTCCCTTCCAGAAGCCTTTCGCTAAGGCTGTTCTTGTGGAATTGTCAAAGGGATATTTTGAAGCCCAGATAGGGCTATGGTGAAAAAGGAAATATCTTCCGTTCAAAACTGGAAAGAAGCTTTCTGAGAAACTGCTCTGTGTTCTGTTAATTCATCTCACAGAGTTACATCTTTCCCTTCAAGAAGCCTTTCGCTAAGGCTGTTCTTGTGGAATTGGCAAAGGGATATTTGGAAGCCCATAGAGGGCTATGTAAAAAAGGAAATATCTTCCGTTCAAAACTGGAAAGAAGCTTTCTGAGAAACTGCTCTGTGTTCTGTGAATTCATCTCACAGAGTTACATCTTTCCTTCAAGAAGTCTTTCGCTAAGGCTGTTCTTGTGGAATTGACAAAGGGATATTTGGAAGCCCATAGAGGGCTATGGTGAAAAAGGAAATACCTTCCGTTCAAAACTGGAAAGAAGCTTTCTGAGAAACTGCTCTGTGTTCTGTTAATTCATCTCACAGAGTTACATCTTTCCTTTCAAGAAGCCTTTCGCTAAGGCTGTTCTTGTGGAATTGGCAAAGGGATATTCGTAAGCCCATAGAGGGCTATGGTGAAAAAGGAAATATCTTCCGTTCAAAACTGGAAAGAATCTTTCTGAGAAACTGCTCTGTGTTCTGTTAATTCATCTCACAAGGTTACATCTTTCCCTTCAAGAAGACTTTCGCTAAGGTTGTTCTTGTGGAATTGGCAAAGGGATACTTGGAAGCCCATAGAGGGCTATGGTGAAAAAGGAAATATCTTCCGTTCAAAACTGGAAAAATCTTTCTGAGAAAATGCTCTGTGTTCTGTTAATTGATCTCACAGAGTTACATCTTTGCCTTCCAGAAGCCTTTCGCTAAGGCTGTTCTTGTGGAATTGGCAAAGGGATATTTGGAAGCACTTAGAGGGCTATGGTGAAAAAGGAAATATCTTCCGTTCAAAACTGGAAAGAAGCTTTCTGAGAAACTGCTCTGTGTTCTGTTAATTCATCTCACAGAGTTACATCTTTCCCTTCAGGAAGCCTTTCGCTAAGGCTGTTCTTGTGGAATTGGCAAAGGGATATTTGGAAGCCCATAGAGGTCTATGGTGAAAAAGGAAATATCTTCCGTTCAAAACTGGAAAGAAGCTTTCTGAGAAACTGCTCTGTGTTCTGTTAATTCATCTAACAGAGTTACATCTTTCCCTTCAAGAAGCCTTTCGCTAAGGCTGTTCTTGTGGAATTGGCAAAGGGATATTTGGAAGCCCATAGAGGGCAATGGTGAAAAAGGAAATATCTTCCGTTCAAAACTGGAAAGTAGCTTTCTGAGAAACTGCTCTGTGTTCTGTTAATTCATCTCACAGAGTTACATCTTTCCCTTCAAGAAGCCTTTCGCTAAGGCTGTTCTTCTGGAATTGGCAAAGGGACATCTGGAAACCCATAGAGGGCTATGGTGAAAAAGGAAATATCTTCCATTCAAAACTGGCAAGAAGCTTTCTGAGAAACTGCTCTGTGTTCCGTTAATTCATCTCGCAGAGTTACATCTTTCCCTTCCAGATGCCTTTCGCTAAGGCTGTTCTTGTGGAATTGGCAAAGGGATATTTGGAAGCCCATAGATGGCTATGGTGAAAAAGGAAATATCTTCCGTTCAAAACTGGAAAGAAGCTTTCTGACATGCTGCTCTGTGTTCTCTTAATTCATCTCACAGAGTTACATCTTTCCCGTCAAGGAGCCTTTCGCTAAGGATGTTCTTGCGGAATTGGCAAATGGATATTTGGAAACCCATAGAGGTCTACGGTGAAAAAGGAAATACCTTCCGTTCAAAACTGGAAAGAAGCTTTCTGAGATACTTCTCTGTGTTCTGTTAATTCATCTCACAGAGTTACATCTTTCCCTTCAAGAAGCCTTTCGCTAAGGCTGTTCTTGTGGAATTGGCAAAGGGATATTTGGAAGCCCATAGAGGGCTATGGTGAAAAAGGAAATATCTTCCGTTCAAAACTGGAAAGAAGCTTTCTGAGAAACTGCTCTGTGTTCTGTTAATTCATCTCACAGAGTTACATCTTTCCCTTCAAGAAGCCTTTCGCTAAGGCTGTTCTTGTGGAATTGGCAAAGGGATATTTGGAAGCCCATAGAGGGCTACGGTGAAAAAGGAAATATCTTCCCTTCAAAACTGGAAAGAAGCTTTCTGAGAAACTGCTCTGTGTTCTGTTAATTCATCTCACAGAGTTACATCTTTCCCTTCAAGAAGCCTTTCCCTAAGGCTGTTCTTGTGGAATTGGCAAAGGGATATTTGGAAGCCCAGAGAGGGCTATGGTGAAAAAGGAAATATCTTCCGTTCAAAACTGGAAAGATGCTTTCTGAGAAACTGCTCTGTGTTCTGTTAATTCATCTCACAGAGTTACATCTTTCCCTTCAAGAAGCCTTTCGCTAAGGCTGTTCTTGTGGAATTGGCAAAGGGATATTTGGAAGCCCATAGAGGGCTATGGTGAAAAAGGAAATATCTTCCCTTGAAAACTGGAAAGAATCTTTCTGAGAAACTGCTCTGTGTTCTGTTAATTCATCTCACAGAGTTACATCTTTCCCTTCAGGAAGCCTTTAGCTAAGGCTGTTCTTGTGGAATTGGCAAAGGGATATTTGGAAGCCCATAGAGGGCTATGGAAAAAAAGGAAATATCTTCCGTTCAAAACTGGAAAGAAGCTTTCTCAGAAACTGCTCTGTGTTCTGTTAATTCATCTCACAGAGTTACATCTTTCCCTACAAGAAACCTTTCGCTAAGGCTGTTCTTGTGGAATTGGCAAAGGGATATTTGGAAGCCCATAGAGGCCTATTGTAAAAAAGGAAATATCTTCCGTTCAAAACTGGAAAGAAGCTTTCTGAGAAACTGCTCTGTGTTCTGTTAATTTATCTCAGAGAGTTACATCTTTCCCTTCCAGAAGCCTTTCGCTAAGGCTGTTCTTGTGGAATTGTCAAAGGGATATTTTGAAGCCCAGATAGGGCTATGGTGAAAAAGGAAATATCTTCCGTTCAAAACTGGAAAGAAGCTTTCTGAGAAACTGCTCTGTGTTCTGTTAATTCATCTCACAGAGTTACATCTTTCCCTTCAAGAAGCCTTTCGCTAAGGCTGTTCTTGTGGAATTGGCAAAGGGATATTTGGAAGCCCATAGAGGGCTATGTAAAAAAGGAAATATCTTCCGTTCAAAACTGGAAAGAAGCTTTCTGAGAAACTGCTCTGTGTTCTGTGAATTCATCTCACAGAGTTACATCTTTCCTTCAAGAAGTCTTTCGCTAAGGCTGTTCTTGTGGAATTGACAAAGGGATATTTGGAAGCCCATAGAGGGCTATGGTGAAAAAGGAAATACCTTCCGTTCAAAACTGGAAAGAAGCTTTCTGAGAAACTGCTCTGTGTTCTGTTAATTCATCTCACAGAGTTACATCTTTCCTTTCAAGAAGCCTTTCGCTAAGGCTGTTCTTGTGGAATTGGCAAAGGGATATTCGTAAGCCCATAGAGGGCTATGGTGAAAAAGGAAATATCTTCCGTTCAAAACTGGAAAGAATCTTTCTGAGAAACTGCTCTGTGTTCTGTTAATTCATCTCACAAGGTTACATCTTTCCCTTCAAGAAGACTTTCGCTAAGGTTGTTCTTGTGGAATTGGCAAAGGGATACTTGGAAGCCCATAGAGGGCTATGGTGAAAAAGGAAATATCTTCCGTTCAAAACTGGAAAAATCTTTCTGAGAAAATGCTCTGTGTTCTGTTAATTGATCTCACAGAGTTACATCTTTGCCTTCCAGAAGCCTTTCGCTAAGGCTGTTCTTGTGGAATTGGCAAAGGGATATTTGGAAGCACTTAGAGGGCTATGGTGAAAAAGGAAATATCTTCCGTTCAAAACTGGAAAGAAGCTTTCTGAGAAACTGCTCTGTGTTCTGTTAATTCATCTCACAGAGTTACATCTTTCCCTTCAGGAAGCCTTTCGCTAAGGCTGTTCTTGTGGAATTGGCAAAGGGATATTTGGAAGCCCATAGAGGTCTATGGTGAAAAAGGAAATATCTTCCGTTCAAAACTGGAAAGAAGCTTTCTGAGAAACTGCTCTGTGTTCTGTTAATTCATCTCACAGAGTTACATCTTTCCCTTCAAGAAGCCTTTCGCTAAGGTTGTTCTTGTGGAATTGGCAAACGGATATTTGGAAGCCCTTAGAGGGCTATGTAACAAAGGAAATATCTTCCGTTCAAAACTGGAAAGAAGCTTTCTGAGAAACTGCTCTGTGTTCTGTGAATTCATCTCACAGAGTTACATCTTTCCTTCAAGAAGTCTTTCGCTAAGGCTGTTCTTGTGGAATTGACAAAGGGATATTTGGAAGCCCATAGAGGGCTATGGTGAAAAAGGAAATACCTTCCGTTCAAAACTGGAAAGAAGCTTTCTGAGAAACTGATCTGTGTTCTGTTAATTCATCTCACAGAGTTACATCTTTCCTTTCAAGAATCCTTTCGCTAAGGCTGTTCTTGTGGAATTGGCAAAGGGATATTCGGAAGCCCATAGGGGGCTATGGTGAAAAAGGAAATATCTTCCGTTCAAAACTGGAAAGAAGCTTTCTGAGAAACTGCTCTGTGTTCTGTTAATTCATCTCAAAGGGTTACATCTTTCCCTTCAAGAAGACTTTCGCTAAGGCTGTTCTTGTGGAATTGTCAAAGGGATACTTGGAAGCCCATAGAGGGCTATGGGGAAAAAGGAAATATCTTCCGTTCAAAACTGGAAAAATCTTTCTGAGAATCTGCTCTGTGTTCTGTTAATTCATCTCACAGAGTTACATCTTTGCCTTCCAGAAGCCTTTCGCTAAGGCTGTTCTTGTGGAATTGGCAAAGGGATATTTGGAAGCACTTAGAGGGCTATGGTGGTAAAGGAAATATCTTCCGTTCAAAACTGGAAAGAAGCTTTCTGAGAAACTGCTCTGTGTTCTGTTAATTCATCTCACAGAGTTACATGTTTCCCGTCAGGAAGCCTTTCGCTAAGGCTGTTGTTGTGGAATTGGCAAAGGGATATTTGGAAGCCCATAGAGGGCTATGGAAAAAAAGGAAATATCTTCCGTTCAAAACTGGAAAGAAGCTTTCTGAGAAACTGCTCTGTGTTCTGTTAATTCATCTCACAGAGTTACATCTTTCCCTTCAAGAAGCCTTTCGCTAAGGCTGTTCTTGTGGAATTGGCAAAGGGATATTTGGAAGCCCATAGAGGGCTATGGTGAAAAAGGAAATATCTTCCGTTCAAAACTGGAAAGTAGCTTTCTGAGAAACTGCTCTGTGTTCTGTTAATTCATCTCACAGAGTTACATCTTTCCCTTCAAGAAGCCTTTCGCTAAGGCTGTTCTTCTGGAATTGGCAAAGGGACATTTGGAAACCCATAGAGGGCTATGGTGAAAAAGGAAATATCTTCCATTCAAAACTGGAAAGAAGCTTTCTGAGAAACTGCTCTGTGTTCTGTGAATTCATCTCACACAGTTACAACTTTCCCTTCAAGAAGCATTTCGCTAAGGCTGTTCTTGTGGAATTGGCAAAGGGATATTTGGAAGCCCGTAGAGGTCTATGGTGAAAAAGGAAATATCTTCCGTTCAAAACTGGAAAGAAGCTTTCTGAGAAACTGCTCTGTGTTCTGTTAATTCATCTAACAGAGTTACATCTTTCCCTTCAAGAAGCCTTTCGCTAAGGCTGTTCTTGTGGAATTGGCAAAGGGATATTTGGAAGCCCATAGAGGGCAATGGTGAAAAAGGAAATATCTTCCGTTCAAAACTGGAAAGTAGCTTTCTGAGAAACTGCTCTGTGTTCTGTTAATTCATCTCACAGAGTTACATCTTTCCCTTCAAGAAGCCTTTCGCTAAGGCTGTTCTTCTGGAATTGGCAAAGGGACATCTGGAAACCCATAGAGGGCTATGGTGAAAAAGGAAATATCTTCCATTCAAAACTGGAAAGAAGCTTTCTGAGAAACTGCTCTGTGTTCTGTTAATTCATCTCACAGAATTACATCTTTCCCTTCAAGAAGCCTTTCGCTAAGGCTGTTCTTGTGGAATTGGCAAAGGGATATTTGGAAGCCCATAGAGGGCTATGGTGAAAAAGGAAATATCTTCCGTTCAAAACTGGAAAGAAGCTTTCTGAGAAACTTCTCTGTGTTCTGTTAATTCATCTCACAGAGTTACATCTTTCCCTTCAAGAAGCCGTTCTCTAAGGCTGTTCTTGTGGAATTGGCAAAGGGATATTTGGAAGCCCATAGAGGGCTATGGTGAAAAAGGAAATATCTTCAGTTCAAAACTGGAAAGTAGCTTTCTGAGAAACTGCTCTGTGTTCTGTTAATTCATCTCACAGAGTTACATCTTTCCCTTCAAGAAGCCTTTCGCTAAGGCTGTTCTTGTGGAATTGGCAAAGTGATATTTGGAAGCCCATAGAGGGCTATGGTGAAAAAGGAAATATCTTCCATTCAAAACTGGCAAGAAGCTTTCTGAGAAACTGCTCTGTGTTCCGTTAATTCATCTCGCAGAGTTACATCTTTCCCTTCCAGATGCCTTTCGCTAAGGCTGTTCTTGTGGAATTGGCAAAGGGATATTTGGAAGCCCATAGATGGCTATGGTGAAAAAGGAAATATCTTCCGTTCAAAACTGGAAAGAAGCTTTCTGACATGCTGCTCTGTGTTCTCTTAATTCATCTCACAGAGTTACATCTTTCCCTTCAAGGAGCCTTTCGCTAAGGATGTTCTTGCGGAATTGGCAAATGGATATTTGGAAACCCATAGAGGTCTACGGTGAAAAAGGAAATACCTTCCGTTCAAAACTGGAAAGAAGCTTTCTGAGATACTTCTCTGTGTTCTGTTAATTCATCTCACAGAGTTATATCTTTCCCTTCAAGAAGCCTTTCGCTAAGGCTGTTCTTGTGGAATTGGCAAAGGGATATTTGGAAGCCCATAGAGGGCTATGGTGAAAAAGGAAATATCTTCCGTTCAAAACTGGAAAGAAGCTTTCTGAGAAACTGCTCTGTGTTCTGTTAATTCATCTCACAGAGTTACATCTTTCCCTTCAAGAAGCCTTTCGCTAAGGCTGTTCTTGTGGAATTGGCAAAGGGATATTTGGAAGCCCATAGAGGGCTACGGTGAAAAAGGAAATATCTTCCCTTCAAAACTGGAAAGAAGCTTTCTGAGAAACTGCTCTGTGTTCTGTTAATTCATCTCACAGAGTTACATCTTTCCCTTCAAGAAGCCTTTCCCTAAGGCTGTTCTTGTGGAATTGGCAAAGGGATATTTGGAAGCCCAGAGAGGGCTATGGTGAAAAAGGAAATATCTTCCGTTCAAAACTGGAAAGATGCTTTCTGAGAAACTGCTCTGTGTTCTGTTAATTCATCTCACAGAGTTACATCTTTCCCTTCAAGAAGCCTTTCGCTAAGGCTGTTCTTGTGGAATTGGCAAAGGGATATTTGGAAGCCCATAGAGGGCTATGGTGAAAAAGGAAATATCTTCCCTTGAAAACTGGAAAGAATCTTTCTGAGAAACTGCTCTGTGTTCTGTTAATTCATCTCACAGAGTTACATCTTTCCCTTCAGGAAGCCTTTAGCTAAGGCTGTTCTTGTGGAATTGGCAAAGGGATATTTGGAAGCCCATAGAGGGCTATGGAAAAAAAGGAAATATCTTCCGTTCAAAACTGGAAAGAAGCTTTCTGAGAAACTGCTCTGTGTTCTGTTAATTCATCTCACAGAGTTACATCTTTCCCTACAAGAAACCTTTCGCTAAGGCTGTTCTTGTGGAATTGGCAAAGGGATATTTGGAAGCCCATAGAGGCCTATTGTAAAAAAGGAAATATCTTCCGTTCAAAACTGGAAAGAAGCTTTCTGAGAAACTGCTCTGTGTTCTGTTAATTTATCTCAGAGAGTTACATCTTTCCCTTCCAGAAGCCTTTCGCTAAGGCTGTTCTTGTGGAATTGTCAAAGGGATATTTTGAAGCCCAGATAGGGCTATGGTGAAAAAGGAAATATCTTCCGTTCAAAACTGGAAAGAAGCTTTCTGAGAAACTGCTCTGTGTTCTGTTAATTCATCTCACAGAGTTACATCTTTCCCTTCAAGAAGCCTTTCGCTAAGGCTGTTCTTGTGGAATTGGCAAAGGGATATTTGGAAGCCCATAGAGGGCTATGTAAAAAAGGAAATATCTTCTGTTCAAAACTGGAAAGAAGCTTTCTGAGAAACTGCTCTGTGTTCTGTGAATTCATCTCACAGAGTTACATCTTTCCTTCAAGAAGTCTTTCGCTAAGGCTGTTCTTGTGGAATTGACAAAGGGATATTTGGAAGCCCATAGAGGGCTATGGTGAAAAAGGAAATACCTTCCGTTCAAAACTGGAAAGAAGCTTTCTGAGAAACTGCTCTGTGTTCTGTTAATTCATCTCACAGAGTTACATCTTTCCTTTCAAGAAGCCTTTCGCTAAGGCTGTTCTTGTGGAATTGGCAAAGGGATATTCGTAAGCCCTTAGAGGGCTATGGTGAAAAAGGAAATATCTTCCGTTCAAAACTGGAAAGAATCTTTCTGAGAAACTGCTCTGTGTTCTGTTAATTCATCTCACAAGGTTACATCTTTCCCTTCAAGAAGACTTTCGCTAAGGTTGTTCTTGTGGAATTGGCAAAGGGATACTTGGAAGCCCATAGAGGGCTATGGTGAAAAAGGAAATATCTTCCGTTCAAAACTGGAAAAATCTTTCTGAGAAAATGCTCTGTGTTCTGTTAATTGATCTCACAGAGTTACATCTTTGCCTTCCAGAAGCCTTTCGCTAAGGCTGTTCTTGTGGAATTGGCAAAGGGATATTTGGAAGCACTTAGAGGGCTATGGTGAAAAAGGAAATATCTTCCGTTCAAAACTGGAAAGAAGCTTTCTGAGAAACTGCTCTGTGTTCTGTTAATTCATCTCACAGAGTTACATCTTTCCCTTCAGGAAGCCTTTCGCTAAGGCTGTTCTTGTGGAATTGGCAAAGGGATATTTGGAAGCCCATAGAGGTCTATGGTGAAAAAGGAAATATCTTCCGTTCAAAACTGGAAAGAAGCTTTCTGAGAAACTGCTCTGTGTTCTGTTAATTCATCTCACAGAGTTACATCTTTCCCTTCAAGAAGCCTTTCGCTAAGGTTGTTCTTGTGGAATTGGCAAACGGATATTTGGAAGCCCATAGAGGGCTATGTAACAAAGGAAATATCTTCCGTTCAAAACTGGAAAGAAGCTTTCTGAGAAACTGCTCTGTGTTCTGTGAATTCATCTCACAGAGTTACATCTTTCCTTCAAGAAGTCTTTCGCTAAGGCTGTTCTTGTGGAATTGACAAAGGGATATTTGGAAGCCCATAGAGGGCTATGGTGAAAAAGGAAATACCTTCCGTTCAAAACTGGAAAGAAGCTTTCTGAGAAACTGATCTGTGTTCTGTTAATTCATCTCACAGAGTTACATCTTTCCTTTCAAGAAGCCTTTCGCTAAGGCTGTTCTTGTGGAATTGGCAAAGGGATATTCGGAAGCCCATAGGGGGCTATGGTGAAAAAGGAAATATCTTCAGTTCAAAACTGGAAAGAAGCTTTCTGAGAAACTGCTCTGTGTTCTGTTAATTCATCTCAAAGGGTTACATCTTTCCCTTCAAGAAGACTTTCGCTAAGGCTGTTCTTGTGGAATTGTCAAAGGGATACTTGGAAGCCCATAGAGGGCTATCGGGAAAAAGGAAATATCTTCCGTTCAAAACTGGAAAAATCTTTCTGAGAATCTGCTCTGTGTTCTGTTAATTCATCTCACAGAGTTACATCTTTGCCTTCCAGAAGCCTTTCGCTAAGGCTGTTCTTGTGGAATTGGCAAAGGGATATTTGGAAGCACTTAGAGGGCTATGGTGGTAAAGGAAATATCTTCCGTTCAAAACTGGAAAGAAGCTTTCTGAGAAACTGCTCTGTGTTCTGTTAATTCATCTCACAGAGTTACATGTTTCCCGTCAGGAAGCCTTTCGCTAAGGCTGTTGTTGTGGAATTGGCAAAGGGATATTTGGAAGCCCATAGAGGGCTATGGAAAAAAAGGAAATATCTTCCGTTCAAAACTGGAAAGAAGCTTTCTGAGAAACTGCTCTGTGTTCTGCTAATTCATCTCACAGAGTTACATCTTTCCCTTCAAGAAGCCTTTCGCTAAGGCTGTTCTTGTGGAATTGGCAAAGGGATATTTGGAAGCCCATAGAGGGCTATGGTGAAAAAGGAAATATCTTCCGTTCAAAACTGGAAAGTAGCTTTCTGAGAAACTGCTCTGTGTTCTGTTAATTCATCTCACAGAGTTACATCTTTCCCTTCAAGAAGCCTTTCGCTAAGGCTGTTCTTCTGGAATTGGCAAAGGGACATTTGGAAACCCATAGAGGGCTATGGTGAAAAAGGAAATATCTTCCATTCAAAACTGGAAAGAAGCTTTCTGAGAAACTGCTCTGTGTTCTGTGAATTCATCTCACACAGTTACAACTTTCCCTTCAAGAAGCATTTCGCTAAGGCTGTTCTTGTGGAATTGGCAAAGGGATATTTGGAAGCCCATAGAGGTCTATGGTGAAAAAGGAAATATCTTCCGTTCAAAACTGGAAAGAAGCTTTCTGAGAAACTGCTCTGTGTTCTGTTAATTCATCTAACAGAGTTACATCTTTCCCTTCAAGAAGCCTTTCGCTAAGGCTGTTCTTGTGGAATTGGCAAAGGGATATTTGGAAGCCCATAGAGGGCAATGGTGAAAAAGGAAATATCTTCCGTTCAAAACTGGAAAGTAGCTTTCTGAGAAACTGCTCTGTGTTCTGTTAATTCATCTCACAGAGTTACATCTTTCCCTTCAAGAAGCCTTTCGCTAAGGCTGTTCTTCTGGAATTGGCAAAGGGACATCTGGAAACCCATAGAGGGCTATGGTGAAAAAGGAAATATCTTCCATTCAAAACTGGAAAGAAGCTTTCTGAGAAACTGCTCTGTGTTCTGTTAATTCATCTCACAGAATTACATCTTTCCCTTCAAGAAGCCTTTCGCTAAGGCTGTTCTTGTGGAATTGGCAAAGGGATAATCGGAGCCCGTAGAGGGCTATGGTGAAAAAGGAACTATCTCCCGTTCAAAACTGGAAAGAAGCCTTCTGAGAAACTGCTCTGTGTTCTGTTAATTCATCTCACAAGGTTACATCTTTTCCTTCAAGAAGACTTTCGCTAAGGCTGTTCTTGTGGAATTGGCAAAGGGATATTTGGAAGCCCATAGAGGGCTATGGTGAAAAAGGAAATATCTTCCGTTCAAAACTGGAAAAAAGCTTTCTGATAATCTGCTCTGTGTTCTGTTAATTCATCTCACAGAGTTACATCTTTCCCTTCCAGAAGCCTTTCGCTAAGGCTGTTCTTGTGGAATTGGCAAAGGGATATTTGGAAGCCCATAGAGGGCTACGGTGAAAAAGGAATTATCTTCCATTCAAAACTGGAAAGAAGCTTTCTGAGAAACTGCTCTGTGTTCTGTTAATTCATCTCACAGAGTTACATGTTTCCCGTCAGGAAGCCTTTCGCTAAGGCTTTTGTTGTGGAATTGGCAAAGGGATATTTGGAAGCCCATAGAGGGCATTGGAAAAAAAGGAAATATCTTCCGTTCAAAACTGGAAAGAAGCTTTCTGAGAAACTGCTCTGTGTTCTGTTAATTCATCTCACAGAGTTACATCTTTGAATTCAAGAAGCCTTTCGCTAAGGCTGTTCTTGTGGAATTGGCAAAGGGATATTTGGAAGCCCATAGAGGCCTATGGTGAAAAAGGAAATATCTTCCGTTCAAAACTGGAAAGTAGCTTTCTGAGAAACTGCTCTGTGTTCTGTTAATTCATCTCACAGAGTTACATCTTTCCCTTCAAGAAGCCTTTCGCTAAGGCTGTTCTTCTGGAATTGGCAAAGGGACATTTGGAAACCCATAGAGGGCTATGGTGAAAAAGGAAATATCTTCCGTTCAAAACTGGAAAGAAGCTTTCTGACATGCTGCTCTGTGTTCTCTTAATTCATCTCACAGAGTTACATCTTTCCCTTCAAGGAGCCTTTCGCTAAGGATGTTCTTGCGGAATTGGCAAATGGATATTTGGAAACCCATAGAGGTCTACGGTGAAAAAGGAAATACCTTCCGTTCAAAACTGGAAAGAAGCTTTCTGAGATACTTCTCTGTGTTCTGTTAATTCATCTCACAGAGTTACATCTTTCCCTTCAAGAAGCCTTTCGCTAAGGCTGTTCTTGTGGAATTGGCAAAGGGATATTTGGAAGCCCATAGAGGGCTATGGTGAAAAAGGAAATATCTTCCGTTCAAAACTGGAAAGAAGCTTTCTGAGAAACTGCTCTGTGTTCTGTTAATTCATCTCACAGAGTTACATCTTTCCCTTCAAGAAGCCTTTCGCTAAGGCTGTTCTTGTGGAATTGGCAAAGGGATATTTGGAAGCCCATAGAGGGCTACGGTGAAAAAGGAAATATCTTCCCTTCAAAACTGGAAAGAAGCTTTCTGAGAAACTGCTCTGTGTTCTGTTAATTCATCTCACAGAGTTACATCTTTCCCTTCAAGAAGCCTTTCCCTAAGGCTGTTCTTGTGGAATTGGCAAGGGATATTTGGAAGCCCAGAGAGGGCTATGGTGAAAAAGGAAATATCTTCCGTTCAAAACTGGAAAGATGCTTTCTGAGAAACTGCTCTGTGTTCTGTTAATTCATCTCACAGAGTTACATCTTTCCCTTCAAGAAGCCTTTCGCTAAGGCTGTTCTTGTGGAATTGGCAAAGGGATATTTGGAAGCCCATAGAGGGCTATGGTGAAAAAGGAAATATCTTCCCTTGAAAACTGGAAAGAATCTTTCTGAGAAACTGCTCTGTGTTCTGTTAATTCATCTCACAGAGTTGCATCTTTCCCTTCAAGAAGCCTTTCTCTAAGGCTGTTCTTGTGGAATTGGCAAAGGGATATTTGGAAGCCCATAGTGGGCAATAGTGAAAAAGAAAATATCTTCCGTTCAAAACTGGAAAGAAGCTTTCTGAGAAACTGCTCTGTGTTCTGTTAATTCATCTCACACAGTTACATCTTTCCCTTCCAGATGCCTTTCGCTAAGGCTGTTCTTGTGGAATTGGCAAAGGGATATTTGGAAGCATATAGAGGGCTATGGTGAAAAAGGAAATATCTCCCGTTCAAAACTGGAAAGAAGCTTTCTGAGAAACTGCTCTGTGTTCTGTTAATTCATCTCACAGGGTTACATCTTTTCCTTCAAGAAGACTTTCGCTAAGGCTGTTCTTGTGGAATTGGCAAAGGGATATTTGGAAGCCCATAGAGGGCTATGGTGAAAAAGGAAATATCTTCCGTTCAAAACTGGAAAAAAGCTTTCTGATAATCTGCTCTGTGTTCTGTTAATTCATCTCACAGAGTTACATCTTTCCCTTCAAGAAGCCTTTCGCTAAGGCTGTTCTTGTGGAATTGGCAAAGGGATATTTGGAAGCCCATAGAGGGCTACGGTGAAAAAGGAAATATCTTCCATTCAAAACTGGAAAGAAGCTTTCTGAGAAACTGCTCTGTGTTCTGTTAATTCATCTCACAGAGTTACATGTTTCCCGTCAGGAAGCCTTTCGCTAAGGCTTTTGTTGTGGAATTGGCAAAGGGATATTTGGAAGCCCATAGAGGGCTTTGGAAAAAAAGGAAATATCTTCCGTTCAAAACTGGAAAGAAGCTGTCTGAGAAACTGCTCTGTGTTCTGTTAATTCATCTCACAGAGTTACATCTTTGAATTCAAGAAGCCTTTCGCTAAGGCTGTTCTTGTGGAATTGGCAAAGGGATATTTGGAAGCCCATAGAGGCCTATGGTGAAAAAGGAAATATCTTCCGTTCAAAACTAGAAAGTAGCTTTCTGAGAAACTGCTCTGTGTTCTGTTAATTCATCTCACAGAGTTACATCTTTCCCTTCAAGAAGCCTTTCGCTAAGGCTGTTCTTCTGGAATTGGCAAAGGGACATTTGGAAACCCATAGAGGGCTATGGTGAAAAAGGAAATATCTTCCATTCAAAACTGGAAAGAAGCTTTCTGAGAAACTGCTCTGTGTTCTGTTAATTCATCTCACAGAATTACATCTTTCCCTTCAAGAAGCCTTTCGCTAAGGCTGTTCTTGTGGAATTGGCAAAGGGATATTTGGAAGCCCATAGAGGGCTATGGTGAAAAAGGAAATATCTTCCGTTCAAAACTGGAAAGAAGCTTTCTGAGAAACTTCTCTGTGTTCTGTTAATTCATCTCACAGAGTTACATCTTTCCCTTCAAGAAGCCGTTCGCTAAGGCTGTTCTTGTGGAATTGGCAAAGGGATATTTGGAACCCCATAGAGGGCTATGGTGAAAAAGGAATTATCTTCCGTTCAAAACTGGAAAGTAGCTTTCTGAGAAACTGCTCTGTGTTCTGTTAATTCATCTCACAGGGTTACATCTTTCCCTTCAAGAAGCCTTTCGCTAAGGCTGTTCTTGTGGAATTGGCAAAGGGATATTTGAAGCCCATAGAGGGCTATGGTGAAAAAGGAAACATCTTCCATTCAAAACTGGCAAGAAGCTTTCTGAGAAACTGCTCTGTGTTCCGTTAATTCATCTCGCAGAGTTACATCTTTCCCTTCCAGATGCCTTTCGCTAAGTCTGTTCTTGTAGAATTGGCAAAGGGATATTTGGAAGCCCATAGATGGCTATGGTGAAAAAGGAAATATCTTCCGTTCAAAACTGGAAAGAAGCTTTCTGACATACTGCTCTGTGTTCTTTTAATTCATCTCACAGAGTTACATCTTTCCTTTCAAGGAGCCTTTCGCTAAGGATGTTCTTGCGGAATTCGCAAATGGATATTTGGAAACCCATAGAAGTCTTCGGTGAAAAAGGAAATACCTTCCGTTCAAAACTGGAAAGAAGCTTTCTGAGAAACTGCTCTGTGTTCTGTTAATTCATCTCACAGAGTTACACCTTTCCTTCAAGAAGCCTTTCGCTAAGGCTGTTCTTGTGGAATTGGCAAAGGGATATTTGGAAGCCCATAGAGGGCTATGGTGAAAAAGGAAATATCTTCCGTTCAAAACTGGAAAGAAGCTTTCTGAGAAACTGCTCTGTGTTCTGTTAATTCATCTCACAGAGTTACATCTTTCCCTTCAAGAAGCCTTTCGCTAAGTCTGTTCTTGTGGAATTGGCAAAGGGATATTTGGAAGCCCATAGAGGGCTTCGGTGAAAAAGGAAATATCTTCCATTCAAAACTGGAAAGAAGCTTTCTGAGAAACTGCTCTGTGTTCTGTTAATTCATCTCACAGAGTTACATCTTTCCCTTCAAGAAGCCTTTCGCTAAGGCTGTTCTTGTGGAATTGGCAAAGGGATATTTGGAAGCCCATAGAGGTCTATGGTGAAGAAGGAAATATCTTCCGTTCAAAACTGGAAAGAAGCTTTCTGAGAAACTGCTCTGTGTTCTGTTAATCCATCTCACAGAGTTACATCTTTCCCTTCAAGAAGCCTTTCGCTAAGGCTGTTCTTTTGGAATTGGCAAAGGGATATTCGGAAGCCCATAGAGGGCTATGGTGAAAAAGGAAATATCTTCCGTTCAAAACTGGAAAGAAGCTTTCTGAGAAACTGCTCTGTGTTCTGTTAATTCATCTCACAGAGTTACATCTTTCCCTTCAAGAAGCCTTTCGCTAAGGCTGTTCTTGTGGAATTGGCAAACGGATATTCGGAAGCCCATAGAGGGCTATGGTGAAAAAGGAAATATCTTCCGTTCAAAACTGGAAAGAAGCTTTCTGAGAAACTGCTCTGTGTTCTGTTAATTCATCTCACAGGGTTACATCTTTCCCTTCAAGAAGACTTTCGCTAAGGCTGTTGTTGTGGAATTGGCAAAGGGATATTTGGAAGCCCATAGAGGGCTATGTTGAAAAAGGAAATATCTTCCGTTCAAAACTGGAAAGTAGCTTTCTGAGAAACTGCTCTGTGTTATGTTAATTCATCTCACAGAGTTACATCTTTCCCTTAAAGAAGCCTTTCGCTAAGGCTGTTCTTCTGGAATTGGCAAAGGGATATTTGGAAACCCATAGAGGGCTATGGTGAAAAAGGAAATATCTTCCATTCAAAACTGGAAAGAAGCTTTCTGAGAAACTGCTCTGTGTTCTGTGAATTCATCTCACAGAGTTGCATCTTTCCCTTCAAGAAGCCTTTCTCTAAGGCTGTTCTTGTGGAATTGGCAAAGGGATATTTGGAAGCCCATAGAGGGCAATAGTGAAAAAGAAAATATCTTCCGTTCAAAACTGGAAAGAAGCTTTCTGAGAAACTGCTCTGTGTTCTGTTAATTCATCTCACAGAGTTACATCTTTCCCTTCCAGATGCCTTTCGCTAAGGCTGTTCTTGTGGAATTGGCAAAGGGATATTTGGAAGCATATAGAGGGCTATGGTGAAAAAGGAAATACCTTCCGTTCAAAACTGGAAAGAAGCTTTCTGAGAAACTGCTCTGTGTTCTGTTAATTCATCTCACAGAGTTACATCTTTCCCTTCAAGAAGCCTTTCGCTAAGGCTGTTCTTGTGGAATTGGCAACGGGATATTTGAAAGCCCATAGAGGGCTACGGTGAAAAAGGAAATATCTTCCATTCAAAACTGGAAAGAAGCTTTCTGAGAAACTGCTCTGTGCTCTGTTAATTCATCTCACAGAGTTACATCTTTCCCTTCAAGAAGCCTTTCGCTAAGGCTGTTCTTGTGGAATTCGCAAAGGGATATTTGGAAGCCCATAGAGGTCTATGGTGAAAAAGGAAATATCTTCCGTTCAAAACTGGAAAGAAGCTTTCTGAGAAACTGCTCTGTGTTCTGTTAATTCATCTCACACAGTTACATCTTTCCCTTCAAGAAGCCTTTCGCTAAGGCTGTTCTTGTGGAATTGGCAAAGGGATATTCGGAAGCCCATAGAGGGCTATGGTGAAAAAGGAAATATCTCCCGTTCAAAACTGGAAAGAAGCTTTCTGAGAAACTGCTCTGTGTTCTGTTAATTCATCTCACAGGGTTACATCTTTCCCTTCAAGAAGACTTTCGCTAAGTCTGTTCTTGTGGAATTGGCAAAGGGATATTTGGAAGCCCATAGAGGGCTATGGTGAAAAAGGAAATATCTTCCGTTCAAAACTGGAAAAAAGCTTTCTGAGAATCTGCTCTGTGTTCTGTTAATTCATCTCACAGAGTTACATCTTTCCCTTCCAGAAGCCTTTCGCTAAGGCTGTTCTTGTGGAATTGGCAAAGGGATATTTGGAAGCCCATAGAGGGCTATGGTGAAAAAGGAAATATCTTCCGTTCAAAACTGGAAAGAAGCTTTCTGAGAAACTGCTCTGTGTTCTGTTAATTCATCTCACAGAGTTACATGTTTCCCGTCAGGAAGCCTTTCGCTAAGGCTTTTGTTGTGGACTTGGCAAAGGGATATTTGTAAGCCCATAGAGGGCTTTGGAAAAAAAGGTAATATCTTCCGTTCAAAACTGGAAAGAAGCTTTCTGAGAAACTGCTCTGTGTTCTGTTAATTCATCTCACAGAGTTACATGTTTCCCGTCAGGAAGCCTTTCGCTAAGGCTTTTGTTGTGGACTTGGCAAAGGGATATTTGTAAGCCCATAGAGGGCTTTGGAAAAAAAGGAAATATCTTCCGTTCAAAACTGGAAAGAAGCTTTCTGAGAAACTGCTCTGTGTTCTGTTAATTCATCTCACAGAGTTACATCTTTCCCTTCAAGAAGCCTTTCGCTAAGGCTGTTCTTGTGGAATTGGCAAAGGGA
Source organism: Chlorocebus sabaeus (assembly GCF_047675955.1). Lineage (NCBI taxonomy): Eukaryota > Metazoa > Chordata > Mammalia > Primates > Cercopithecidae > Chlorocebus > Chlorocebus sabaeus. Next base: position 923,494 of record NW_027327604.1, read on the forward strand.
TATTTGGAAGCCCATAGAGGGCTATGGTGAAAAAGGAAATATCTTCCGTTCAAAACTGGAAAGTAGCTTTCTGAGAAACTGCTCTGTGTTCTGTTAATTCATCTCACAGAGTTACATCTTTCCCTTCAAGAAGCCTTTCGCTAAGTCTGTTCTTCTGGAATTGGCAAAGGGACATTTGGAAACCCATAGAGGGCTATGGTGAAAAAGGAAATATCTTCCATTCAAAACTGGAAAGAAGCTTTCTGAGAAACTGCTCTGTGTTCTGTTAATTCATCTCACAGAGTTACATCTCTCCCTTCAAGAAGCCTTTCGCTAAGGCTGTTCTTGTGGAATTGGCAAAGGGATATTTGGAAGCCCATAAAGGGCTACGGTGAAAAAGGAAATATCTTCCATTCAAAACTGGAAAGAAGCTTTCTGAGAAACTGCTCTGTGTTCTGTTAATTCATCTCACAGAGTTACATCTTTCCCTTCAAGAAGCCTTTCGCTAAGGCTGTTCTTGTGGAATTGGCAAAAGGATATTTGGAAGCCCATAGAGGTCTATGGTGAAAAAGGAAATATCTTCCGTTCAAAACTGGAAAGAAGCTTTCTGAGAAACTGCTCTGTGTTCTGTTAATTCATCTCACAGAGTTACATGTTTCCCGTCAGGAAGCCTTTCGCTAAGGCTGTTGTTGTGGAATTGGCAAAGGCATATTTGGAAGCCCATAGAGGGCTATGTAAAAAAGGAAATATCTTCCGTTCAAAACTGGAAAGAAGATTTCTGAGAAACTGCTCTGTGTTCTGTTAATTCATCTCACACAGTTACATCTTTCCCTTCAAGAAGCCTTTCGCTAAGGCTGTTCTTGTGGAATTGGCAAAGGGATATTTGGAACCCCATAGAGGGCTATGGTGAAAAAGGAAATATCTTCCGTTCAAAACTGGAAAGAAGCTTTCTGAGAAACTGCTCTGTGTTCTGTTAATTCATCTCACACAGTTACAACTTTCCCTTCAAGAAGCATTTCGCTAAGGCTGTTCTTGTGGAATTGGCAAAGGGATATTTGGAAGCCCATAGAGGTCTATGGTGAAAAAGGAAATATCTTCCGTTCAAAACTGGAAAGAAGCTTTCTGAGAAACTGCTCTGTGTTCTGTTAATTCATCTAACAGAGTTACATCTTTCCCTTCAAGAAGCCTTTCGCTAAGGCTGTTCTTGTGGAATTGGCAAAGGGATATTTGGAAGCCCATAGAGGGCAATGGTGAAAAAGGAAATATCTTCCGTTCAAAACTGGAAAGTAGCTTTCTGAGAAACTGCTCTGTGTTCTGTTAATTCATCTCACAGAGTTACATCTTTCCCTTCAAGAAGCCTTTCGCTAAGGCTGTTCTTCTGGAATTGGCAAAGGGACATCTGGAAACCCATAGAGGGCTATGGTGAAAAAGGAAATATCTTCCATTCAAAACTGGCAAGAAGCTTTCTGAGAAACTGCTCTGTGTTCCGTTAATTCATCTCGCAGAGTTACATCTTTCCCTTCCAGATGCCTTTCGCTAAGGCTGTTCTTGTGGAATTGGCAAAGGGATATTTGGAAGCCCATAGATGGCTATGGTGAAAAAGGAAATATCTTCCGTTCAAAACTGGAAAGAAGCTTTCTGACATGCTGCTCTGTGTTCTCTTAATTCATCTCACAGAGTTACATCTTTCCCGTCAAGGAGCCTTTCGCTAAGGATGTTCTTGCGGAATTGGCAAATGGATATTTGGAAACCCATAGAGGTCTACGGTGAAAAAGGAAATACCTTCCGTTCAAAACTGGAAAGAAGCTTTCTGAGATACTTCTCTGTGTTCTGTTAATTCATCTCACAGAGTTACATCTTTCCCTTCAAGAAGCCTTTCGCTAAGGCTGTTCTTGTGGAATTGGCAAAGGGATATTTGGAAGCCCATAGAGGGCTATGGTGAAAAAGGAAATATCTTCCGTTCAAAACTGGAAAGAAGCTTTCTGAGAAACTGCTCTGTGTTCTGTTAATTCATCTCACAGAGTTACATCTTTCCCTTCAAGAAGCCTTTCGCTAAGGCTGTTCTTGTGGAATTGGCAAAGGGATATTTGGAAGCCCATAGAGGGCTACGGTGAAAAAGGAAATATCTTCCCTTCAAAACTGGAAAGAAGCTTTCTGAGAAACTGCTCTGTGTTCTGTTAATTCATCTCACAGAGTTACATCTTTCCCTTCAAGAAGCCTTTCCCTAAGGCTGTTCTTGTGGAATTGGCAAAGGGATATTTGGAAGCCCAGAGAGGGCTCTGGTGAAAAAGGAAATATCTTCCGTTCAAAACTGGAAAGATGCTTTCTGAGAAACTGCTCTGTGTTCTGTTAATTCATCTCACAGAGTTACATCTTTCCCTTCAAGAAGCCTTTCGCTAAGGCTGTTCTTGTGGAATTGGCAAAGGGATATTTGGAAGCCCATAGAGGGCTATGGTGAAAAAGGAAATATCTTCCCTTGAAAACTGGAAAGAATCTTTCTGAGAAACTGCTCTGTGTTCTCTTAATTCATCTCACAGAGTTACATCTTTCCCTTCAGGAAGCCTTTAGCTAAGGCTGTTCTTGTGGAATTGGCAAAGGGATATTTGGAAGCCCATAGAGGGCTATGGAAAAAAAGGAAATATCTTCCGTTCAAAACTGGAAAGAAGCTTTCTGAGAAACTGCTCTGTGTTCTGTTAATTCATCTCACAGAGTTACATCTTTCCCTACAAGAAACCTTTCGCTAAGGCTGTTCTTGTGGAATTGGCAAAGGGATATTTGGAAGCCCATAGAGGCCTATTGTAAAAAAGGAAATATCTTCCGTTCAAAACTGGAAAGAAGCTTTCTGAGAAACTGCTCTGTGTTCTGTTAATTTATCTCAGAGAGTTACATCTTTCCCTTCCAGAAGCCTTTCGCTAAGGCTGTTCTTGTGGAATTGTCAAAGGGATATTTTGAAGCCCAGATAGGGCTATGGTGAAAAAGGAAATATCTTCCGTTCAAAACTGGAAAGAAGCTTTCTGAGAAACTGCTCTGTGTTCTGTTAATTCATCTCACAGAGTTACATCTTTCCCTTCAAGAAGCCTTTCGCTAAGGCTGTTCTTGTGGAATTGGCAAAGGGATATTTGGAAGCCCATAGAGGGCTATGTAAAAAAGGAAATATCTTCCGTTCAAAACTGGAAAGAAGCTTTCTGAGAAACTGCTCTGTGTTCTGTGAATTCATCTCACAGAGTTACATCTTTCCTTCAAGAAGTCTTTCGCTAAGGCTGTTCTTGTGGAATTGACAAAGGGATATTTGGAAGCCCATAGAGGGCTATGGTGAAAAAGGAAATACCTTCCGTTCAAAACTGGAAAGAAGCTTTCTGAGAAACTGCTCTGTGTTCTGTTAATTCATCTCACAGAGTTACATCTTTCCTTTCAAGAAGCCTTTCGCTAAGGCTGTTCTTGTGGAATTGGCAAAGGGATATTCGTAAGCCCATAGAGGGCTATGGTGAAAAAGGAAATATCTTCCGTTCAAAACTGGAAAGAATCTTTCTGAGAAACTGCTCTGTGTTCTGTTAATTCATCTCACAAGGTTACATCTTTCCCTTCAAGAAGACTTTCGCTAAGGTTGTTCTTGTGGAATTGGCAAAGGGATACTTGGAAGCCCATAGAGGGCTATGGTGAAAAAGGAAATATCTTCCGTTCAAAACTGGAAAAATCTTTCTGAGAAAATGCTCTGTGTTCTGTTAATTGATCTCACAGAGTTACATCTTTGCCTTCCAGAAGCCTTTCGCTAAGGCTGTTCTTGTGGAATTGGCAAAGGGATATTTGGAAGCACTTAGAGGGCTATGGTGAAAAAGGAAATATCTTCCGTTCAAAACAGGAAAGAAGCTTTCTGAGAAACTGCTCTGTGTTCTGTTAATTCATCTCACAGAGTTACATCTTTCCCTTCAGGAAGCCTTTCGCTAAGGCTGTTCTTGTGGAATTGGCAAAGGGATATTTGGAAGCCCATAGAGGTCTATGGTGAAAAAGGAAATATCTTCCGTTCAAAACTGGAAAGAAGCTTTCTGAGAAACTGCTCTGTGTTCTGTTAATTCATCTCACAGAGTTACATCTTTCCCTTCAAGAAGCCTTTCGCTAAGGTTGTTCTTGTGGAATTGGCAAACGGATATTTGGAAGCCCATAGAGGGCTATGTAACAAAGGAAATATCTTCCGTTCAAAACTGGAAAGAAGCTTTCTGAGAAACTGCTCTGTGTTCTGTGAATTCATCTCACAGAGTTACATCTTTCCTTCAAGAAGTCTTTCGCTAAGGCTGTTCTTGTGGAATTGACAAAGGGATATTTGGAAGCCCATAGAGGGCTATGGTGAAAAAGGAAATACCTTCCGTTCAAAACTGGAAAGAAGCTTTCTGAGAAACTGATCTGTGTTCTGTTAATTCATCTCACAGAGTTACATCTTTCCTTTCAAGAATCCTTTCGCTAAGGCTGTTCTTGTGGAATTGGCAAAGGGATATTCGGAAGCCCATAGGGGGCTATGGTGAAAAAGGAAATATCTTCCGTTCAAAACTGGAAAGAAGCTTTCTGAGAAACTGCTCTGTGTTCTGTTAATTCATCTCAAAGGGTTACATCTTTCCCTTCAAGAAGACTTTCGCTAAGGCTGTTCTTGTGGAATTGTCAAAGGGATACTTGGAAGCCCATAGAGGGCTATGGGGAAAAAGGAAATATCTTCCGTTCAAAACTGGAAAAATCTTTCTGAGAATCTGCTCTGTGTTCTGTTAATTCATCTCACAGAGTTACATCTTTGCCTTCCAGAAGCCTTTCGCTAAGGCTGTTCTTGTGGAATTGGCAAAGGGATATTTGGAAGCACTTAGAGGGCTATGGTGGTAAAGGAAATATCTTCCGTTCAAAACTGGAAAGAAGCTTTCTGAGAAACTGCTCTGTGTTCTGTTAATTCATCTCACAGAGTTACATGTTTCCCGTCAGGAAGCCTTTCCCTAAGGCTGTTGTTGTGGAATTGGCAAAGGGATATTTGGAAGCCCATAGAGGGCTATGGAAAAATAGGAAATATCTTCCGTTCAAAACTGGAAAGAAGCTTTCTGAGAAACTGCTCTGTGTTCTGTTAATTCATCTCACAGAGTTACATCTTTCCCTTCAAGAAGCCTTTCGCTAAGGCTGTTCTTGTGGAATTGGCAAAGGGATATTTGGAAGCCCATAGAGGGCTATGGTGAAAAAGGAAATATCTTCCGTTCAAAACTGGAAAGTAGCTTTCTGAGAAACTGCTCTGTGTTCTGTTAATTCATCTCACAGAGTTACATCTTTCCCTTCAAGAAGCCTTTCGCTAAGGCTGTTCTTCTGGAATTGGCAAAGGGACATTTGGAAACCCATAGAGGGCTATGGTGAAAAAGGAAATATCTTCCATTCAAAACTGGAAAGAAGCTTTCTGAGAAACTGCTCTGTGTTCTGTGAATTCATCTCACACAGTTACAACTTTCCCTTCAAGAAGCATTTCGCTAAGGCTGTTCTTGTGGAATTGGCAAAGGGATATTTGGAAGCCCGTAGAGGTCTATGGTGAAAAAGGAAATATCTTCCGTTCAAAACTGGAAAGAAGCTTTCTGAGAAACTGCTCTGTGTTCTGTTAATTCATCTAACAGAGTTACATCTTTCCCTTCAAGAAGCCTTTCGCTAAGGCTGTTCTTGTGGAATTGGCAAAGGGATATTTGGAAGCCCATAGAGGGCAATGGTGAAAAAGGAAATATCTTCCGTTCAAAACTGGAAAGTAGCTTTCTGAGAAACTGCTCTGTGTTCTGTTAATTCATCTCACAGAGTTACATCTTTCCCTTCAAGAAGCCTTTCGCTAAGGCTGTTCTTCTGGAATTGGCAAAGGGACATCTGGAAACCCATAGAGGGCTATGGTGAAAAAGGAAATATCTTCCATTCAAAACTGGAAAGAAGCTTTCTGAGAAACTGCTCTGTGTTCTGTTAATTCATCTCACAGAATTACATCTTTCCCTTCAAGAAGCCTTTCGCTAAGGCTGTTCTTGTGGAATTGGCAAAGGGATATTTGGAAGCCCATAGAGGGCTATGGTGAAAAAGGAAATATCTTCCGTTCAAAACTGGAAAGAAGCTTTCTGAGAAACTTCTCTGTGTTCTGTTAATTCATCTCACAGAGTTACATCTTTCCCTTCAAGAAGCCGTTCTCTAAGGCTGTTCTTGTGGAATTGGCAAAGGGATATTTGGAAGCCCATAGAGGGCTATGGTGAAAAAGGAAATATCTTCAGTTCAAAACTGGAAAGTAGCTTTCTGAGAAACTGCTCTGTGTTCTGTTAATTCATCTCACAGAGTTACATCTTTCCCTTCAAGAAGCCTTTCGCTAAGGCTGTTCTTGTGGAATTGGCAAAGGGATATTTGGAAGCCCATAGAGGGCTATGGTGAAAAAGGAAATATCTTCCATTCAAAACTGGCAAGAAGCTTTCTGAGAAACTGCTCTGTGTTCCGTTAATTCATCTCGCAGAGTTACATCTTTCCCTTCCAGATGCCTTTCGCTAAGGCTGTTCTTGTGGAATTGGCAAAGGGATATTTGGAAGCCCATAGATGGCTATGGTGAAAAAGGAAATATCTTCCGTTCAAAACTGGAAAGAAGCTTTCTGACATGCTGCTCTGTGTTCTCTTAATTCATCTCACAGAGTTACATCTTTCCCTTCAAGGAGCCTTTCGCTAAGGATGTTCTTGCGGAATTGGCAAATGGATATTTGGAAACCCATAGAGGTCTACGGTGAAAAAGGAAATACCTTCCGTTCAAAACTGGAAAGAAGCTTTCTGAGATACTTCTCTGTGTTCTGTTAATTCATCTCACAGAGTTACATCTTTCCCTTCAAGAAGCCTTTCGCTAAGGCTGTTCTTGTGGAATTGGCAAAGGGATATTTGGAAGCCCATAGAGGGCTATGGTGAAAAAGGAAATATCTTCCGTTCAAAACTGGAAAGAAGCTTTCTGAGAAACTGCTCTGTGTTCTGTTAATTCATCTCACAGAGTTACATCTTTCCCTTCAAGAAGCCTTTCGCTAAGGCTGTTCTTGTGGAATTGGCAAAGGGATATTTGGAAGCCCATAGAGGGCTACGGTGAAAAAGGAAATATCTTCCCTTCAAAACTGGAAAGAAGCTTTCTGAGAAACTGCTCTGTGTTCTGTTAATTCATCTCACAGAGTTACATCTTTCCCTTCAAGAAGCCTTTCCCTAAGGCTGTTCTTGTGGAATTGGCAAAGGGATATTTGGAAGCCCAGAGAGGGCTATGGTGAAAAAGGAAATATCTTCCGTTCAAAACTGGAAAGATGCTTTCTGAGAAACTGCTCTGTGTTCTGTTAATTCATCTCACAGAGTTACATCTTTCCCTTCAAGAAGCCTTTCGCTAAGGCTGTTCTTGTGGAATTGGCAAAGGGATATTTGGAAGCCCATAGAGGGCTATGGTGAAAAAGGAAATATCTTCCCTTGAAAACTGGAAAGAATCTTTCTGAGAAACTGCTCTGTGTTCTGTTAATTCATCTCACAGAGTTACATCTTTCCCTTCAGGAAGCCTTTAGCTAAGGCTGTTCTTGTGGAATTGGCAAAGGGATATTTGGAAGCCCATAGAGGGCTATGGAAAAAAAGGAAATATCTTCCGTTCAAAACTGGAAAGAAGCTTTCTGAGAAACTGCTCTGTGTTCTGTTAATTCATCTCACAGAGTTACATCTTTCCCTACAAGAAACCTTTCGCTAAGGCTGTTCTTGTGGAATTGGCAAAGGGATATTTGGAAGCCCATAGAGGCCTATTGTAAAAAAGGAAATATCTTCCGTTCAAAACTGGAAAGAAGCTTTCTGAGAAACTGCTCTGTGTTCTGTTAATTTATCTCAGAGAGTTACATCTTTCCCTTCCAGAAGCCTTTCGCTAAGGCTGTTCTTGTGGAATTGTCAAAGGGATATTTTGAAGCCCAGATAGGGCTATGGTGAAAAAGGAAATATCTTCCGTTCAAAACTGGAAAGAAGCTTTCTGAGAAACTGCTCTGTGTTCTGTTAATTCATCTCACAGAGTTACATCTTTCCCTTCAAGAAGCCTTTCGCTAAGGCTGTTCTTGTGGAATTGGCAAAGGGATATTTGGAAGCCCATAGAGGGCTATGTAAAAAAGGAAATATCTTCCGTTCAAAACTGGAAAGAAGCTTTCTGAGAAACTGCTCTGTGTTCTGTGAATTCATCTCACAGAGTTACATCTTTCCTTCAAGAAGTCTTTCGCTAAGGCTGTTCTTGTGGAATTGACAAAGGGATATTTGGAAGCCCATAGAGGGCTATGGTGAAAAAGGAAATACCTTCCGTTCAAAACTGGAAAGAAGCTTTCTGAGAAACTGCTCTGTGTTCTGTTAATTCATCTCACAGAGTTACATCTTTCCTTTCAAGAAGCCTTTCGCTAAGGCTGTTCTTGTGGAATTGGCAAAGGGATATTCGTAAGCCCTTAGAGGGCTATGGTGAAAAAGGAAATATCTTCCGTTCAAAACTGGAAAGAATCTTTCTGAGAAACTGCTCTGTGTTCTGTTAATTCATCTCACAAGGTTACATCTTTCCCTTCAAGAAGACTTTCGCTAAGGTTGTTCTTGTGGAATTGGCAAAGGGATACTTGGAAGCCCATAGAGGGCTATGGTGAAAAAGGAAATATCTTCCGTTCAAAACTGGAAAAATCTTTCTGAGAAAATGCTCTGTGTTCTGTTAATTGATCTCACAGAGTTACATCTTTGCCTTCCAGAAGCCTTTCGCTAAGGCTGTTCTTGTGGAATTGGCAAAGGGATATTTGGAAGCACTTAGAGGGCTATGGTGAAAAAGGAAATATCTTCCGTTCAAAACTGGAAAGAAGCTTTCTGAGAAACTGCTCTGTGTTCTGTTAATTCATCTCACAGAGTTACATCTTTCCCTTCAGGAAGCCTTTCGCTAAGGCTGTTCTTGTGGAATTGGCAAAGGGATATTTGGAAGCCCATAGAGGTCTATGGTGAAAAAGGAAATATCTTCCGTTCAAAACTGGAAAGAAGCTTTCTGAGAAACTGCTCTGTGTTCTGTTAATTCATCTCACAGAGTTACATCTTTCCCTTCAAGAAGCCTTTCGCTAAGGTTGTTCTTGTGGAATTGGCAAACGGATATTTGGAAGCCCATAGAGGGCTATGTAACAAAGGAAATATCTTCCGTTCAAAACTGGAAAGAAGCTTTCTGAGAAACTGCTCTGTGTTCTGTGAATTCATCTCACAGAGTTACATCTTTCCTTCAAGAAGTCTTTCGCTAAGGCTGTTCTTGTGGAATTGACAAAGGGATATTTGGAAGCCCATAGAGGGCTATGGTGAAAAAGGAAATACCTTCCGTTCAAAACTGGAAAGAAGCTTTCTGAGAAACTGATCTGTGTTCTGTTAATTCATCTCACAGAGTTACATCTTTCCTTTCAAGAAGCCTTTCGCTAAGGCTGTTCTTGTGGAATTGGCAAAGGGATATTCGGAAGCCCATAGGGGGCTATGGTGAAAAAGGAAATATCTTCCGTTCAAAACTGGAAAGAAGCTTTCTGAGAAACTGCTCTGTGTTCTGTTAATTCATCTCAAAGGGTTACATCTTTCCCTTCAAGAAGACTTTCGCTAAGGCTGTTCTTGTGGAATTGTCAAAGGGATACTTGGAAGCCCATAGACGGCTATCGGGAAAAAGGAAATATCTTCCGTTCAAAACTGGAAAAATCTTTCTGAGAATCTGCTCTGTGTTCTGTTAATTCATCTCACAGAGTTACATCTTTGCCTTCCAGAAGCCTTTCGCTAAGGCTGTTCTTGTGGAATTGGCAAAGGGATATTTGGAAGCACTTAGAGGGCTATGGTGGTAAAGGAAATATCTTCCGTTCAAAACTGGAAAGAAGCTTTCTGAGAAACTGCTCTGTGTTCTGTTAATTCATCTCACAGAGTTACATGTTTCCCGTCAGGAAGCCTTTCGCTAAGGCTGTTGTTGTGGAATTGGCAAAGGGATATTTGGAAGCCCATAGAGGGCTATGGAAAAAAAGGAAATATCTTCCGTTCAAAACTGGAAAGAAGCTTTCTGAGAAACTGCTCTGTGTTCTGCTAATTCATCTCACAGAGTTACATCTTTCCCTTCAAGAAGCCTTTCGCTAAGGCTGTTCTTGTGGAATTGGCAAAGGGATATTTGGAAGCCCATAGAGGGCTATGGTGAAAAAGGAAATATCTTCCGTTCAAAACTGGAAAGTAGCTTTCTGAGAAACTGCTCTGTGTTCTGTTAATTCATCTCACAGAGTTACATCTTTCCCTTCAAGAAGCCTTTCGCTAAGGCTGTTCTTCTGGAATTGGCAAAGGGACATTTGGAAACCCATAGAGGGCTATGGTGAAAAAGGAAATATCTTCCATTCAAAACTGGAAAGAAGCTTTCTGAGAAACTGCTCTGTGTTCTGTGAATTCATCTCACACAGTTACAACTTTCCCTTCAAGAAGCATTTCGCTAAGGCTGTTCTTGTGGAATTGGCAAAGGGATATTTGGAAGCCCATAGAGGTCTATGGTGAAAAAGGAAATATCTTCCGTTCAAAACTGGAAAGAAGCTTTCTGAGAAACTGCTCTGTGTTCTGTTAATTCATCTAACAGAGTTACATCTTTCCCTTCAAGAAGCCTTTCGCTAAGGCTGTTCTTGTGGAATTGGCAAAGGGATATTTGGAAGCCCATAGAGGGCAATGGTGAAAAAGGAAATATCTTCCGTTCAAAACTGGAAAGTAGCTTTCTGAGAAACTGCTCTGTGTTCTGTTAATTCATCTCACAGAGTTACATCTTTCCCTTCAAGAAGCCTTTCGCTAAGGCTGTTCTTCTGGAATTGGCAAAGGGACATCTGGAAACCCATAGAGGGCTATGGTGAAAAAGGAAATATCTTCCATTCAAAACTGGAAAGAAGCTTTCTGAGAAACTGCTCTGTGTTCTGTTAATTCATCTCACAGAATTACATCTTTCCCTTCAAGAAGCCTTTCGCTAAGGCTGTTCTTGTGGAATTGGCAAAGGGATAATCGGAGCCCGTAGAGGGCTATGGTGAAAAAGGAACTATCTCCCGTTCAAAACTGGAAAGAAGCCTTCTGAGAAACTGCTCTGTGTTCTGTTAATTCATCTCACAAGGTTACATCTTTTCCTTCAAGAAGACTTTCGCTAAGGCTGTTCTTGTGGAATTGGCAAAGGGATATTTGGAAGCCCATAGAGGGCTATGGTGAAAAAGGAAATATCTTCCGTTCAAAACTGGAAAAAAGCTTTCTGATAATCTGCTCTGTGTTCTGTTAATTCATCTCACAGAGTTACATCTTTCCCTTCCAGAAACCTTTCGCTAAGGCTGTTCTTGTGGAATTGGCAAAGGGATATTTGGAAGCCCATAGAGGGCTACGGTGAAAAAGGAATTATCTTCCATTCAAAACTGGAAAGAAGCTTTCTGAGAAACTGCTCTGTGTTCTGTTAATTCATCTCACAGAGTTACATGTTTCCCGTCAGGAAGCCTTTCGCTAAGGCTTTTGTTGTGGAATTGGCAAAGGGATATTTGGAAGCCCATAGAGGGCATTGGAAAAAAAGGAAATATCTTCCGTTCAAAACTGGAAAGAAGCTTTCTGAGAAACTGCTCTGTGTTCTGTTAATTCATCTCACAGAGTTACATCTTTGAATTCAAGAAGCCTTTCGCTAAGGCTGTTCTTGTGGAATTGGCAAAGGGATATTTGGAAGCCCATAGAGGCCTATGGTGAAAAAGGAAATATCTTCCGTTCAAAACTGGAAAGTAGCTTTCTGAGAAACTGCTCTGTGTTCTGTTAATTCATCTCACAGAGTTACATCTTTCCCTTCAAGAAGCCTTTCGCTAAGGCTGTTCTTCTGGAATTGGCAAAGGGACATTTGGAAACCCATAGAGGGCTATGGTGAAAAAGGAAATATCTTCCGTTCAAAACTGGAAAGAAGCTTTCTGACATGCTGCTCTGTGTTCTCTTAATTCATCTCACAGAGTTACATCTTTCCCTTCAAGGAGCCTTTCGCTAAGGATGTTCTTGCGGAATTGGCAAATGGATATTTGGAAACCCATAGAGGTCTACGGTGAAAAAGGAAATACCTTCCGTTCAAAACTGGAAAGAAGCTTTCTGAGATACTTCTCTGTGTTCTGTTAATTCATCTCACAGAGTTACATCTTTCCCTTCAAGAAGCCTTTCGCTAAGGCTGTTCTTGTGGAATTGGCAAAGGGATATTTGGAAGCCCATAGAGGGCTATGGTGAAAAAGGAAATATCTTCCGTTCAAAACTGGAAAGAAGCTTTCTGAGAAACTGCTCTGTGTTCTGTTAATTCATCTCACAGAGTTACATCTTTCCCTTCAAGAAGCCTTTCGCTAAGGCTGTTCTTGTGGAATTGGCAAAGGGATATTTGGAAGCCCATAGAGGGCTACGGTGAAAAAGGAAATATCTTCCCTTCAAAACTGGAAAGAAGCTTTCTGAGAAACTGCTCTGTGTTCTGTTAATTCATCTCACAGAGTTACATCTTTCCCTTCAAGAAGCCTTTCCCTAAGGCTGTTCTTGTGGAATTGGCAAGGGATATTTGGAAGCCCAGAGAGGGCTATGGTGAAAAAGGAAATATCTTCCGTTCAAAACTGGAAAGATGCTTTCTGAGAAACTGCTCTGTGTTCTGTTAATTCATCTCACAGAGTTACATCTTTCCCTTCAAGAAGCCTTTCGCTAAGGCTGTTCTTGTGGAATTGGCAAAGGGATATTTGGAAGCCCATAGAGGGCTATGGTGAAAAAGGAAATATCTTCCCTTGAAAACTGGAAAGAATCTTTCTGAGAAACTGCTCTGTGTTCTGTTAATTCATCTCACAGAGTTGCATCTTTCCCTTCAAGAAGCCTTTCTCTAAGGCTGTTCTTGTGGAATTGGCAAAGGGATATTTGGAAGCCCATAGTGGGCAATAGTGAAAAAGAAAATATCTTCCGTTCAAAACTGGAAAGAAGCTTTCTGAGAAACTGCTCTGTGTTCTGTTAATTCATCTCACACAGTTACATCTTTCCCTTCCAGATGCCTTTCGCTAAGGCTGTTCTTGTGGAATTGGCAAAGGGATATTTGGAAGCATATAGAGGGCTATGGTGAAAAAGGAAATATCTCCCGTTCAAAACTGGAAAGAAGCTTTCTGAGAAACTGCTCTGTGTTCTGTTAATTCATCTCACAGGGTTACATCTTTTCCTTCAAGAAGACTTTCGCTAAGGCTGTTCTTGTGGAATTGGCAAAGGGATATTTGGAAGCCCATAGAGGGCTATGGTGAAAAAGGAAATATCTTCCGTTCAAAACTGGAAAAAAGCTTTCTGATAATCTGCTCTGTGTTCTGTTAATTCATCTCACAGAGTTACATCTTTCCCTTCAAGAAGCCTTTCGCTAAGGCTGTTCTTGTGGAATTGGCAAAGGGATATTTGGAAGCCCATAGAGGGCTACGGTGAAAAAGGAAATATCTTCCATTCAAAACTGGAAAGAAGCTTTCTGAGAAACTGCTCTGTGTTCTGTTAATTCATCTCACAGAGTTACATGTTTCCCGTCAGGAAGCCTTTCGCTAAGGCTTTTGTTGTGGAATTGGCAAAGGGATATTTGGAAGCCCATAGAGGGCTTTGGAAAAAAAGGAAATATCTTCCGTTCAAAACTGGAAAGAAGCTTTCTGAGAAACTGCTCTGTGTTCTGTTAATTCATCTCACAGAGTTACATCTTTGAATTCAAGAAGCCTTTCGCTAAGGCTGTTCTTGTGGAATTGGCAAAGGGATATTTGGAAGCCCATAGAGGCCTATGGTGAAAAAGGAAATATCTTCCGTTCAAAACTAGAAAGTAGCTTTCTGAGAAACTGCTCTGTGTTCTGTTAATTCATCTCACAGAGTTACATCTTTCCCTTCAAGAAGCCTTTCGCTAAGGCTGTTCTTCTGGAATTGGCAAAGGGACATTTGGAAACCCATAGAGGGCTATGGTGAAAAAGGAAATATCTTCCATTCAAAACTGGAAAGAAGCTTTCTGAGAAACTGCTCTGTGTTCTGTTAATTCATCTCACAGAATTACATCTTTCCCTTCAAGAAGCCTTTCGCTAAGGCTGTTCTTGTGGAATTGGCAAAGGGATATTTGGAAGCCCATAGAGGGCTATGGTGAAAAAGGAAATATCTTCCGTTCAAAACTGGAAAGAAGCTTTCTGAGAAACTTCTCTGTGTTCTGTTAATTCATCTCACAGAGTTACATCTTTCCCTTCAAGAAGCCGTTCGCTAAGGCTGTTCTTGTGGAATTGGCAAAGGGATATTTGGAACCCCATAGAGGGCTATGGTGAAAAAGGAAATATCTTCCGTTCAAAACCGGAAAGTAGCTTTCTGAGAAACTGCTCTGTGTTCTGTTAATTCATCTCACAGGGTTACATCTTTCCCTTCAAGAAGCCTTTCGCTAAGGCTGTTCTTGTGGAATTGGCAAAGGGATATTTGAAGCCCATAGAGGGCTATGGTGAAAAAGGAAACATCTTCCATTCAAAACTGGCAAGAAGCTTTCTGAGAAACTGCTCTGTGTTCCGTTAATTCATCTCGCAGAGTTACATCTTTCCCTTCCAGATGCCTTTCGCTAAGTCTGTTCTTGTGGAATTGGCAAAGGGATATTTGGAAGCCCATAGATGGCTATGGTGAAAAAGGAAATATCTTCCGTTCAAAACTGGGAAGAAGCTTTCTGACATACTGCTCTGTGTTCTTTTAATTCATCTCACAGAGTTACATCTTTCCTTTCAAGGAGCCTTTCGCTAAGGATGTTCTTGCGGAATTCGCAAATGGATATTTGGAAACCCATAGAAGTCTTCGGTGAAAAAGGAAATACCTTCCGTTCAAAACTGGAAAGAAGCTTTCTGAGAAACTGCTCTGTGTTCTGTTAATTCATCTCACAGAGTTACACCTTTCCTTCAAGAAGCCTTTCGCTAAGGCTGTTCTTGTGGAATTGGCAAAGGGATATTTGGAAGCCCATAGAGGGCTATGGTGAAAAAGGAAATATCTTCCCTTGAAAACTGGAAAGAAGCTTTCTGAGAAACTGCTCTGTGTTCTGTTAATTCATCTCACAGATTTACATCTTTCCCTTCAAGAAGCCTTTCGCTAAGTCTGTTCTTGTGGAATTGGCAAAGGGATATTTGGAAGCCCATAGAGGGCTTCGGTGAAAAAGGAAATATCTTCCATTCAAAACTGGAAAGAAGCTTTCTGAGAAACTGCTCTGTGTTCTGTTAATTCATCTCACAGAGTTACATCTTTCCCTTCAAGAAGCCTTTCGCTAAGGCTGTTCTTGTGGAATTGGCAAAGGGATATTTGGAAGCCCATAGAGGTCTATGGTGAAGAAGGAAATATCTTCCGTTCAAAACTGGAAAGAAGCTTTCTGAGAAACTGCTCTGTGTTCTGTTAATCCATCTCACAGAGTTACATCTTTCCCTTCAAGAAGCCTTTCGCTAAGGCTGTTCTTTTGGAATTGGCAAAGGGATATTCGGAAGCCCATAGAGGGCTATGGTGAAAAAGGAAATATCTTCCGTTCAAAACTGGAAAGAAGCTTTCTGAGAAACTGCTCTGTGTTCTGTTAATTCATCTCACAGAGTTACATCTTTCCCTTCAAGAAGCCTTTCGCTAAGGCTGTTCTTGTGGAATTGGCAAACGGATATTCGGAAGCCCATAGAGGGCTATGGTGAAAAAGGAAATATCTTCCGTTCAAAACTGGAAAGAAGCTTTCTGAGAAACTGCTCTGTGTTCTGTTAATTCATCTCACAGGGTTACATCTTTCCCTTCAAGAAGACTTTCGCTAAGGCTGTTGTTGTGGAATTGGCAAAGGGATATTTGGAAGCCCATAGAGGGCTATGTTGAAAAAGGAAATATCTTCCGTTCAAAACTGGAAAGTAGCTTTCTGAGAAACTGCTCTGTGTTATGTTAATTCATCTCACAGAGTTACATCTTTCCCTTAAAGAAGCCTTTCGCTAAGGCTGTTCTTCTGGAATTGGCAAAGGGATATTTGGAAACCCATAGAGGGCTATGGTGAAAAAGGAAATATCTTCCATTCAAAACTGGAAAGAAGCTTTCTGAGAAACTGCTCTGTGTTCTGTGAATTCATCTCACAGAGTTGCATCTTTCCCTTCAAGAAGCCTTTCTCTAAGGCTGTTCTTGTGGAATTGGCAAAGGGATATTTGGAAGCCCATAGAGGGCAATAGTGAAAAAGAAAATATCTTCCTTTCAAAACTGGAAAGAAGCTTTCTGAGAAACTGCTCTGTGTTCTGTTAATTCATCTCACAGAGTTACATCTTTCCCTTCCAGATGCCTTTCGCTAAGGCTGTTCTTGTGGAATTGGCAAAGGGATATTTGGAAGCATATAGAGGGCTATGGTGAAAAAGGAAATATCTTCCGTTCAAAACTGGAAAGAAGTTTTCTGAGATACTGCTCTGTGTTCTGTTAATTCATCTCACAGGGTTACATCTTTATCTTCAAGAAGCCTTTCGCTAGGGATGTTCTTGCGGAATTGGCAAAGGGATATTTGGAAGCCCTTAGAGGGCTATGGTGAATAAGGAAATATCTTCCATTCAAAACTGGAAAGAAGCTTTCTGAGAAACTGCTCTGTGTTCTGTTAATTCATCTCACAGAGTTAAATGTTTCCCTTCAGGAAGCCTTTCTCTAAGGCTGTTGTTGTGGAATTGGCAAAGGGATATTTGGAAGCCCATAGAGGGCTATGGAAAAAAAGGAAATATCTTGCGTTCAAAACTGGAAAGAAGCTTTCTGAGAAAACGCTCTGTGTTCTGTGAATTCATCTCACAGAGTTACATCTTTCCCTACAAGAAGCCTTTCGCTAAGGTTGTTTTTCTGGAATTGGCAAAGGGATATTTGGAAGCGCGTAGAGGGCTATGGTAAAAAAGGAAATATCTTCCGTTCAAAACTGGAAAGAAGCATTCTGAGAAACTGCTCGGTGTTCTGTTAATTCATCTCACAGAGTTACATCTTTCCCTTCCAGAAGCCTTTCGCTAAGGCTGTTTTTGTGGAATTGTCAAAGGGATATTTTGAAGCCCATAGAGGGCTATGGTGAAAAAGGAAATATCTTCCGTTCAAAACTGGAAAGAAGCTTTCTGAGAAACTGCTCTGTGTTCTGTGAATTCATCTCACAGTGTTACATCTTTCCCTTCAAGAAGCCTTTCGCTAAGGCTGTTCTTGTGGAATTGGCAAAGGGATATTTGGAAGCCCATAGAGGGCTATGTAAAAAAGGAAATATCTTCCGTTCAAAACTGGAAAGAAGATTTCTGAGAAACTGCTCTGTGTTCTGTTAATTCATCTCACACAGTTACATCTTTCCCTTCAAGAAGCCTTTCGCTAAGGCTGTTCTTGTGGAATTGGCAAAGGGATATTTGGAAGCCCATAGAGGGCTATGGTGAAAAAGGAAATATCTTCCGTTCAAAACTGGAAAGAAGCTTTCTGAGAAACTGCTCTGTGTTCTGTTAATTCATCTCACAGAGTTACATCTTTCCCTTCAAGAAGCCTTTCGCTAAGGCTGTTCTTGTGGAATTGGCAAAGGGATATTTGGAAGCCCATAGAGGTCTATGTTGAAAAAGGAAATATCTTCCGTTCAAAACTGGAAAGAAGCTTTCTGAGAAACTGCTCTGTGTTCTGTTAATTCATCTCACAGAGTTCCATCTTTCCCTTCAAGAAGCCTTTCGCTAAGGCTGTTCTTGTGGAATTGGCAAAGGGATATTTGGAAGCCCATAGAGGGCTATGGTGAAAAAGGAAATATCTTCCGTTCAAAACTGGAAAGAAGCTTTCTGAGAAACTGCTCTGTGTTCTGTTAATTCATCTCACAGTGTTACATCTTTCCCTTCAAGAAGCCGTTCGCTAAGGCTCTTCTTGTGGAATTGGCAAAGGGATATTTGGAAGCCCATAGAGGGCTAGGGTGAAAAAGGAAATATCTTCCGTTCAAAATTGGAAAGAAGTTTTCTGACTTACTGCTCTGTGTTCTGTTAATTCATCTCACAGGGTTACATCTTTATCTTCAAGAAGCCTTTCGCTAGGGATGTTCTTGCGGAATTGGCAAAGGGATATTTGGAAGCCCTTAGAGGGCTATGGTGAATAAGGAAATATCTTCCATTCAAAACTGGAAAGAAGCTTTCTGAGAAACTGCTCTGTGTTCTGTTAATTCATCTCACAGAGTTAAATGTTTCCCTTCAGGAAGCCTTTCTCTAAGGCTGTTGTTGTGGAATTGGCAAAGGGATATTTGGAAGCCCATAGAGGGCTATGGAAAAAAAGGAAATATCTTGCGTTCAAAACTGGAAAGAAGCTTTCTGAGAAAACGCTCTGTGTTCTGTGAATTCATCTCACAGAGTTACATCTTTCCCTACAAGAAGCCTTTCGCTAAGGTTGTTTTTCTGGAATTGGCAAAGGGATATTTGGAAGCGCGTAGAGGGCTATGGTAAAAAAGGAAATATCTTCCGTTCAAAACTGGAAAGAAGCATTCTGAGAAACTGCTCGGTGTTCTGTTAATTCATCTCACAGAGTTACATCTTTCCCTTCCAGAAGCCTTTCGCTAAGGCTGTTTTTGTGGAATTGTCAAAGGGATATTTTGAAGCCCATAGAGGGCTATGGTGAAAAAGGAAATATCTTCCGTTCAAAACTGGAAAGAAGCTTTCTGAGAAACTGCTCTGTGTTCTGTGAATTCATCTCACAGTGTTACATCTTTCCCTTCAAGAAGCCTTTCGCTAAGGCTGTTCTTGTGGAATTGGCAAAGGGATATTTGGAAGCCCATAGAGGGCTATGTAAAAAAGGAAATATCTTCCGTTCAAAACTGGAAAGAAGATTTCTGAGAAACTGCTCTGTGTTCTGTTAATTCATCTCACACAGTTACATCTTTCCCTTCAAGAAGCCTTTCGCTAAGGCTGTTCTTGTGGAATTGGCAAAGGGATATTTGGAACCCCATAGAGGGCTATGGTGAAAAAGGAAATATCTTCCGTTCAAAACTGGAAAGAAGCTTTCTGAGAAACTGCTCTGTGTTCTGTTAATTCATCTCACAGAGTTACATCTTTCCCTTCAAGAAGCCTTTCGCTAAGGCTGTTCTTGTGGAATTGGCAAAGGGATATTTGGAAGCCCATAGAGGTCTATGTTGAAAAAGGAAATATCTTCCGTTCAAAACTGGAAAGAAGCTTTCTGAGAAACTGCTCTGTGTTC
This sequence comes from Chlorocebus sabaeus, assembly GCF_047675955.1. Lineage (NCBI taxonomy): Eukaryota > Metazoa > Chordata > Mammalia > Primates > Cercopithecidae > Chlorocebus > Chlorocebus sabaeus. The sequence continues at coordinate 942,658 of NW_027327604.1, forward strand.
TGTTAATTCATCTCACAGAGTTCCATCTTTCCCTTCAAGAAGCCTTTCGCTAAGGCTGTTCTTGTGGAATTGGCAAAGGGATATTTGGAAGCCCATAGAGGGCTATGGTGAAAAAGGAAATATCTTCCGTTCAAAACTGGAAAGAAGCTTTCTGAGAAACTGCTCTGTGTTCTGTTAATTCATCTCACAGTGTTACATCTTTCCCTTCAAGAAGCCGTTCGCTAAGGCTCTTCTTGTGGAATTGGCAAAGGGATATTTGGAAGCCCATAGAGGGCTAGGGTGAAAAAGGAAATATCTTCCGTTCAAAATTGGAAAGAAGTTTTCTGACTTACTGCTCTGTGTTCTTTTAATTCATCTCACAGAGTTACATCTTTCCCTTCAAGGAGCCTTTCGCTAAGGATGTTCTTGCGGAATTGGCAAATGGATATTTTGAAACCCATAGAGGTTTACGGTGAAAAAGGAAAGAACTTCCGTTCAAAACTGGAAAGAAGCTTTCTGAGAAACTGCTCTGTGTTCTGTTAATTCATCTCACAGAGTTACATCTTTCCCTTCCAGAAGCCTTTCGCTAAGGATGTTCTTGTGGAATGGGCAAAGGGATATTTGGAAGCCCATAGAGGGCTATGGTAAAAAAGGAAATATCTTCCGTTTAAAACTGGAAAGAACCTTTCTGAGAAACTGCTCTGTGTTCTGTTAATTTATCTCAGAGAGTTACATCTTTCCCTTCCAGAAGCCTTTCGCTAAGGCTGTTCTTGTGGAATTGTCAAAGGGATATTTTGAAGCCCAGATAGGGCTATGGTGAAAAAGGAAATATCTTCCGTTCATAACTGGAAAGAAGCTTTCTGAGATACTGCTCTGTGTTCTTTTAATTCATCTCACAGAGTTACATCTTTCCCTTCAAGGAGCCTTTCGCTAAGGATGTTCTTGTGGAATTGGCAAAGGGATATTTGGAAGCCCATAGAGGGCTATGGTGAAAAAGGAAATATCTTCCGTTCAAAACTGGAAAGAAGCTTTCTGAGAAACTGCTCTGTGTTCTGTTAATTCATCTCACAGAGTTACATCTTTCCCTTCAAGAAGCCTTTCGCTAAGGCTGTTCTTGTGGAATTGGCAAAGGGATATTTGGAAGCCCATAGAGGGTATGGTGAAAAAGGAAATATCTTCCGTTCAAAACTGGAAAGAAGCTTTCTGAGAAACTGCTCTGTGTTCTGTTAATTCATCTCACAGAGTTACATCTTTCCCTTCAAGAAGCCTTTCGCTAAGGTTGTTCTTGTGGAATTGGCAAACGGATATTTGGAAGCCCATAGAGGGCTATGTAAAAAAGGAAATACCTTCCGTTCAAAACTGGAAAGAAGCTTTCTGAGAACCAGCTCTGTGTTCTGTTAATTCATCTCACAGAGTTACATCTTTCCCTTCAAGAAGACTTTCGCTAAGGCTCTTCTTGTGGAATTGGCAAAGGGATATTTGGAAGCCCATAGCGGGCTATGGTGAAAAAGGAAATATCTTCCGTTCAAAACTGGAAAGAAGCTTTCTGAGAAACTGCTCTGTGTTCTGTTAATTCATCTCACAGAGTTAAATCTTTCCCTTCAAGAAGCCTTTCGCTAAGGCTGTTCTTGTGGAATTGGAAAAGGGATATTTGGAAGCCCCTAGAGGGCTACGGTGAAAAAGGAAATATCTTCCATTCAAAACTGGAAAGAAGCTTTCTGAGAAACTGCTCTGTGTTCTGTTAATTCATCTCACAGAGTTACATCTTTCCCTTCAAGAAGCCTTTCGCTAAGGCTGTTCTTGTGGAATTGGCAAAGGGATACTTGGAAGCCCATAGACGTCTATGGTGAAAAAGGAAATATCTTCCGTACAAAACTGGAAAGAAGCTTTCTGAGAAACTGCTCTGTGTTCTGTTAATTCATCTCACAGAGTTACATCTTTCCTTTCAAGAAGCCTTTCGCTAAGGCTGTTCTTGTGGAATTGGCAAAGGGATATTCGGAAGCCCATAGAGGGCTATGGTGAAAAAGGAAATATCTTCCGTTCAAAACTGGAAAGAAGCATTCTGAGAAACTGCTCTGTGTTCTGTTACTTCATCTCACAGGGTTACATCTTTCCCTTCAAGTAGACTTTCGCTAAGGCTGTTCTTGTGGAATTGGCAAAGGGATACTTGGAAGCCCATAGAGGGCTATGGTGAAAAAGGAAATATCTTCCGTTCAAAACTGGAAAAAAGCTTTCTGAGAATCTGCTCTGTGTTCTGTTAATTCATCTCACAGAGTTACATCTTTGCCTTCCAGAAGCCTTTCGCTAAGGCTGTTCTTGTGGAATTGGCAAAGGGATATTTGGAAGCACTTAGAGGGCTATGGTGATAAAGGAAATATCTTCCGTTCAAAACTGGAAAGAAGCTTTCTGAGAAACTGCTCTGTGTTCTGTTAATTCATCTCACAGAGTTACATGTTTCCCGTCAGGAAGCCTTTCGCTAAGGCTGTTGTTGTGGAATTGGCAAAGGGATATTTGGAAGCCCATAGAGGGCTATGGAAAAAAAGGAAATATCTTCCGTTCAAAACTGGAAAGAAGCTTTCTGAGAAACTGCTCTGTGTTCTGTTAATTCATCTCACAGAGTTACATCTTTCCCTTCAAGAAGCCTTTCGCTAAGGCTGTTCTTGTGGAATTGGCAAAGGGATATTTGGAAGCCCATAGAGGGCTATGGTGAAAAAGGAAATATCTTCCGTTCAAAACTGGAAAGTAGCTTTCTGAGAAACTGCTCTGTGTTCTGTTAATTCATCTCACAGAGTTACATCTTTCCCTTAAAGAAGCCTTTTGCTAAGGCTGTTCTTCTGGAATTGGCAAAGGGACATTTGGAAACCCATAGAGGGCTATGGTGAAAAAGGAAATATCTTCCATTCAAAACTGGAAAGAAGCTTTCTGAGAAACTGCTCTGTATTCTGTGAATTCATCTCACAGAGTTGCATCTTTCCCTTCAAGAAACCTTTCGCTCAGGCTGTTCTTGTGGAATTGGCAAAGGGATATTTGGAAGCCCATAGAGGCCTATGGTAAAAAAGGAAATATCTTCCGTTCAAAACTGGAAAGAAGCTTTCTGAGAAACTGCTCTGTGTTCTGTTAATTTATCTCAGAGAGATACATCTTTCCCTTCCAGAAGCCTTTCGCTAAGGCTGTTCTTGTGGAATTGTCAAAGGGATATTTTGAAGCCCAGATAGGGCTATGGTGAAAAAGGAAATATCTTCCGTTCAAAACTGGAAAGAAGCTTTCTGAGAAACTGCTCTTTGTTCTGTTAATTCATCTCACAGAGTTACATCTTTCCCTTCAAGAAGCCTTTCTCTAAGGCTGTTCTTGTGGAATTGTCAAAGGGATATTTTGAAGCCCAGATAGGGCTATGGTGAAAAAGGAAATATCTTCCGTTCAAAACTGGAAAGAAGCTTTCTGAGAAACTGCTCTGTGTTCTGTTAATTCATCTCAGAGAGTTACATCTTTCCCTTCAAGAAGCCTTTCGCTAAGGCTGTTCTTGTGGAATTGTCAAAGGGATATTTGGAAGCCCATAGAGGGCTATGGTGAAAAAGGAAATATCTTCCGTTCAAAACTGGAAAGTAGCTTTCTGAGAAACTGCTCTGTGTTCTGTGAATTCATCTCACAGAGTTGCATCTTTCCCTTCAAGAAGCCTTTCTCTAAGGCTGTTCTTGTGCAATTCGCATAGGGATATTTGGAAGGCCATAGAGGGCTATGGTGAAACAGGAAATATCTTCCGTTCAAAACTGGAAAGAAGCTTTCTGAGAAACTGCTCTGTGTTCTGTTAATTCATCTCACAAGGTGACATCTTTCCCTTGAAGAAGACTTTCGCTAAGGCTGTTCTTGTGGAATTGGCAAAGGGATATTTGGAAGCCCATAGAGGGCTATGGAAAAAAAGGAAATACCTTCCGTTCAAAACTGGAAAGAAGCTTTCTGAGAAACTGCTCTGTGTTTTGTTAATTCATCTCACAGAGTTACATCTTTCCCTTCAAGAAGCCTTTCGCTAAGGCTGTTCTTGTGGAATTGGCAAAGGGATATTCGGAAGCCCATAGAGGGCTATGGTGAAAAAGGAAATATCTTCCGTTCAAAACTGGAAAGAAGCTTTCTGAGAAACTGCTCTGTGTTCTGTTAATTCATCTCACAGGGTTACATCTTTCCCTTCAAGAAGACTTTCGCTAAGGCTGTTCTTGTGGAATTGGCAAAGGGATACTTGGAAGCCCATAGAGGGCTATGGTGAAAAAGGAAATATCTTCCGTTCAAAACTGGAAAAAAGCTTTCTGAGAATCTGCTCTGTGTTCTGTTAATTCATCTCACAGAGTTACATCTTTGCCTTCCAGAAGCCTTTCGCTAAGGCTGTTGTTGTGGAATTGGCAAAGGGATATTTGGAAGCATTTAGAGGGCTATGGTGATAAAGGAAATATCTTCCGTTCAAAACTGGAAAGAAGCTTTCTGAGAAACTGCTCTGTGTTCTGTTAATTCATCTCACAGAGTTACATCTTTCCCTTCAAGAAGCCTTTCGCTAAGGCTGTTCTTGTGGAATTGGCAAAGGGATATTTGGAAGCCCATAGAGGGCTATGGTGAAAAAGGAAATATCTTCCCTTGAAAACTGGAAAGAATCTTTCTGAGAAACTGCTCTGTGTTCTGTTAATTCATCTCACAGAGTTACATCTTTCCCTTCAGGAAGCCTTTAGCTAAGGCTGTTCTTGTGGAATTGGCAAAGGGATATTTGGAAGCCCATAGAGGGCTATGGTGAAAAAGGAAATATCTTCCGTTCAAAACTGGAAAGAAGCTTTCTGAAATACTGCTCTGTGTTCTGTTAATTCATCTCACAGAGTTACATCTTTCCCTACAAGAAACCTTTCGCTAAGGCTGTTCTTGTGGAATTGGCAAAGGGATATTTGGAAGCCCATAGAGGCCTATGGTAAAAAAGGAAATATCTTCCATTCAAAACTGGAAAGAAGCTTTCTGAGAAACTGCTCTGTGTTCTGTTAATTTATCTCAGAGAGTTACATCTTTCCCTTCCAGAAGCCTTTCGCTTAGGCTGTTCTTCTGGAATTGTCAAAGGGATATTTTAAAGCCCAGATAGGGCTATGGTGAAAAAGGAAATATTTTCCGTTCAAAACTGGAAAGAAGCTTTCTGAGATACTGCTCTGTGTTCTTTTAATTAATCTCACAGAGTTACATCTTTCCCTTCAAGGATCCTTTCGCTAAGGATGTTCTTGTGGAATTGGCAAAGGGATATTTGGAAGCCCTTAGAGGGCTATGGTGAAAAAGTAAATATCTTCCTTTCAAAACTGGAAAGAAGCTTTCTGAGAAACTGCTCTGTGTTCTCTTAATTCATCTCACAGATTTACATCTTTCCCTTCAAGAAGCCTTTCGCTAAGGATGTTTTTGTGGAATTGGCAAAGGGATATTTGGAAGCCCATAGAGGGCTATGGTGAAAAAGGAAATATCTTCCCTTGAAAACTGGAAAGAATCTTTCTGAGAAACTGCTCTGTGTTCTGTTAATTCATCTCACAGAGTTACATCTTTCCCTTCAGGAAGCCTTTAGCTAAGGCTGTTCTTGTGGAATTGGCAAAGGGATATTTGGAAGCCCATAGAGGGCTATGGAAAAAAAGGAAATATCTTCCGTTCAAAACTGGAAAGAAGCTTTCTGAGGAACTGCTCTGTGTTCTGTTAATTCGTCTCACAGAGTTACATCTTTCCCTACAAGAAACCTTTCGCTAAGGCTGTTCTTGTGGAATTGGCAAAGGGATATTTGGAAGCCCCTAGAGGCCTATGGTAAAAAAGGAAATATCTTCCGTTCAAAACTGGAAAGAAGCTTTCTGAGAAACTGCTCTGTTTTCTGTTAATTTATCTCAGAGAGTTACATCTTTCTCTTCCAGAAGCCTTTCGCTAAGGCTGTTCTTGTGGAATTGTCAAAGGGATATTTTGAAGCCCAGATAGGGCTATGGTGAAAAAGGAAATATCTTCCGTTCAAAACTGGAAAGAAGCTTTCTGAGATACTGCTCTGTGTTTTTTTAATTCATCTCACAGAGTTACATCTTTCCCTTCAAGGAGCCTTTCGCTAAGGATGTTCTTGTGGAATTGGCAAAGGGATATTTGGAAGCCCATAGAGGGCTATGGTGAAAAAGGAAATATCTTCCTTTCAAAACTGGAAAGAAGCTTTCTGAGAAACTGCTCTGTGTTCTGTTAATTCATCTCACAGATTTACATCTTTCCCTTCAAGAAGCCTTTCGCTAAGGCTGTTCTTGTGGAATTGGCAAAGGGATATTTGGAAGCCCATAGAGGGCTATGGTGAAAAAGGAAATATCTTCCGTTCAAAACTGGAAAGAAGCTTTCTGAGAAACTGCTCTGTGTTCTGTTAATTCATCTCACAGAGTTACATATTTCCCTTCAAGAAGACTTTCGCTAAGGCTGTTCTTGTGGAATTGGCAAAGGGATACTTGGAAGCCCATAGAGGGCTATGGTGAAAAAGGAAATATCTTCCGTTCAAAACTGGAAAAAAGCTTTCTGAGAATCTGCTCTGTGTTCTCTTAATTCATCTCACAGAGTTACATCTTTGCCTTCCAGAAGCCTTTCGCTAAGGCTGTTCTTCTGGAATTGGCAAAGGGATATTTGGAAGCACGTAGAGTGCTATGGTGATAAAGGAAATATCTTCCGTTCAAAACTGGAAAGAAGCTTTCTGAGAAACTGCTCTGTGTTCTGTTAATTCATCTCACAGAGTTACATGTTTCCCGTCAGGAAGCCTTTCGCTAAGGCTGTTGTTGTGGAATTGGCAAAGGGATATTTGGAAGCCCATAGAGGGCTATGGAAAAAAAGGAAATATCTTCCGTTCAAAACTGGAAAGAAGCTTTCTGAGAAACTGCTCTGTGTTCTGTGAATTCATCTCACAGAGTTACATCTTTCCCTTCAAGAAGCCTTTCGCTAAGGCTGTTCTTGTGGAATTGGCAAAGGGATATTTGGAAGCCCATAGAGGGCTATGCTGAAAAAGGAAATATCTTCCGTTCAAAACTGGAAAGAAGCTTTCTGAGAAACTGCTCTGTGTTCTGTTAATTCATCTCACAGAGTTACATCTTTCCCTTCAAGAAGCCTTTCGCTAAGGTTGTTGCTGTGGAATTGACAAAGGGATATTTGGAAGCCCATAGAGGCCTATGGTAAAAAAGGAAATATCTTCCGTTCAAAACTGGAAAGAAGCTTTCTGAGAAACTGCTCTGTGTTCTGTTAATTCATCTCACAGAGTTACATCTTTCCCTACAAGAAACCTTTCGCTAAGGCTGTTCTTGTGGAATTGGCAAAGGGATATTTGGAAGCCCATAGAGGCCTATGGTAAAAAAGGAAATATCTTCCGTTCAAAACTGGAAAGAAGCTTTCTGAGAAACTGCTCTGTGTTCTGTTAATTTATCTCAGAGAGTTACATCTTTCCCTTCCAGAAGCCTTTCGCTAAGGCTGTTCTTGTGGAATTGTCAAAGGGATATTTTGAAGCCCAGATAGGGCTATGGTGAAAAAGGAAATATCTTCCGTTCAAAACTGGAAAGAAGCTTTCTGAGATACTGCTCTGTGTTCATTTAATTAATCTCACAGAGTTACATCTTTCCCTTCAAGGATCCTTTCGCTAAGGATGTTCTTGTGGAATTGGCAAAGGGATATTTGGAAGCCCATAGAGGGCTATGGTGAAAAAGGAAATATCTTCCTTTCAAAACTGGAAAGAAGCTTTCTGAGAAACTGCTCTGTGTTCTGTTAATTCATCTCACAGATTTACATCTTTCCCTTCAAGAAGCCTTTCGCTAAGGTTGTTTTTGTGGAATTGGCAAAGGGATATTTGGAAGCCCCTAGAGGGCTATGGTGAAAAAGGAAATATCTTCCGTTCAAAACTGGAAAGAAGCTTTCTGAGAAACTGCTCTGTGTTCTGTTAATTCATCTCACAGTGTTACATATTTCCCTTCAAGAAGCCTTTCGCTAAGGCTGTTCTTGTGGAATTGGCAAAGGGATATTTGGAAGCCCATAGAGGGCTATGGTGAAAAAGGAAATATCTTCCGTTCAAAACTGGAAAGAAGCTTTCTGAGAAACTGCTCTGTGTTCTGTTAATTCATCTCACAGAGTTACATCTTTCCCTTCAAGAAGCCTTTCGCTAAGGCTGTTGTTGTGGAATTGGCAAAGGGATATTTGGAAGCCCATAGAGGGCTATGGTGAAAAAGGAAATATCTTCCGTTCAAAACTGGAAAGAAGCTTTCTGAGAAACTGCTCTGTGTTCTGTTAATTCATCTCACAGAGTTACATCTTTCCCTTCAAGAAGCCTTTCGCTAAGGTTGTTCTTGTGGAATTGGCAAATGGATATTTGGAAGCCCATAGAGGGCTATGTAAAAAAGGAAATATCTTCCGTTCAAAACTGGAAAGAAGCTTTCTGAGAAACTGCTCTGTGTTCTGTGAATTCATCTCACAGAGTTACATCTTTCCTTCAAGAAGCCTTTCGCTAAGGCTGTTCTTGTGGAATTGACAAAGGGATATTTGGAAGCCCATAGACGGCTATGGTGAAAAAGGAAATACCTTCCGTTCAAAACTGGAAAGAAGCTTTCTGAGAAACTGCTCTGTGTTCTGTTAATTCATCTCACAGAGTTACATCTTTCCCTTCAAGAAGACTTTCGCTAAGGCTGTTCTTGTGGAATTGGCAAAGGGATATTTGGAAGCCCATAGAGGGCTATGGTGAAAAAGGAAATATCTTCCGTTCAAAACTGGAAAGAAGCTTTCTGAGAAACTGCTCTGTGTTCTGTTAATTCATCTCACAGAGTTACATCTTTCCCTTCAAGAAGCCTTTCGCTAAGGCTCTTCTTGTGGAATTGGCAAAGGGATATTTGGAAGCCCATAGAGGGCTACAGTGAAAAAGGAAATATCTTCCATTCAAAACTGGAAAGAAGCTTTCTGAGAAACTGCTCTGTGTTCTGTTAATTCATCTCACAGAGTACATCTTTCCCTTCAAGAAGCCTTTCGCTTAGGCTGTTCTTGTGGAATTGGCAAAGGGATATTTGGAAGCCCATAGAGGTCTATGGTGAAAAAGGAAATATCTTCCGTACAAAACTGGAAAGCAGCTTTCTGAGAAACTGCTCTGTGTTCTGTTAATTCATCTCACAGAGTTACATCTTTCCTTTCAAGAAGCCTTTCGCTAAGGCTGTTCTTGTGGAATTGGCAAAGGGATATTCGGAAGCCCATAGAGGGCTATGGTGAAAAAGGAAATATCTTCCGTTCAAAACTGGAAAGAAGCTTTCTGAGAAACTGCTCTGTGTTCTGTTAATTCATCTCACAGGGTTACATCTTTCCCTTCAAGAAGACTTTCGCTAAGGCTGTTCTTGTGGAATTGGCAAAGGGATACTTGGAAGCCCATAGAGGGCTATGGTGAAAAAGGAAATATCTTCCGTTCAAAACTGGAAAAATGCTTTCTGAGAATCTGCTCTGTGTTCTGTTAATTCATCTCACAGAGTTACATCTTTGCCTTCCAGAAGCCTTTCACTAAGGCTGTTCTTGTGGAATTGGCAAAGGGATATTTGGAAGCACTTAGAGGGCTATGGTGATAAAGGAAATATCTTCCGTTCAAAACTGGAAAGAAGCTTTCTGAGAAACTGCTCTGTGTTCTGTTAATTCATCTCACAGAGTTACATGTTTCCCGTCAGGAAGCCTTTCGCTAAGGCTGTTGTTGTGGAATTGGCAAAGGGATATTTGGAAGCCCATAGAGGGCTATGGAAAAAAAGGAAATATCTTCCGTTCAAAACTGGAAAGAAGCTTTCTGAGAAACTGCTCTGTGTTCTGTTAATTCATCTCACAGAGTTACATCTTTCCCTTCAAGAAGCCTTTCGCTAAGGCTGTTCTTGTGGAATTGTCAAAGGGATATTTGGAAGCCCATAGAGGGCTATGGTGAAAAAGGAAATATCTTCCGTTCAAAACTGGAAAGTAGCTTTCTGAGAAACTGCTCTGTGTTCTGTGAATTCATCTCACAGAGTTGCATCTTTCCCTTCAAGAAGCCTTTCTCTAAGGCTGTTCTTGTGCAATTCGCATAGGGATATTTGGAAGGCCATAGAGGGCTATGGTGAAACAGGAAATATCTTCCGTTCAAAACTGGAAAGAAGCTTTCTGAGAAACTGCTCTGTGTTCTGTTAATTCATCTCACAGGGTTACATCTTTCCCTTCAAGAAGCCTTTCTCTAAGGCTGTTCTTGTGGAATTGGCAAAGGGATATTTGGAAGCCCATAGATGGCTATGGAAAAAAAGGAAATATCTTCCGTTCAAAACTGGAAAGAAGCTTTCTGAGAAACTGCTCTGTGTTCTGTTAATTCATCTCACAGAGTTACATCTTTCCCTTCAAGAAGCCTTTCGCTAAGGCTGTTCTTGTGGAATTGGCAAAGGGATATTTGGAAGCCCATAGAGGGCTATGGTGAAAAAGGAAATATCTTCCGTTCAAAACTGGAAAGTAGCTTTCTGAGAAACTGCTCTGTGTTCTGTTAATTCATCTCACAGAGTTACATCTTTCCCTTAAAGAAGCCTTTCGCTAAGTCTGTTCTTTTGGAATTGGCAAAGGGACATTTGGAAACCCATAGAGGGCTATGGTGAAAAAGGAAATATCTTCCATTCAAAACTGGAAAGAAGCTTTCTGAGAAACTGCTCTGTGTTCTGTGAATTCATCTCACAGAGTTGCATCTTTCCCTTCAAGAAGCCTTTCTCTAAGGCTGTTCTTGTGCAATTGGCAAAGGGATATTTGGAAGCCCATAGTGGGCAATAGTGAAAAAGGAAATATCTTCCGTTCAAAACTGGAATGAAGCTTTATGAGAAACTGCTCTGTGATCTGTTAATTCATCTCACAGAGTTACATCTTTCCCTTCCAGATGCCTTTCGCTAAGGCTGTTCTTGTGGAATTGGCAAAGGGATATTTGGAAGCATATAGAGGGCTATGGTGAAAAAGGAAATATCTTCCGTTCAAAACTGGAAAGAAGTTTTCTGAGATACTGCTGTGTGTTCTGTTAATTCATCTCACAGGGTTACATCTTTCCCTGCAAGAAGCCTTTCGCTAGGGATGTTCTTGCGGAATTGGCAAAGGGATATTTGGAAGCCCTTAGAGGGGTATGGTGAATAAGGAAATATCTTCCGTTCAAAACTGGAAAGAAGCTTTCTGAGAAACTGCTCTGTGTTCTGTTAATTCATCTCACAGAGTTAAATGTTTCCCTTCAGGAAGCCTTTCGCTAAGGCTGTTGTTGTAGAATTGGCAAAGGGATATTTGGAAGCCCATAGAGGGCTATGGAAAAAAAGGAAATATCTTCCGTTCAAAACTAGAAAGAAGCTTTCTGAGAATCTGCTCTGTGTTCTGTTAATTCACCTCACAGAGTTACATCCTTCCCTTCAAGAAGCCTTTTGCTAAGGCTGTTCTTGTGGAATTGGCAAAGGGATATTTGGAAGGCCATAGAGGGCTATGGTGAAACAGGAAATATCTTCCGTTCAAAACTGGAAAGAATCTTTCTGAGAAACTGCTCTGTGTTCGGTTAATTCATCTCACAGGGTTACATCTTTCCCTTCAAGAAGCCTTTCGCTAAGGCTGTTCTTGTGGAATTGGCAAAGGGATATTTGGAAGCCCATAGAGGGCTATGGTGAAAAAGGAATTATCTTCCGTTGAAAACTGGAAAAAAGCTTTCTGAGAATCTGCTCTGTGTTCTGTTAATTCATCTCACAGAGTTACATCTTTCCCTTCAAGAAGCCTTTCGCTAAGGCTGTTGTTGTGGAATTGGCAAAGTGATATTTGGAAGCCCTTAGAGGGCTATGGTGATAAAGGAAATATCTTCCGTTCAAAACTGGAAACAAGCTTTCTGAGAAACTGCTCTGTGTTCTGTGAATTCATCTCACACAGTTACATATTTCCCGTCCGTAAGCCTTTCGCTAAGGCTGTTGTTGTGGAATTGGCAAAGGGATATTTGGAAGCCCATAGAGGGCTATGGTGAAACAGGAAATATCTTCCGTTCAAAACTGGAAAGAAGCTTTCTGAGAAACTGCTCTGCGTTCTGTTAATTCATCTCACAGAGTTACATCTTTCCCTTCAAGAAGCCTTTCGCTAAGGTTGTTCTTGTGGAATTGGCAAAGGGATATTTGGAAGCCCATAGAGGGCTATGTAAAAAAGGAAATATCTTCCGTTCAAAACTGGAAAGAAGCTTTCTGAGAAACTGCTCTGTGTTCTGTGAATTCATCTCACAGAGTTACATCTTTCCCTTCAAGAAGTGTTTCGCTAAGGCTGTTCTTGTGGAATTGACAAAGGGATATTTGGAAGCCCATAGAGGGCTATGGTGAAAAAGGAAATACCTTCCGTTCAAAACTGGAAAGAAGCTTTCTGAGAAACTGCTCTGTGTTCTGTTAATTCATCTCACAGAGTTACATCTTTCCCTTCAAGAAGCCTTTCGCTAAGGCTGTTCTTGTGGAATCGGCAAAGGGATATTTGGAAGCCCATAGAGCGCTATGGTGAACAAGGAAATATCTTCCGTTCAAAACTGGAAAGAAGCTTTCTGAGAAACTGCTCTGTGTTCTGTTAATTCATCTCACAGAGTTACATCTTTCCCTTCAAGAAGCCTTTCGCTAAGGCTGTTCTTGTGGAATTGGCAGAGGGATATTTGTAAGCCCGTAGAGGGCTATGGTGAAAAAGGAAATATCTTCCGTTCAAAACTGGAAAGAAGCTTTCTGAGAAACTGCTCGGTGTTCTGTTAATTCATCTCACAGAGTTACATCTTTCCCTTCAAGAAGCCTTTCGCTAAGGCTGTTCTTGTGGAATTGGAAAAGGGATATTTGGAAGCCCATAGAGGACTACGGTGAAAAAGGAAATATCTTCCATTCAAAACTTGAAAGAAGCTTTCTGAGAAACTGCTCTGTGTTCTGTCAATTCATCTCACAGAGTTACATCTTTCCCTTCAAGAAGCCTTTCGCTAAGGCTGTTCTTGTGGAATTGGCAAAGGGATATTTGGAAGCCCATAGAGGTCTATGGTAAAAAAGGAAATATCTTCCGTTCAAAACTGGAAAGAAGCTTTGTGAGAAACTGCTCTGTGTTCTGTTAATTCATCTCACAGAGTTACATCTTTCCCTTCAAGAAGACTTTCGCTAAGGCTGTTCTTGTGGAATTGGCAAAGGGATATTTGGAAGCCCATAGAGGGCTATGGTGAAAAAGGAAATATCTTCCCTTGAAAACTGGAAAGAATCTTTCTGAGAAACTGCTCTGTGTTCTGTTAATTCATCTCACAGAGTTACATCTTTCCCTTCAGGAAGCCTTTAGCTAAGGCTGTTCTTGTGGAATTGGCAAAGGGATATTTGGAAGCCCATAGAGGGCTATGGTGAAAAAGGAAATATCTTCCGTTCAAAACTGGAAAGAAGCTTTCTGAAATACTGCTCTGTGTTCTGTTAATTCATCTCACAGAGTTACATCTTTCCCTACAAGAAACCTTTCGCTAAGGCTGTTCTTGTGGAATTGGCAAAGGGATATTTGGAAGCCCATAGAGGGCTATGGTGAAAAAGGAAATATCTTCCGTTCAAAACTGGAAAGAAGCTTTCTGAAATACTGCTCTGTGTTCTGTTAATTTATCTCAGAGAGTTACATCTTTCCCTTCCAGAAGCCTTTCGCTAAGGCTGTTCTTGTGGAATTGTCAAAGGGATATTTTGAAGCCCAGATAGGGCTATGGTGAAAAAGGAAATATCTTCCGTTCAAAACTGGAAAGAAGCTTTCTGAGATACTGCTCTGTGTTCTTTTAATTAATCTCACAGAGTTACATCTTTCCCTTCAAGGATCCTTTCGCTAAGGATGTTCTTGTGGAATTGGCAAAGGGATATTTGGAAGCCCATAGAGGGCTATGGTGAAAAAGGAAATATCTTCCTTTCAAAACTGGAAAGAAGCTTTCTGAGAAACTGCTCTGTGTTCTGTTAATTCATCTCACAGATTTACATCTTTCCCTTCAAGAAGCTTTTCGCTAAGGCTGTTCTTGTGGAATTGGCAAAGGGATATTTGGAAGCCCATAGAGGGCTATGGTGAAAAAGGAAATATCTTCCGTTCAAAACTGGAAAGAAGCTTTCTGAGAAACTGCTCTGTGTTCTGTTAATTCATCTCACAGAGTTACATCTTTCCCTTCAGGAAGCCTTTAGCTAAGGCTGTTCTTGTGGAATTGGAAAAGGGATATTTGGAAGCCCATAGAGGGCTATGGAAAAAAAGGAAATATCTTCCGTTCAAAACTGGAAAGAAGCTTTCTGAGAAACTGCTCTGTGTTCTGTTAATTCATCTCACAGAGTTACATCTTTCCCTACAAGAAACCTTTCGCTAAGGCTGTTCTTGTGGAATTGTCAAAGGGATATTTGGAAGCCCATAGAGGGCTATGGTGAAAAAGGAAATATCTTCCTTTCAAACCTGGAAAGAAGCTTTCTGAGAAACTGCTCTGTGTTCTGTTAATTCATCTCACAGATTTACATCTTTCCCTTCAAGAAGCCTTTCGCTAAGGCTGTTCTTGTGGAATTGGCAAAGGGATATTTGGAAGACCATAGAGGGCTATGGTGAAAAAGGAAATATCTTCCGTTCAACACTGGAAAGAAGCTTTCTGAGAAACTGCTCTGTGTTCTGTTAATTCATCTCACAGAGTTACATATTTCCCTTCAAGAAGCCTTTCGGTAAGGCTGTTCTTGTGGAATTGGCAAAGGGATATTTGGAAGCACTTAGAGGGCTATGGTGATAAAGGAAATATCTTCCGTTCAAAACTGGAAAGAAGCTTTCTGAGAAACTGCTCTGTGTTCTGTTAATTCATCTCACAGAGTTACATGTTTCCCGTCAGGAAGCCTTTCGCTAAGGCTGTTGTTGTGGAATTGGCAAAGGGATATTTGGAAGCCCATAGAGGGCTATGGAAAAAAAGGAAATATCTTCCGTACAAAACTGGAAAGAAGCTTTCTGAGAAACTGCTCTGTGTTCTGTTAATTCATCTCACAGAGTTACATCTTTCCTTTCAAGAAGCCTTTCGCTAAGGCTGTTCTTGGGGAATTGGCAAAGGGATATTCGGAAGCCCATAGAGGGCTATGGTGAAAAAGGAAATATCTTCCGTTCAAAACTGGAAAGAAGCTTTCTGAGAAACTGCTCTGTGTTCTGTTAATTCATCTCACAGGGTTACATCTTTCTCTTCAAGAAGACTTTCGCTAAGGCTGTTCATGTGGAATTGGCAAAGGGATATTTGGAAGCCCATAGAGGGCTATGGTGAAAAAGGAAATATCTTCCGTTCAAAACTGGAAAAAAGCTTTCTGAGAATCTGCTCTGTGTTCTGTTAATTCATCTCACAGAGTTACATCTTTGCCTTCCAGAAGCCTTTCGCTAAGGCTGTTCTTGTGGAATTGGCAAAGGGATATTTGGAAGCACTTAGAGGGCTATGGTGATAAAGGAAATATCTTCCGTTCAAAACTGGAAAGAAGCTTTCTGAGAAACTGCTCTGTGTTCTGTTAATTCATCTCACAGAGTTACATGCTTCCCGTCAGGAAGCCTTTCGCTAAGGCTGTTGTTGTGGAATTGGCAAAGGGATATTTGGAAGCCCATAGAGGGCTATGGAAAAAAAGGAAATATCTTCCGTTCAAAACTGGAAAGAAGCTTTCTGAGAAACTGCTCTGTGTTCTGTGAATTCATCTCACAGAGTTACATCTTTCCCTTCAAGAAGCCTTTCGCTAAGGCTGTTCTTGTGGAATTGGAAAAGGGATATTTGGAAGCCCATAGAGGGCTATTGTGAAAAAGGAAATATCTTCCCTTGAAAACTGGAAAGAATCTTTCTGAGAAACTGCTCTGTGTTCTGTTAATTCATCTCACAGAGTTACATCTTTCCCTTCAGGAAGCCTTTAGCTAAGGCTGTTCTTGTGGAATTGGCAAAGGGATATTTGGAAGCCCATAGAGGGCTATGGTGAAAAAGGAAATATCTTCCGTTCAAAACTGGAAAGAAGCTTTCTGAAATACTGCTCTGTGTTCTGTTAATTCATCTCACAGAGTTACAACTTTCCCTACAAGAAACCTTTCGCTAAGGCTGTTCTTGTGGAATTGGCAAAGGGATATTTGGAAGCCCATAGAGGGCTATGGTGAAACAGGAAATATCTTCCGTTCAAAACTGGAAAGAAGCTTTCTGAGAAACTGCTCTGTGTTCTGTTAATTTATCTCAGAGAGTTACATCTTTCCCTTCCAGAAGCCTTTCGCTAAGGCTGTTCTTGTGGAATTGTCAAAGGGATATTTTGAAGCCTAGATAGGGCTATGGTGAAAAAGGAAATGTCTTCCGTTCAAAACTGAAAAGAAACTTTCTGAGATACTGCTCTGTGTTCTTTTAATTAATCTCACAGAGTTACATCTTTCCCTTCAAGGATCCTTTCGCTAAGGATGTTCTTGTGGAATTGGCAAAGGGATATTTGGAAGCCCATAGAGGACTATGGTGAAAAAGGAAATATCTTCCTTTCAAAACTGGAAAGAAGCTTTCTGAGAAACTGCTCTGTGTTCTGTTAATTCATCTCACAGAGTTACATGTTTCCCGTCAGGAAGCCTTTCGCTAAGGCTGTTGTTGTGGAATTGGCAAAGGGATATTTGGAAGCCCATAGAGGGCTATGGAAAAAAAGGAAATATCTTCCGTTCAAAACTGGAAAGAAGCTTTCTGAGAAACTGCTCTGTGTTCTGTTAATTCATCTCACAGAGTTACATCTTTCCCTTCAAGAAGCCTTTCGCTAAGGCTGTTCTTGTGGAATTGTCAAAGGGATATTTGGAAGCCCATAGAGGGCTATGGTGAAAAAGGAAATATCTTCCGTTCAAAACTGGAAAGTAGCTTTCTGAGAAACTGCTCTGTGTTCTGTGAATTCATCTCACAGAGTTGCATCTTTCCCTTCAAGAAGCCTTTCTCTAAGGCTGTTCTTGTGCAATTCGCATAGGGATATTTGGAAGGCCATAGAGGGCTATGGTGAAACAGGAAATATCTTCCGTTCAAAACTGGAAAGAAGCTTTCTGAGAAACTGCTCTGTGTTCTGTTAATTCATCTCACAGGGTTACATCTTTCCCTTCAAGAAGACTTTCGCTAAGGCTGTTCTTGTGGAATTGGCAAAGGGATATTTGGAAGCCCATGGAGGGCTATGGAAAAAAAGGAAATATCTTCCGTTCAAAACTGGGAAGAAGCTTTCTGAGAAACTGCTCTGTGTTCTGTTAATTCATCTCACAGAGTTACATCTTTCCCTTCAAGAAGCCTTTCGCTAAGGCTGTTCTTGTGGAATTGGCAAAGGGATATTTGGAAGCCCATAGAGGGCTACGGTGAAAAAGGAAATATCTTCCGTTCAAAACTGGAAAGTAGCTTTCTGAGAAACTGCTCTGTGTTCTGTTAATTCATCTCACAGAGTTACATCTTTCCTTCAGAAGCCTTTCGCTAAGGCTGTTCTTGTGGAATTGTCAAAGGGATATTTGGAAGCCCATAGAGGGCTATGGTGAAAAAGGAAATACCTTCCGTTCAAAACTGGAAAGAAGCTTTCTGAGAAACTGCTCTGTGTTCTGTTAATTCATCTCACAGAGTTACATCTTTCCCTTCAAGAAGACTTTCGCTAAGGCTGTTCTTGTGGAATTGGCAAAGGGATATTTGGAAGCCCATAGAGGGCTATGGTGAAAAAGGAAATATCTTCCGTTCAAAACTGGAAAGAAGCTTTCTGAGAAACTGCTCTGTGTTCTGTTAATTCATCTCACAGAGTTACATCTTTCCCTTCAAGAAGCCTTTCGCTAAGGCTCTTCTTGTGGAATTGGCAAAGGGATATTTGGAAGCCCATAGAGGGCTACGGTGAAAAAGGAAATATCTTCCATTCAAAACTGGAAAGAAGCTTTCTGAGAAACTGCTCTGTGTTCTGTTAATTCATCTCACAGAGTTACATCATACCCTTCAAGAAGCCTTTCGCTTAGGCTGTTCTTGTGGAATTGGCAAAGGGATATTTGGAAGCCCATAGAGGTCTATGGTGAAAAAGGAAATATCTTCCGTACAAAACTGGAAAGCAGCTTTCTGAGAAACTGCTCTGTGTTCTGTTAATTCATCTCACAGAGTTACATCTTTCCTTTCAAGAAGCCTTTCGCTAAGGCTGTTCTTGTGGAATTGGCAAAGGGATATTCGGTAGCCCATAGAGGGCTATGGTGAAAAAGGAAATATCTTCCGTTCAAAACTGGAAAGAAGCTTTCTGAGAAACTGCTCTGTGTTCTGTTAATTCATCTCACAGGGTTACATCTTTCCCTTCAAGAAGACTTTCGCTAAGGCTGTTCTTGTGGAATTGGCAAAGGGATACTTGGAAGCCCATAGAGGGCTATGGTGAAAAAGGAAATATCTTCCGTTCAAAACTGGAAAAAACTTTCTGAGAATCTGCTCTGTGTTCTGTTAATTCATCTCACAGAGTTACATCTTTGCCTTCCAGAAGCCTTTCGCTAAGGCTGTTCTTGTGGAATTGGCAAACGGATATTTGGAAGCACTTAGAGGGCTATGGTGATAAAGGAAATATCTTCCGTTGAAAACTGGAAAGAATCTTTCTGAGAAACTGCTCTGTGTTCTGTTAATTCATCTCACAGAGTTACATGTTTCCCGTCAGGAAGCCTTTCGCTAAGGCTGTTGTTGTGGAATTGGCAAAGGGATATTTGGAAGCCCATAGAGGGCTATGGAAAAAAAGGAAATATCTTCCGTTCAAAACTGGAAAGAAGCTTTCTGAGAAACTGCTCTGTGTTCTGTTAATTCATCTCACAGAGTTACATCTTTCCCTTCAAGAAGCCTTTCGCTAAGGCTGTTCTTGTGGAATTGTCAAAGGGATATTTGGAAGCCCATAGAGGGCTATGGTGAAAAAGGAAATATCTTCCGTTCAAAACTGGAAAGTAGCTTTCTGAGAAACTGCTCTGTGTTCTGTGAATTCATCTCACAGAGTTGCATCTTTCCCTTCAAGAAGCCTTTCTCTAAGGCTGTTCTTGTGCAATTCGCATAGGGATATTTGGAAGGCCATAGAGGGCTATGGTGAAACAGGTAATATCTTCCGTTCAAAACTGGAAAGAAGCTTTCTGAGAAACTGCTCTGTGTTCTGTTAATTCATCTCACAGGGTTACATCTTTCCCTTCAAGAAGACTTTCGCTAAGGCTGTTCTTGTGGAATTGGCAAAGGGATATTTGGAAGCCCATAGAGGGCTATGGAAAAAAAGGAAATATCTTCCGTTCAAAACTGGGAAGAAGCTTTCTGAGAAACTGCTCTGTGTTCTGTTAATTCTTCTCACAGAGTTACATCTTTCCCTTCAAGAAGCCTTTCGCTAAGGCTGTTCTTGTGGAATTGGCAAAGGGATATTTGGAAGCCCATAGAGGGCTACGGTGAAAAAGGAAATATCTTCCGTTCAAAACTGGAAAGTAGCTTTCTGAGAAACTGCTCTGTGTTCTGTTAATTCATCTCACAGAGTTACATCTTTCCCTTAAAGAAGCCTTTCGCTATGTCTGTTCTTCTGGAATTGGCAAAGGGACATTTGGAAACCCATAGAGGGCTATGGTGAAAAAGCAAATATCTTCCATTCAAAACTGGAAAAAAGCTTTCTGAGAAACTGCTCTGTGTTCTGTGAATTCATCTCACAGAGTTGCATCTTTCCCTTCAAGAAGCCTTTCTCTAAGGTTGTTCTTGTGCAATTGGCAAAGGGATATTTGGAAGCCCATAGTGGGCAATAGTGAAAAAGAAAATATCTTCCGTTCAAAACTGGAAAGAAGCTTTCTGAGAAACTGCTCTGTGTTCTGTTAATTTATCTCAGAGAGTTACATCTTTCCCTTCCAGAAGCCTTTCGCTAAGGCTGTTCTTGTGGAATTGTCAAAGGGATATTTTGAAGCCCAGATAGGGCTATGGTGAAAAAGGAAATATCTTCCGTTCAAAACTGGAAAGAAGCTTTCTGAGATACTGCTCTGTGTTCTTTTAATTAATCTCACAGAGTTACATCTTTCCCTTCAAGGATCCTTTCGCTAAGGATGTTCTTGTGGAATTGGCAAAGGGATATTTGGAAGCCCATAGAGGGCTATGGTGAAAAAGGAAATATCTTCCTTTCAAAACTGGAAAGAAGCTTTCTGAGAAACTGCTCTGTGTTCTGTTAATTCATCTCACAGATTTACATCTTTCCCTTCAAGAAGCTTTTAGCTAAGGCTGTTCTTGTGGAATTGGCAAAGGTATATTTGGAAGCCCATAGAGGGCTATGGTGAAAAAGGAAATATCTTCCGTTCAAAACTGGAAAGAAGCTTTCTGAAATACTGCTCTGTGTTCTGTTAATTCATCTCACAGAGTTACATCTTTCCCTACAAGAAACCTTTCGCTAAGGCTGTTCTTGTGGAATTGGCAAAGGGATATTTGGAAGCCCATAGAGGCCTATGGTAAAAAAGAAATATCTTCCGTTCAAAACTGGAAAGAAGCTTTCTGAGAAACTGCTCTGTGTTCTGTTAATTTATCTCAGAGAGTTACATCTTTCCCTTCCAGAAGCCTTTCGCTAAGGCTGTTCTTGTGGAATTGTCAAAGGGATATTTTGAAGCCCAGATAGGGCTAAGGTGAAAAAGGAAATATCTTCCGTTCAAAACTGGAAAGAAGCTTTCTGAGATACTGCTCTGTGTTCTTTTAATTAATCTCACAGAGTTACATCTTTCCCTTCAAGGATCCTTTCGCTAAGGATGTTCTTGTGGAATTGGCAAAGGGATATTTGGAAGCCCATAGAGGGCTAAGGTGAAAAAGGAAATATCTTCCTTTCAAAACTGGAAAGAAGCTTTCTGAGAAACTGCTCTGTGTTCTGTTAATTCATCTCACAGATTTACATCTTTCCCTTCAAGAAGCCTTTCGCTAAGGCTGTTCTTTTGGAATTGGCAAAGGGATATTTGGAAGCCCATAGAGGGCTATGGTGAAAAAGGAAATATCTTCCGTTCAAAACTGGAAAGAAGCTTTCTGAGAAACTGCTCTGTGTTCTGTTAATTCATCTCACAGTGTTACATATTTCCCTTCGAGAAGCCTTTCGCTAAGGCTGTTCTTGTGGAATTGGCAAAGGGATATTTGGAAGCCCATAGAGGGCTATGGTGAAAAAGGAAATATCTTCCGTTCAAAACTGGAAAGAAGCTTTCTGAGAAACTGCTCTGTGTTCTGTTAATTCATCTCACAGAGTTACATCTTTCCCTTCAAGAAGCCTTTCGCTAAGGCTGTTCTTGTGGAATTGGCAAAGGGATATTTGGAAGCCCATAGAGGGCTATGGTGAAAAAGAAAATATCTTCCGTTCAAAACTGGAAAGAAGCTTTCTGAGAAACTGCTCTGTGTTCTGGTAATTCATCTCACAGAGTTACATCTTTCCCTTCAAGAAGCCTTTCGCTAAGGTTGTTCTTGTATAATTGGCAAATGGATATTTGGAAGCCCATAAAGGGCTATGTAAAAAAGGAAATATCTTCCGTTCAAAACTGGAAAGAAGCTTTCTGAGAAACTGCTCTGTGTTCTGTGAATTCATCTCACAGAGTTACATCTTTCCTTCAAGAAGCCTTTCGCTAAGGCTGTTCTTGTGGAATTGACAAAGGAATATTTGGAATCCCATAGAGGGCTATGGTGAAAAAGGAAATACCTTCCGTTCAAAACTAGAAAGAAGCTTTCTGAGAAACTGCTCTGTGTTCTGTTAATTCATCTCACAGAGTTACATCTTTCCCTTCAAGAAGACTTTCGCTAAGGCTGTTCTTGTGGAATTGGCAAAGGGATATTTGGAAGCCCATAGAGGGCTATGGTGAAAAAGGAAATATCTTCCGTTCAAAACTGGAAAGAAGCTTTCTGAGAAACTGCTCTGTGTTCTGTTAATTCATCTCACAGAGTTACATCTTTCCCTTCAAGAAGCCTTTCGCTAAGGCTCTTCTTGTGGAATTGGCAAAGGGATATTTGGAAGCCCATAGAGGGCTACGGTGAAAAAGGAAATATCTTCCATTCAAAACTGGAAAGAAGCTTTCTGAGAAACTGCTCTGTGTTCTGTTAATTCATCTCACAGAGTTACATCTTTCCCTTCAAGAAGTCTTTCCCTTAGGCTGTTCTTGTGGAATTGGCAAAGGGATATTTGGAAGCCCATAGAGGTCTATGGTGAAAAAGGAAATATCTTCCATACAAAACTGGAAAGCAGCTTTCTGAGAAACTGCTCTGTGTTCTGTTAATTCATCTCACAGAGTTACATCTTTCCTTTCAAGAAGCCTTTCTCTAAGGCTGTTCTTGTGGAATTGGCAAAGGGATATTCGGAAGCCCATAGAGGGCTATGGTGAAAAAGGAAATATCTTCCGTTCAAAACTGGAAAGAAGCTTTCTGAGAAACTGCTCTGTGTTCTGTTAATTCATCTCACAGGGTTACATCTTTCCCTTCAAGAAGACTTTCGCTAAGGCTGTTCTTGTGGAATTGGCAAAGGGATACTTGGAAGCCCATAGAGGGCTATGTGGAAAAAGGAAATATCTTCCGTTCAAAACTGGAAAAAAGCTTTCTCAGAATCTGCTCTGTGTTCTGTTAATTCATCTCACAGAGTTACATCTTTGCCTTCCAGAAGCCTTTCGCTAAGGCTGTTCTTGTGGAATTGGCAAAGGGATATTTGGAAGCCCATAGAGGTTTATGGTGAAAAAGGAAATATCTTCCGTTCAAAACTGGAAAGTAGCTTTCTGAGAAACTGCTCTGTGTTCTGTGAATTCATCTCACAGAGTTGCATCTTTCCCTTCAAGAAGCCTTTCTCTAAGGTTGTTCTTGTGCAATTGGCAAAGGGATATTTGGAAGCCCATAGTGGGCAATAGTGAAAAAGAAAATATCTTCCGTTCAAAACTGGAAAGAAGCTTTCTGAGAAACTGCTCTGTGTTCTGTTAATTTATCTCAGAGAGTTACATCTTTCTCTTCCAGAAGCCTTTCGCTAAGGCTGTTCTTGTGGAATTGTCAAAGGGATATTTTGAAGCCCAGATAGGGCTATGGTGAAAAAGGAAATATCTCCCGTTCAAAACTGGAAAGAAGCTTTCTGAGATACTGCTCTGTGTTCTTTTAATTAATCTCACAGAGTTACATCTTTCCCTTCAAGGATCCTTTCGCTAAGGATGTTCTTGTGGAATTGGCAAAGGGATATTTGGAAGCCCATAGAGGGCTATGGTGAAAAAGGAAATATCTTCCTTTCAAAACTGGAAAGAAGCTTTCTGAGAAACTGCTCTGTGTTCTGTTAATTCATCTCACAGATTTACATCTTTCCCTTCAAGAAGCTTTTAGCTAAGGCTGTTCTTGTGGAATTGGCAAAGGGATATTTGGAAGCCCATAGAGGGCTATGGTGAAAAAGGAAATATCTTCCGTTCAAAACTGGAAAGAAGCTTTCTGAAATACTGCTCTGTGTTCTGTTAATTCATCTCACAGAGTTACATCTTTCCCTACAAGAAACCTTTCGCTAAGGCCGTTCTTGTGGAATTGGCAAAGGGATATTTGGAAGCCCATAGAGGCCTACGGTAAAAAAGAAATATCTTCCGTTCAAAACTGGAAAGAAGCTTTCTGAGAAACTGCTCTGTGTTCTGTTAATTTATCTCAGAGAGTTACATCTTTCCCTTCCAGAAGCCTTTCGCTAAGGCTGTTCTTGTGGAATTGTCAAAGGGATATTTTGAAGCCCAGATAGGGCTAAGGTGAAAAAGGAAATATCTTCCGTTCAAAACTGGAAAAAAGCTTTCTCAGAATCTGCTCTGTGTTCTGTTAATTCATCTCACAGAGTTACATCTTTGCCTTCCAGAAGCCTTTCGCTAAGGCTGTTCTTGTGGAATTGGCAAAGGGATATTTGGAAGCCCTTAGAGGGCTATGGTGAAAAAGGAAATATCTTCCGTTCAAAACTGGAAAGAAGTTTTCTGAGATACTGCTGTGTGTTCTGTTAATTCATCTCACAGGGTTACATCTTTCCCTGCAAGAAGCCTTTCGCTAGGGATGTTCTTGCGGAATTGGCAAAGGGATATTTGGAAGCCCTTAGAGGGGTATGGTGAATAAGGAAATATCTTCCGTTCAAAACTGGAAAGAAGCTTTCTGAGAAACTGCTCTGTGTTCTGTTAATTCATCTCACAGAGTTAAATGTTTCCATTCAGGAAGCCTTTCGCTAAGGCTGTTGTTGTGGAATTGGCAAAGGGATATTTGGAAGCCCATAGAGGGCTATGGAAAAAAAGGAAATATCTTCCGTTCAAAACTAGAAAGAAGCTTTCTGAGAAACTGCTCTGTTGTCTGTTAATTCATCTCACAGGGTTACATCTTTCCCTTCAAGAAGCCTTTCGCTAAGGCTGTTGTTGTGGAATTGGCAAAGTGATATTTGGAAGCCCTTAGAGGGCTATGGTGATAAAGGAAATATCTTCCGTTCACAACTGGAAACAAGCTTTCTGAGAAACTGCTCTGTGTTCTTTGAATTCATCTCACAGAGTTACATGTTTCCCGTCCGGAAGCCTTTCGCTAAGGTTGTTCTTGTGGAATTGGCAAAGGGATATTTGGAAGCCCATAGAGGGCTATGTAAAAAAGGAAATATCTTCCGTTCAAAACTGGAAAGAAGCTTTCTGAGAAACTGCTCTGTGTTCTGTGAATTCATCTCACAGAGTTACATCTTTCCCTTCAAGAAGCCTTTCGCTAAGGCTGTTCTTGTGGAATTGACAAAGGGATATTTGGAAGCCCATAGAGGGCTATGGTGAAAAAGGAAATACCTTCCGTTCAAAACTGGAAAGAAGCTTTCTGAGAAACTGCTCTGTGTTCTGTTAATTCATCTCACAGAGTTACATCTTTCCCTTCAAGAAGCCTTTCGCTAAGGCTGTTCTTGTGGAATCGGCAAAGGGATATTTGGAAGCCCATAGAGGGCTATGGTGAACAAGGAAATATCTTCCGTTCAAAACTGGAAAGAAGCTTTCTGAGAAACTGCTCTGTGTTCTGTTAATTCATCTCACAGAGTTACATCTTTCCCTTCAAGAAGCCTTTCGCTAAGGCTGTTCTTGTGGAATTGGCAAAGGGATATTTGTAAGCCCATAGAGGGCTATGGTGAAAAAGGAAATATCTTCCGTTCAAAACTGGAAAGAAGCTTTCTGAGAAACTGCTCTGTGTTCTGTTAATTCATCTCACAGAGTTACATCTTTCCCTTCAAGAAGCCTTTCGCTAAGGCTGTTCTTGTGGAATTGGCAAAGGGATATTTGGAAGCCCATAGAGGACTACGGTGAAAAAGGAAATATCTTCCATTCAAAACTTGAAAGAAGCTTTCTGAGAAACTGCTCTGTGTTCTGTCAATTCATCTCACAGAGTTACATCTTTCCCTTCAAGAAGCCTTTCGCTAAGGCTGTTCTTGTGGAATTGGCAAAGGGATATTTGGAAGCCCATAGAGGTCTATGGTAAAAAAGGAAATATCTTCCGTTCAAAACTGGAAAGAAGCTTTGTGAGAAACTGCTCTGTGTTCTCTTAATTCATCTCACAGAGTTACATCTTTCCCTTCAAGAAGCCTTTCGCTAAGGCTGTTCTTATGGAATTGGCAAAGGGATATTCGGAAGCCCATAGAGGGCTATGGTGAAAAAGGAAATATCTTCCGTTCAAAACTGGAAAGAAGCTTTCTGAGAAACTGCTCTGTTGTCTGTTAATTCATCTCACAGGGTTACATCTTTCCCTTCAAGAAGACTTTCGCTAAGGCTGTTCTTGTGGAATTGGCAAAGGGATATTTGGAAGTCCATAGAGGGCTATGGTGAAAAAGGAAATATCTTCCGTTCAAAACTGGAAAGAAGCTTTCTGAGAAACTGCTCTGTGTTCTGTTAATTCATCTCACAGAGTTACATCTTTCCCTTCAAGAAGCCTTTCGCTAAGGCTGTTGTTGTGGAATTGGCAAAGGGATATTTGGAAGCCCTTAGAGGGCTATGGTGATAAAGGAAATATCTTCCGTTCAAAACTGGAAACAAGCTTTCTGAGAAACTGCTCTGTGTTCTTTGAATTCATCTCACAGAGTTACATGTTTCCCGTCCGGAAGCCTTTCGCTAAGGCTGTTGTTGTGGAATTGGCAAAGGGATATTTGGAAGCCCATAGAGGGCTATGGTGAAACAGGAAATATCTTCCGTTCAAAACTGGAAAGAAGCTTTCTGAGAAACTGCTCTGCGTTCTGTTAATTCATCTCACAGAGTTACATCTTTCCCTTCAAGAAGCCTTTCGCTAAGGTTGTTCTTGTGGAATTGGCAAAGGGATATTTGGAAGCCCATAGAGGGCTATGTAAAAAAGGAAATATCTTCCGTTCAAAACTGGAAAGAAGCTTTCTGAGAAACTGCTCTGTGTTCTGCGAATTCATCTCACAGAGTTACATCTTTCCCTTCAAGAAGCCTTTCGCTAAGGCTGTTCTTGTGGAATTGACAAAGGGATATTTGGAAGCCCATAGAGGGCTATGGTGAAAAAGGAAATACCTTCCGTTCAAAACTGGAAAGAAGCTTTCTGAGAAACTGCTCTGTGTTCTGTTAATTCATCTCACAGAGTTACATCTTTCCCTTCAAGAAGCCTTTCGCTAAGGCTGTTCTTGTGGAATCGGCAAAGGGATATTTGGAAGCCCATAGAGGGCTATGGTGAACAAGGAAATATCTTCCGTTCAAAACTGGAAAGAAGCTTTCTGAAAAACTGCTCTGTGTTCTGTTAATTCATCTCACAGAGTTACATCTTTCCCTTCAAGAAGCCTTTCGCTAAGGCTGTACTTGTGGAATTGGCAAAGGGATATTTGTAAGCCCATAGAGGGCTATGGTGAAAAAGGAAATATCTTCCGTTCAAAACTGGAAAGAAGCTTTCTGAGAAACTGATCTGTGTTCTGTTAATTCATCTCACAGAGTTACATCTTTCCCTTCAAGAAGCCTTTCGCTAAGGCTGTTCTTGTGGAATTGGAAAAGGGATATTTGGAAGCCCATAGAGGACTACGGTGAAAAAGGAAATATCTTCCATTCAAAACTTGAAAGAAGCTTTCTGAGAAACTGCTCTGTGTTCTGTCAATTCGTCTCACAGAGTTACATCTTTCCCTTCAAGAAGCCTTTCGCTAAGGCTGTTCTTGTGGAATTGGCAAAGGGATATTTGGAAGCCCATAGAGGTCTATGTTAAAAAAGGAAATATCTTCCGTTCAAAACTGGAAAGAAGCTTTGTGAGAAACTGCTCTGTGTTCTCTTAATTCATCTCACAGAGTTACATCTTTCCCTTCAAGAAGCCTTTCGCTAAGGCTGTTCTTATGGAATTGGCAAAGGGATATTCGGAAGCCCATAGAGGGCTATGGTGAAAAAGGAAATATCTTCCGTTCAAAACTGGAAAGAAGCTTTCTGAGAAACTGCTCTGTTGTCTGTTAATTCATCTCACAGGGTTACATCTTTCCCTTCAAGAAGACTTTCGCTAAGGCTGTTCTTGTGGAATTGGCAAAGGGATATTTGGAAGTCCATAGAGGGCTATGGTGAAAAAGGAAATATCTTCCGTTCAAAACTGGAAAGAAGCTTTCTGAGAAACTGCTCTGTGTTCTGTTAATTCATCTCACAGAGTTACATCTTTCCCGTTAAGAAGCCTTTCGCTAAGGCTGTTCTTGTGGAATTGGCAAAGGGATATTTGGAAGCCCTTAGAGGGCTATGGTGATAAAGGAAATATCTTCCGTTCAAAACTGGAAAGAAGCTTTCTGAGAAACTGCTCTGTGTTCTGTTAATTCATCTCACAGAGTTACATGTTTCCCGTCAGGAAGCCTTTCGCTAAGGCTGTTCTTGTGGAATTGGCAAAGGGATATTTGGAAGCCCATAGAGGGCTATGGAAAAAAAGGAAATATCTTCCGTTCAAAACTGGAAAGAAGCTTTCTGAGAAACTGCTCTGTGTTCTGTTAATTCATCTCACAGAGTTTTATCTTTCCCTTCAAGAAGCCTTTCGCTAAGGTTGTTCTTGTGGAATTGGCAAGGGATATTTGGAAGCCCATAGAGGGCTATGGTGAAAAAGGAAATATCTTCCGTTCAAAACTGGAAAGTAGCTTTCTGAGAAACTGCTCTGTGTTCTGTTAATTCATCTCACGGAGTTACATCTTTCCCTTAAAGAAGCCTTTCGCTAAGGCTGTTCTTGTGGAATTGGAAAAGGGATATTTGGAAGCCCATAGAGGACTACGGTGAAAAAGGAAATATCTTCCATTCAAAACTTGAAAGAAGCTTTCTGAGAAACTGCTCTGTGTTCTGTCAATTCGTCTCACAGAGTTACATCTTTCCCTTCAAGAAGCCTTTCGCTAAGGCTGTTCTTGTGGAATTGGCAAAGGGATATTTGGAAGCCCATAGAGGTCTATGTTAAAAAAGGAAATATCTTCCGTTCAAAACTGGAAAGAAGCTTTGTGAGAAACTGCTCTGTGTTCTCTTAATTCATCTCACAGAGTTACATCTTTCCCTTCAAGAAGCCTTTCGCTAAGGCTGTTCTTATGGAATTGGCAAAGGGATATTCGGAAGCCCATAGAGGGCTATGGTGAAAAAGGAAATATCTTCCGTTCAAAACTTTAAAGAAGCTTTCTGAGAAACTGCTCTGTTGTCTGTTAATTCATCTCACAGGGTTACATCTTTCCCTTCAAGAAGACTTTCGCTAAGGCTGTTCTTGTGGAATTGGCAAAGGGATATTTGGAAGTCCATAGAGGGCTATGGTGAAAAAGGAAATATCTTCCGTTCAAAACTGGAAAGAAGCTTTCTGAGAAACTGCTCTGTGTTCTGTTAATTCATCTCACAGAGTTACATCTTTCCCGTTAAGAAGCCTTTCGCTAAGGCTGTTCTTGTGGAATTGGCAAAGGGATATTTGGAAGCCCTTAGAGGGCTATGGTGATAAAGGAAATATCTTCCGTTCAAAACTGGAAAGAAGCTTTCTGAGAAACTGCTCTGTGTTCTGTTAATTCATCTCACAGAGTTACATGTTTCCCGTCAGGAAGCCTTTCGCTAAGGCTGTTCTTGTGGAATTGGCAAAGGGATATTTGGAAGCCCATAGAGGGCTATGGAAAAAAAGGAAATATCTTCCGTTCAAAACTGGAAAGAAGCTTTCTGAGAAACTGCTCTGTGTTCTGTTAATTCATCTCACAGAGTTTTATCTTTCCCTTCAAGAAGCCTTTCGCTAAGGTTGTTCTTGTGGAATTGGCAAGGGATATTTGGAAGCCCATAGAGGGCTATGGTGAAAAAGGAAATATCTTCCGTTCAAAACTGGAAAGTAGCTTTCTGAGAAACTGCTCTGTGTTCTGTTAATTCATCTCACGGAGTTACATCTTTCCCTTAAAGAAGCCTTTCGCTAAGGCTGTTCTTCTGCAATTGGCAAAGGGACATTTGGAAACCCATAGAGGGCTATGGTGAAAAGGGAAATACCTTCCATTCAAAACTGGAAAGAAGCTTTCTGAGAAACTGCTCTGTGTTCTGTTAATTCATCTCACTGGGTTACATCTTTCCCTTCAAGAAGACTTTCGCTAAGGCTGTTCTTGTGGAATTGGCAAAGGGATATTTGGAAGCCCATAGAGGGCTATGGTGAAATAGGAAATATCTTCCATTCAAAACTGGAAAGAAGCTTTCTGAGAAACTGCTCTGTGTTCTGTGAATTCATCTCACAGAGTTGCATCTTTCCCTTCAAGAAGCCTTTCTCTAAGGCTGTTCTTGTGCAATTGGCAAAGGGATATTTGGAAGCCCATAGTGGGCAATAGTGAAAAAGAAAATATCTTCCGTTCAAAACTGGAAAGAAGCTTTCTGAGAAACTGCTCTGTGTTCTGTTAATTCATCTCACAGAGTTACATCTTTCCCTTCCAGATGCCTTTCGCTAAGGCTGTTCTTGTGGAATTGGCAAAGGGATATTTGGAAGCATATAGAGGGCTATGATGAAAAAGGAAATATCTTCCGTTCAAAACTGGAAAGAAGTTTTCTGAGATACTGCTGTGTGTTCTGTTAATTCATCTCACAGGGTTACATCTTTCCCTGTAAGAAGCCTTTCGCTAGGGATGTTCTTGCGGAATTGGCAAAGGGATATTTGGAAGCCCTTAGAGGGGTATGGTGAAAAAGGAATTATCTTCCGTTCAAAACTGGAAAAAAGCTTTCTGAGAATCTGCTCTGTGTTCTGTTAATTCATCTCACAGAATTACATCTTTCCCTTCAAGAAGCCTTTCGCTAAGGCTGTTGTTGTGGAATTGGCAAAGTGATATTTGGAAGCCCTTAGAGGGCTATGGTGATAAAGGAAATATCTTCCGTTCAAAACTGGAAACAAGCTTTCTGAGAAACTGCTCTGTGTTCTGTGAATTCATCTCACAGAGTTACATGTTTCCCGTCCGGAAGCCTTTCGCTAAGGCTGTTGTTGTGGAATTGGCAAAGGGATATTTGGAAGCCCATAGAGGGCTATGTAAAAAAGGAAATATCTTCCGTTCAAAACTGGAAAGAAGCTTTCTGAGAAACTGCTCTGTGTTCTGTGAATTCATCTCACAGAGTTACATCTTTCCCTTCAAGAAGCCTTTCGCTAAGGCTGTTCTTGTGGAATTGGCAATGGGATAGTTGGAAGACCATAGAGGTCTATGTAAAAAAGGAAATACCTTCCGTTCAAAACTGGAAAGAAGCTTTCCGAGAAACTGCTCTGTGTTCTGTTAATTCATCTCACAGAGTTACATCTTTCCCTTCAAGAAGACTTTCGCTAAGGCTGTTCTTGTGGAATTGGCAAAGGGATATTTGGAAGCCCATAGAGGGATATGGTGAAAAAGGAATTATCTTCCGTTCAAAACTGGAAAAAAGCTTTCTGAGAATCTGCTCTGTGTTCTGTTAATTCATCCCACAGAGTTACATCTTTCCCTTCAAGAAGACTTTCGCTAAGGCTGTTGTTGTGGAATTGGCAAAGTGATATTTGGAAGCCCTTAGAGGGCTATAGTGATAAAGGAAATATCTTCCGTTCAAAACTGGAAAGAAGCTTTCTGAGAAACTGCTCTGTGTTCTGTTAATTCATCTCACAGAGTTACATGTTTCCCTTCAAGAAGCCTTTCGCTAAGGCTGTTCTTGTGGAATCGGCAAAGGGATATTTGGAAGCCCATAGAGGACTATGGTGAACAAGGAAATATCTTCCGTTCAAAACTGGAAAGAAGCTTTCTGAGAAACTGCTCTGTGTTCTGTTAATTCATCTCACAGAGTTACATCTTTCCCTTCAAGAAGCCTTTCGCTAAGGCTGTTCTTGTGGAATTGGCAAAGGGATATTTGGAAGCCCATAGAGGGCTATGGTGAAAAAGGAAATATCTTCCGTTCAAAACTGGAAAGAAGCTTTCTGAGAAACTGCTCTGTGTTCTGTTAATTAATCTCACAGAGTTACATCTTTCCCTTCAAGAAGCCTTTCGCTAAGGCTGTTCTTGTGGAATTGGCAAAGGGATATTTGGAACCCCATAGAGGGCTATGGAAAAAAAGGAAATATCTTCCGTTCAAAACTGGAAAGAAGCTTTCTGAGAAACTGCTCTGTGTTCTGTTAATTCATCTCACAGAGTTTTATCTTTCCCTTCAAGAAGCCTTTCGCTAAGGTTGTTCTTGTGGAATTGGCAAGGGATATTTGGAAGCCCATAGTGGGCTATGGTGAAAAAGGAAATATCTCCCGTTCAAAACTGGAAAGAAGCTTTCTGAGAAACTGCTCTGTGTTCTGTTAATATATCTCACAGGGTTACATCTTTCCCTTCAAGAAGCCTTTCGCTAAGGCTGTTCTTGTGGAATTGGCAAAGGGATATT
The DNA here is from genome assembly GCF_047675955.1 of Chlorocebus sabaeus. Classification (NCBI taxonomy): domain Eukaryota; kingdom Metazoa; phylum Chordata; class Mammalia; order Primates; family Cercopithecidae; genus Chlorocebus; species Chlorocebus sabaeus. The sequence continues at coordinate 974,371 of NW_027327604.1, forward strand.
TGGAAGCCCTTAGAGGGCTATGGTGATAAAGGAAATATCTTCCGTTCAAAACTGGAAAGAAGCTTTCTGAGAAACTGCTCTGTGTTCTGTTAATTCATCTCACAGAGTTACATGTTTCCCGTCAGGAAGCCTTTCGCTAAGGCTGTTCTTGTGGAATTGGCAAAGGGATATTTGGAAGCCCATAGAGGGCTATGGAAAAAAAGGAAATATCTTCCGTTCAAAACTGGAAAGAAGCTTTCTGAGAAACTGCTCTGTGTTCTGTTAATTCATCTCACAGAGTTTTATCTTTCCCTTCAAGAAGCCTTTCGCTAAGGTTGTTCTTGTGGAATTGGCAAGGGATATTTGGAAGCCCATAGAGGGCTATGGTGAAAAAGGAAATATCTTCCGTTCAAAACTGGAAAGTAGCTTTCTGAGAAACTGCTCTGTGTTCTGTTAATTCATCTCACAGAGTTACATCTTTCCCTTCCAGAAGCCTTTCGCTAAAGCTGTTCTTGTGGAATTGGCAATGGGATATTTGGAAGCCCATAGAGGGCTATGGTGAAAAAGGTAATATCTTCCGTTCAAAACTGGAAAGAAGCTTTCTGAGAAAGTGCTCTGTGTTCTGTTAATTCATCTCACAGAGTTACATCTTTAACTTCAAGAAGCCTTTCGCTAAGGCTGTTCTTGTGGAATTGGCAAAGGGATATTTGGAAGCCCATAGAGGGCTATGGTGAAAAAGGAAATATCTTCCGTTCAAAACTGGAAAGAAGATTTCTGAGAAACTGCTCTGTGTTCTGTTAATTCATCTCGCAGAGTTACATCTTTTCCTTCAAGAAGCCTTTCGCTAAGGCTGTTCTTGTGGAATTGGCAAAGGGATATTTGGAAGCCCTTAGAGGGCTATGGTGAAAAAGGAAATATCTTCCGTTCAAAACTGGAAAGAAGCTTTTTGAGAAACTGCTCTGTGTTCTGTTAATTCATCTCACAGAGTTACATCTTTCCCTTCAAGAAGCCTTTCGCTAAGGCTGTTCTTGTGGAATTGGCAATGGGATAGTTGGAAGACCATAGAGGTCTATGTAAAAAAGGAAATACCTTCCGTTCAAAACTGGAAAGAAGCTTTCCGAGAAACTGCTCTGTGTTCTGTTAATTCATCTCACAGAGTTACATCTTTCCCTTCAAGAAGACTTTCGCTAAGGCTGTTCTTGTGGAATTGGCAAAGGGATATTTGGAAGCCCATAGAGGGATATGGTGAAAAAGGAATTATCTTCCGTTCAAAACTGGAAAAAAGCTTTCTGAGAATCTGCTCTGTGTTCTGTTAATTCATCTCACAGAGTTACATCTTTCCCTTCAAGAAGCCTTTCGCTAAGGCTGTTGTTGTGGAATTGGCAAAGTGATATTTGGAAGCCCTTAGAGGGCTATGGTGATAAAGGAAATATCTTCCGTTCAAAACTGGAAACAAGCTTTCTGAGAAACTGCTCTGTGTTCTGTGAATTCATCTCACAGAGTTACATGTTTCCCGTCCGGAAGCCTTTCGCTAAGGCTGTTGTTGTGGAATTGGCAAAGGGATATTTTGAAGCCCATAGAGGGCTATGGTGAAACAGGAAATATCTTCCGCTCAAAACTGGAAAGAAGCTTTCTGAGAAACTGCTCTGTTGTCTGTTAATTCATCTCACAGGGTTACATCTTTCCCTTCAAGAAGCCTTTCGCTAAGGCTGTTCTTGTGGAATTGACAAAGGGATATTTGGAAGCCCATAGAGGGCTATGGTGAAAAAGGAAATACCTTCCGTTCAAAACTGGAAAGAAGCTTTCTGAGAAACTGCTCTGTGTTCTGTTAATTCATCTCACAGAGTTACATCTTTCCCTTCAAGAAGCCTTTCGCTAAGGCTGTTCTTGTGGAATCGGCAAAGGGATATTTGGAAGCCCATAGAGGACTATGGTGAACAAGGAAATATCTTCCGTTCAAAACTGGAAAGAAGCTTTCTGAGAAACTGCTCTGTGTTCTGTTAATTCATCTCACAGAGTTACATCTTTCCCTTCAAGAAGCCTTTCGCTAAGGCTGTTCTTGTGGAATTGGCAAAGGGATATTTGGAAGCCCATAGAAGGCTATGGTGAAAAAGGAAATATCTTCCGTTCAAAACTGGAAAGAAGCTTTCTGAGAAACTGCTCTGTGTTCTGTTAATTAATCTAAAAGAGTTACATCATTCCCTTCAAGAAGCCTTTCGCTAAGGCTGTTCTTGTGGAATTGGCAAAGGGATATTTGGAAGCCCATAGAGGGCTATGGAAAAAAAGGAAATATCTTCCGTTCAAAACTGGAAAGAAGCTTTCTGAGAAATTGCTCTGTGTTCTGTTAATTCATCTCACAGAGTTTTATCTTTCCCTTCAAGAAGCCTTTCGCTAAGGTTGTTCTTGTGGAATTGGCAAGGGATATTTGGAAGCCCATAGTGGGCTATGGTGAAAAAGGAAATATCTTCCGTTCAAAACTGGAAAGAAGCTTTCTGAGAAACTGCTCTGTGTTCTGTTAATATATCTCACAGGGTTACATCTTTCCCTTCAAGAAGACTTTCGCTAAGGCTGTTCTTGTGGAATTGGCAAAGGAATATTTGGAAGCCCATAGAGGGCTATGGTGAAAAAGGAATTATCTTCCGTTCAAAACTGGAAAAAAGCTTTCTGAGAATCTGCTCTGTGTTCTGTTAATTCATCTCACAGAATTACATCTTTCCCTTCAAGAAGCCTTTCGCTAAGGCTGTTGTTGTGGAATTGGCAAAGTGATATTTGGAAGCCCTTAGAGGGCTATGGTGATAAAGGAAATATGTTCCGTTCAAAACTGGAAACAAGCTTTCTGAGAAACTGCTCTGTGTTCTGTGAATTCATCTCACAGAGTTACATGTTTCCCGTCCGGAAGCCTTTCGCTAAGGCTGTTGTTGTGGAATTGGCAAAGGGATATTTGGAAGCCCATAGAGGGCTATGTAAAAAAGGAAATATCTTCCGTTCAAAACTGGAAAGAAGCTTTCTGAGAAACTGCTCTGTGTTCTGTGAATTCATCTCACAGAGTTACATCTTTCCCTTCAAGAAGCCTTTCGCTAAGGCTGTTCTTGTGGAATTGACAAAGGGATATTTGGAAGCCCATAGAGGGCTATGGTGAAAAAGGAAATACCTTCCGTTCAAAACTGGAAAGAAGCTTTCTGAGAAACTGCTCTGTGTTCTGTTAATTCATCTCACAGAGTTACATCTTTCCCTTCAAGAAGCCTTTCGCTAAGGCTGTTCTTGTGGAATCGGCAAAGGGATATTTGGAAGCCCATAGAGGGCTATGGTGAACAAGGAAATATCTTCCGTTCAAAACTGGAAAGAAGCTTTCTGAAAAACTGCTCTGTGTTCTGTTAATTCATCTCACAGAGTTACATCTTTCCCTTCAAGAAGCCTTTCGCTAAGGCTGTACTTGTGGAATTGGCAAAGGGATATTTGTAAGCCCATAGAGGGCTATGGTGAAAAAGGAAATATCTTCCGTTCAAAACTGGAAAGAAGCTTTCTGAGAAACTGATCTGTGTTCTGTTAATTCATCTCACAGAGTTACATCTTTCCCTTCAAGAAGCCTTTCGCTAAGGCTGTTCTTGTGGAATTGGAAAAGGGATATTTGGAAGCCCATAGAGGACTACGGTGAAAAAGGAAATATCTTCCATTCAAAACTTGAAAGAAGCTTTCTGAGAAACTGCTCTGTGTTCTGTCAATTCGTCTCACAGAGTTACATCTTTCCCTTCAAGAAGCCTTTCGCTAAGGCTGTTCTTGTGGAATTGGCAAAGGGATATTTGGAAGCCCATAGAGGTCTATGTTAAAAAAGGAAATATCTTCCGTTCAAAACTGGAAAGAAGCTTTGTGAGAAACTGCTCTGTGTTCTCTTAATTCATCTCACAGAGTTACATCTTTCCCTTCAAGAAGCCTTTCGCTAAGGCTGTTCTTATGGAATTGGTAAAGGGATATTCGGAAGCCCATAGAGGGCTATGGTGAAAAAGGAAATATCTTCCGTTCAAAACTGGAAAGAAGCTTTCTGAGAAACTGCTCTGTTGTCTGTTAATTCATCTCACAGGGTTACATCTTTCCCTTCAAGAAGACTTTCGCTAAGGCTGTTCTTGTGGAATTGGCAAAGGGATATTTGGAAGTCCATAGAGGGCTATGGTGAAAAAGGAAATATCTTCCGTTCAAAACTGGAAAGAAGCTTTCTGAGAAACTGCTCTGTGTTCTGTTAATTCATCTCACAGAGTTACATCTTTCCCGTTAAGAAGCCTTTCGCTAAGGCTGTTCTTGTGGAATTGGCAAAGGGATATTTGGAAGCCCTTAGAGGGCTATGGTGATAAAGGAAATATCTTCCGTTCAAAACTGGAAAGAAGCTTTCTGAGAAACTGCTCTGTGTTCTGTTAATTCATCTCACAGAGTTACATGTTTCCCGTCAGGAAGCCTTTCGCTAAGGCTGTTCTTGTGGAATTGGCAAAGGGATATTTGGAAGCCCATAGAGGGCTATGGAAAAAAAGGAAATATCTTCCGTTCAAAACTGGAAAGAAGCTTTCTGAGAAACTGCTCTGTGTTCTGTTAATTCATCTCACAGAGTTTTATCTTTCCCTTCAAGAAGCCTTTCGCTAAGGTTGTTCTTGTGGAATTGGCAAGGGATATTTGGAAGCCCATAGAGGGCTATGGTGAAAAAGGAAATATCTTCCGTTCAAAACTGGAAAGTAGCTTTCTGAGAAACTGCTCTGTGTTCTGTTAATTCATCTCACGGAGTTACATCTTTCCCTTAAAGAAGCCTTTCGCTAAGGCTGTTCTTCTGCAATTGGCAAAGGGACATTTGGAAACCCATAGAGGGCTATGGTGAAAAGGGAAATACCTTCCATTCAAAACTGGAAAGAAGCTTTCTGAGAAACTGCTCTGTGTTCTGTTAATTCATCTCACTGGGTTACATCTTTCCCTTCAAGAAGACTTTCGCTAAGGCTGTTCTTGTGGAATTGGCAAAGGGATATTTGGAAGCCCATAGAGGGCTATGGTGAAATAGGAAATATCTTCCATTCAAAACTGGAAAGAAGCTTTCTGAGAAACTGCTCTGTGTTCTGTGAATTCATCTCACAGAGTTGCATCTTTCCCTTCAAGAAGCCTTTCTCTAAGGCTGTTCTTGTGCAATTGGCAAAGGGATATTTGGAAGCCCATAGTGGGCAATAGTGAAAAAGAAAATATCTTCCGTTCAAAACTGGAAAGAAGCTTTCTGAGAAACTGCTCTGTGTTCTGTTAATTCATCTCACAGAGTTACATCTTTCCCTTCCAGATGCCTTTCGCTAAGGCTGTTCTTGTGGAATTGGCAAAGGGATATTTGGAAGCATATAGAGGGCTATGATGAAAAAGGAAATATCTTCCGTTCAAAACTGGAAAGAAGTTTTCTGAGATACTGCTGTGTGTTCTGTTAATTCATCTCACAGGGTTACATCTTTCCCTGTAAGAAGCCTTTCGCTAGGGATGTTCTTGCGGAATTGGCAAAGGGATATTTGGAAGCCCTTAGAGGGGTATGGTGAAAAAGGAATTATCTTCCGTTCAAAACTGGAAAAAAGCTTTCTGAGAATCTGCTCTGTGTTCTGTTAATTCATCTCACAGAATTACATCTTTCCCTTCAAGAAGACTTTCGCTAAGGCTGTTCTTGTGGAATTGGCAAAGGGATATTTGGAAGCCCATAGAGGGATATGGTGAAAAAGGAATTATCTTCCGTTCAAAACTGGAAAAAAGCTTTCTGAGAATCTGCTCTGTGTTCTGTTAATTCATCTCACAGAGTTACATCTTTCCCTTCAAGAAGCCTTTCGCTAAGGCTGTTGTTGTGGAATTGGCAAAGTGATATTTGGAAGCCCTTAGAGGGCTATAGTGATAAAGGAAATATCTTCCGTTCAAAACTGGAAACAAGCTTTCTGAGAAACTGCTCTGTGTTCTGTGAATTCATCTCACAGAGTTACATGTTTCCCGTCCGGAAGCCTTTCGCTAAGGCTGTTGTTGTGGAATTGACAAAGGGATATTTGGAAGCCCATAGAGGGCTATGGTGAAAAAGGAAATACCTTCCGTTCAAAACTGGAAAGAAGCTTTCTGAGAAACTGCTTTGTGTTCTGTTAATTCATCTCACAGAGTTACATGTTTCCCTTCAAGAAGCCTTTCGCTAAGGCTGTTCTTGTGGAATCGGCAAAGGGATATTTGGAAGCCCATAGAGGACTATGGTGAACAAGGAAATATCTTCCGTTCAAAACTGGAAAGAAGCTTTCTGAGAAACTGCTCTGTGTTCTGTTAATTCATCTCAAAGAGTTACATCTTTCCCTTCAAGAAGCCTTTCGCTAAGGCTGTTCTTGTGGAATTGGCAAAGGGATATTTGGAAGCCCATAGAGGGCTATGGTGAAAAAGGAAATATCTTCCGTTCAAAACTGGAAAGAAGCTTTCTGAGAAACTGCTCTGTGTTCTGTTAATTAATCTCACAGAGTTACATCTTTCCCTTCCAGAAGCCTTTCGCTAAGGCTGTTCTTGTGGAATTGGCAAAGGGATATTTGGAAGCCCATAGAGGGCTATGGAAAAAAAGGAAATATCTTCCGTTCAAAACTGGAAAGAAGCTTTCTGAGAAACTGCTCTGTGTTCTGTTAATTCATCTCACAGAGTTTTATCTTTCCCTTCAAGAAGCCTTTCGCTAAGGTTGTTCTTGTGGAATTGGCAAGGGATATTTGGAAGCCCATAGTGGGCTATGGTGAAAAAGGAAATATCTCCCGTTCAAAACTGGAAAGAAGCTTTCTGAGAAACTGCTCTGTGTTCTGTTAATATATCTCACAGGGTTACATCTTTCCCTTCAAGAAGCCTTTCGCTAAGGCTGTTCTTGTGGAATTGGCAAAGGGATATTTGGAAGCCCTTAGAGGGCTATGGTGATAAAGGAAATATCTTCCGTTCAAAACTGGAAAGAAGCTTTCTGAGAAACTGCTCTGTGTTCTGTTAATTCATCTCACAGAGTTACATGTTTCCCGTCAGGAAGCCTTTCGCTAAGGCTGTTCTTGTGGAATTGGCAAAGGGATATTTGGAAGCCCATAGAGGGCTATGGAAAAAAAGGAAATATCTTCCGTTCAAAACTGGAAAGAAGCTTTCTGAGAAACTGCTCTGTGTTCTGTTAATTCATCTCACAGAGTTTTATCTTTCCCTTCAAGAAGCCTTTCGCTAAGGTTGTTCTTGTGGAATTGGCAAGGGATATTTGGAAGCCCATAGAGGGCTATGGTGAAAAAGGAAATATCTTCCGTTCAAAACTGGAAAGTAGCTTTCTGAGAAACTGCTCTGTGTTCTGTTAATTCATCTCACAGAGTTACATCTTTCCCTTCCAGAAGCCTTTCGCTAAAGCTGTTCTTGTGGAATTGGCAAAGGGATATTTGGAAGCCCTTAGAGGGCTATGGTGAAAAAGGTAATATCTTCCGTTCAAAACTGGAAAGAAGCTTTCTGAGAAAGTGCTCTGTGTTCTGTTAATTCATCTCACAGAGTTACATCTTTAACTTCAAGAAGCCTTTCGCTAAGGCTGTTCTTGTGGAATTGGCAAATGGATATTTGGAAGCCCATAGAGGGCTATGGTGAAAAAGGAAATATCTTCCGTTCAAAACTGGAAAGAAGATTTCTGAGAAACTGCTCTGTGTTCTGTTAATTCATCTCGCAGAGTTACATCTTTTCCTTCAAGAAGCCTTTCGCTAAGGCTGTTCTTGTGGAATTGGCAAAGGGATATTTGGAAGCCCTTAGAGGGCTATGGTGAAAAAGGAAATATCTTCCGTTCAAAACTGGAAAGAAGCTTTGTGAGAAACTGCTCTGTGTTCTGTTAATTCATCTCACAGAGTTACATCTTTCCCTTCAAGAAGCCTTTCGCTAAGGCTGTTCTTGTGGAATTGGCAATGGGATAGTTGGAAGACCATAGAGGTCTATGTAAAAAAGGAAATACCTTCCGTTCAAAACTGGAAAGAAGCTTTCCGAGAAACTGCTCTGTGTTCTGTTAATTCATCTCACAGAGTTACATCTTTCCCTTCAAGAAGACTTTCGCTAAGGCTGTTCTTGTGGAATTGGCAAAGGGATATTTGGAAGCCCATAGAGGGATATGGTGAAAAAGGAATTATCTTCCGTTCAAAACTGGAAAAAAGCTTTCTGAGAATCTGCTCTGTGTTCTGTTAATTCATCTCACAGAGTTACATCTTTCCCTTCAAGAAGCCTTTCGCTAAGGCTGTTGTTGTGGAATTGGCAAAGTGATATTTGGAAGCCCTTAGAGGGCTATGGTGATAAAGGAAATATCTTCCGTTCAAAACTGGAAACAAGCTTTCTGAGAAACTGCTCTGTGTTCTGTGAATTCATCTCACAGAGTTACATGTTTCCCGTCCGGAAGCCTTTCGCTAAGGCTGTTGTTGTGGAATTGGCAAAGGGATATTTGGAAGCCCATAGAGGGCTATGGTGAAACAGGAAATATCTTCCGCTCAAAACTGGAAAGAAGCTTTCTGAGAAACTGCTCTGTTGTCTGTTAATTCATCTCACAGGGTTACATCTTTCCCTTCAAGAAGCCTTTCGCTAAGGCTGTTCTTGTGGAATTGACAAAGGGATATTTGGAAGCCCATAGAGGGCTATGGTGAAAAAGGAAATACCTTCCGTTCAAAACTGGAAAGAAGCTTTCTGAGAAACTGCTCTGTGTTCTGTTAATTCATCTCACAGAGTTACATCTTTCCCTTCAAGAAGCCTTTCGCTAAGGCTGTTCTTGTGGAATCGGCAAAGGGATATTTGGAAACCCATAGAGGACTATGGTGAACAAGGAAATATCTTCCGTTCAAAACTGGAAAGAAGCTTTCTGAGAAACTGCTCTGTGTTCTGTTAATTCATCTCACAGAGTTACATCTTTCCCTTCAAGAAGCCTTTCGCTAAGGCTGTTCTTGTGGAATTGGCAAAGGGATATTTGGAAGCCCATAGAAGGCTATGGTGAAAAAGGAAATATCTTCCGTTCAAAACTGGAAAGAAGCTTTCTGAGAAACTGCTCTGTGTTCTGTTAATTAATCTCACAGAGTTACATCATTCCCTTCAAGAAGCCTTTCGCTAAGGCTGTTCTTGTGGAATTGGCAAAGGGATATTTGGAAGCCCATAGAGGGCTATGGAAAAAAAGGAAATATCTTCCGTTCAAAACTGGAAAGAAGCTTTCTGAGAAATTGCTCTGTGTTCTGTTAATTCATCTCACAGAGTTTTATCTTTCCCTTCAAGAAGCCTTTCGCTAAGGTTGTTCTTGTGGAATTGGCAAGGGATATTTGGAAGCCCATAGTGGGCTATGGTGAAAAAGGAAATATCTTCCGTTCAAAACTGGAAAGAAGCTTTCTGAGAAACTGCTCTGTGTTCTGTTAATATATCTCACAGGGTTACATCTTTCCCTTCAAGAAGACTTTCGCTAAGGCTGTTCTTGTGGAATTGGCAAAGGGATATTTGGAAGCCCATAGAGGGCTATGGTGAAAAAGGAATTATCTTCCGTTCAAAACTGGAAAAAAGCTTTCTGAGAATCTGCTCTGTGTTCTGTTAATTCATCTCACAGAATTACATCTTTCCCTTCAAGAAGCCTTTCGCTAAGGCTGTTGTTGTGGAATTGGCAAAGTGATATTTGGAAGCCCTTAGAGGGCTATGGTGATAAAGGAAATATGTTCCGTTCAAAACTGGAAACAAGCTTTCTGAGAAACTGCTCTGTGTTCTGTGAATTCATCTCACAGAGTTACATGTTTCCCGTCCGGAAGCCTTTCGCTAAGGCTGTTGTTGTGGAATTGGCAAAGGGATATTTGGAAGCCCATAGAGGGCTATGTAAAAAAGGAAATATCTTCCGTTCAAAACTGGAAAGAAGCTTTCTGAGAAACTGCTCTGTGTTCTGTGAATTCATCTCACAGAGTTACATCTTTCCCTTCAAGAAGCCTTTCGATAAGGCTGTTCTTGTGGAATTGACAAAGGGATATTTGGAAGCCCATAGAGGGCTATGGTGAAAAAGGAAATATCTTCCGTTCAAAACTGGAAAGAAGCTTTCTGAGAAACTGCTCTGTTGTCTGTTAATTCATCTCACAGGGTTACATCTTTCCCTTCAAGAAGACTTTCGCTAAGGCTGTTCTTGTGGAATTGGCAAAGGGATATTTGGAAGTCCATAGAGGGCTATGGTGAAAAAGGAAATATCTTCCGTTCAAAACTGGAAAGAAGCTTTCTGAGAAACTGCTCTGTGTTCTGTTAATTCATCTCACAGAGTTACATCTTTCCCTTCAAGAAGCCTTTCGCTAAGGCTGTTCTTGTGGAATTGGCAAAGGGATATTTGGAAGCCCTTAGAGGGCTATGGTGATAAAGGAAATATCTTCCGTTCAAAACTGGAAAGAAGCTTTCTGAGAAACTGCTCTGTGTTCTGTTAATTCATCTCACAGAGTTACATGTTTCCCGTCAGGAAGCCTTTCGCTAAGGCTGTTCTTGTGGAATTGGCAAAGGGATATTTGGAAGCCCATAGAGGGCTATGGAAAAAAAGGAAATATCTTCCGTTCAAAACTGGAAAGAAGCTTTCTGAGAAACTGCTCTGTGTTCTGTTAATTCATCTCACAGAGTTTTATCTTTCCCTTCAAGAAGCCTTTCGCTAAGGTTGTTCTTGTGGAATTGGCAAGGGATATTTGGAAGCCCATAGAGGGCTATGGTGAAAAAGGAAATATCTTCCGTTCAAAACTGGAAAGTAGCTTTCTGAGAAACTGCTCTGTGTTCTGTTAATTCATCTCACAGAGTTACATCTTTCCCTTCCAGAAGCCTTTCGCTAAAGCTGTTCTTGTGGAATTGGCAAAGGGATATTTGGAAGCCCATAGAGGGCTATGGTGAAAAAGGTAATATCTTCCGTTCAAAACTGGAAAGAAGCTTTCTGAGAAAGTGCTCTGTGTTCTGTTAATTCATCTCACAGAGTTACATCTTTAACTTCAAGAAGCCTTTCGCTAAGGCTGTTCTTGTGGAATTGGCAAAGGGATATTTGGAAGCCCATAGAGGGCTATGGTGAAAAAGGAAATATCTTCCGTTCAAAACTGGAAAGAAGATTTCTGAGAAACTGCTCTGTGTTCTGTTAATTCATCTCGCAGAGTTACATCTTTTCCTTCAAGAAGCCTTTCGCTAAGGCTGTTCTTGTGGAATTGGCAGAGGGATATTTGGAAGCCCTTAGAGGGCTATGGTGAAAAAGGAAATATCTTCCGTTCAAAACTGGAAAGAAGCTTTGTGAGAAACTGCTCTGTGTTCTGTTAATTCATCTCACAGAGTTACATCTTTCCCTTCAAGAAGCCTTTCGCTAAGGCTGTTCTTGTGGAATTGGCAATGGGATAGTTGGAAGACCATAGAGGTCTATGTAAAAAAGGAAATACCTTCCGTTCAAAACTGGAAAGAAGCTTTCCGAGAAACTGCTCTGTGTTCTGTTAATTCATCTCACAGAGTTACATCTTTCCCTTCAAGAAGACTTTCGCTAAGGCTGTTCTTGTGGAATTGGCAAAGGGATATTTGGAAGCCCATAGAGGGATATGGTGAAAAAGGAATTATCTTCCGTTCAAAACTGGAAAGAAGCTTTCTGAGAATCTGCTCTGTGTTCTGTTAATTCATCTCACAGAGTTACATCTTTCCCTTCAAGAAGCCTTTCGCTAAGGCTGTTGTTGTGGAATTGGCAAAGTGATATTTGGAAGCCCTTAGAGGGCTATGGTGATAAAGGAAATATCTTCCGTTCAAAACTGGAAACAAGCTTTCTGAGAAACTGCTCTGTGTTCTGTGAATTCATCTCACAGAGTTACTTTCGCTAAGGCTGTTGTTGTGGAATTGGCAAAGGGATATTTGGAAGCCCATAGAGGGCTATGGTGAAACAGGAAATATCTTCCGCTCAAAACTGGAAAGAAGCTTTCTGAGAAACTGCTCTGTTGTCTGTTAATTCATCTCACAGGGTTACATCTTTCCCTTCAAGAAGCCTTTCGCTAAGGCTGTTCTTGTGGAATTGACAAAGGGATATTTGGAAGCCCATAGAGGGCTATGGTGAAAAAGGAAATACCTTCCGTTCAAAACTGGAAAGAAGCTTTCTGAGAAACTGCTCTGTGTTCTGTTAATTCATCTCACAGAGTTACATCTTTCCCTTCAAGAAGCCTTTCGCTAAGGCTGTTCTTGTGGAATCGGCAAAGGGATATTTGGAAGCCCATAGAGGACTATGGTGAACAAGGAAATATCTTCCGTTCAAAACTGGAAAGAAGCTTTCTGAGAAACTGCTCTGTGTTCTGTTAATTCATCTCACAGAGTTACATCTTTCCCTTCAAGAAGCCTTTCGCTAAGGCTGTTCTTGTGGAATTGGCAAAGGGATATTTGGAAGCCCATAGAAGGCTATGGTGAAAAAGGAAATATCTTCCGTTCAAAACTGGAAAGAAGCTTTCTGAGAAACTGCTCTGTGTTCTGTTAATTAATCTCACAGAGTTACATCATTCCCTTCAAGAAGCCTTTCGCTAAGGCTGTTCTTGTGGAATTGGCAAAGGGATATTTGGAAGCCCATAGAGGGCTATGGAAAAAAAGGAAATATCTTCCGTTCAAAACTGGAAAGAAGCTTTCTGAGAAATTGCTCTGTGTTCTGTTAATTCATCTCACAGAGTTTTATCTTTCCCTTCAAGAAGCCTTTCGCTAAGGTTGTTCTTGTGGAATTGGCAAGGGATATTTGGAAGCCCATAGTGGGCTATGGTGAAAAAGGAAATATCTTCCGTTCAAAACTGGAAAGAAGCTTTCTGAGAAACTGCTCTGTGTTCTGTTAATATATCTCACAGGGTTACATCTTTCCCTTCAAGAAGACTTTCGCTAAGGCTGTTCTTGTGGAATTGGCAAAGGGATATTTGGAAGCCCATAGAGGGCTATGGTGAAAAAGGAATTATCTTCCGTTCAAAACTGGAAAAAAGCTTTCTGAGAATCTGCTCTGTGTTCTGTTAATTCATCTCACAGAATTACATCTTTCCCTTCAAGAAGCCTTTCGCTAAGGCTGTTGTTGTGGAATTGGCAAAGTGATATTTGGAAGCCCTTAGAGGGCTATGGTGATAAAGGAAATATGTTCCGTTCAAAACTGGAAACAAGCTTTCTGAGAAACTGCTCTGTGTTCTGTGAATTCATCTCACAGAGTTACATGTTTCCCGTCCGGAAGCCTTTCGCTAAGGCTGTTGTTGTGGAATTGGCAAAGGGATATTTGGAAGCCCATAGAGGGCTATGTAAAAAAGGAAATATCTTCCGTTCAAAACTGGAAAGAAGCTTTCTGAGAAACTGCTCTGTGTTCTGTGAATTCATTTCACAGAGTTACATCTTTCCCTTCAAGAAGCCTTTCGCTAAGGCTGTTCTTGTGGAATTGGCAATGGGATAGTTGGAAGACCATAGAGGTCTATGTAAAAAAGGAAATACCTTCCGTTCAAAACTGGAAAGAAGCTTTCCGAGAAACTGCTCTGTGTTCTGTTAATTCATCTCACAGAGTTACATCTTTCCCTTCAAGAAGACTTTCGCTAAGGCTGTTCTTGTGGAATTGGCAAAGGGATATTTGGAAGCCCATAGAGGGATATGGTGAAAAAGGAATTATCTTCCGTTCAAAACTGGAAAAAAGCTTTCTGAGAATCTGCTCTGTGTTCTGTTAATTCATCTCACAGAGTTACATCTTTCCCTTCAAGAAGCCTTTCGCTAAGGCTGTTGTTGTGGAATTGGCAAAGTGATATTTGGAAGCCCTTAGAGGGCTATGGTGATAAAGGAAATATCTTCCGTTCAAAACTGGAAACAAGCTTTCTGAGAAACTGCTCTGTGTTCTGTGAATTCATCTCACAGAGTTACATGTTTCCCGTCCGGAAGCCTTTCGCTAAGGCTGTTGTTGTGGAATTGGCAAAGGGATATTTGGAAGCCCATAGAGGGCTATGGTGAAACAGGAAATATCTTCCGTTCAAAACTGGAAAGAAGCTTTCTGAGAAACTGCTCTGCGTTCTGTTAATTCATCTCACAGAGTTACATCTTTCCCTTCAAGAAGCCTTTCGCTAAGGTTGTTCTTGTGGAATTGGCAAAGGGATATTTGGAAGCCCATAGAGGGCTATGTAAAAAAGGAAATATCTTCCGTTCAAAACTGGAAAGAAGCTTTCTGAGAAACTGCTCTGTGTTCTGTGAATTCATCTCACAGAGTTACATCTTTCCCTTCAAGAAGCCTTTCGCTAAGGCTGTTCTTGTGGAATTGACAAAGGGATATTTGGAAGCCCATAGAGGGCTATGGTGAAAAAGGAAATACCTTCCGTTCAAAACTGGAAAGAAGCTTTCTGAGAAACTGCTCTGTGTTCTGTTAATTCATCTCACAGAGTTACATCTTTCCCTTCAAGAAGCCTTTCGCTAAGGCTGTTCTTGTGGAATCGGCAAAGGGATATTTGGAAGCCCATAGAGGACTATGGTGAACAAGGAAATATCTTCCGTTCAAAACTGGAAAGAAGCTTTCTGAGAAACTGCTCTGTGTTCTGTTAATTCATCTCACAGAGTTGCATCTTTCCCTTCAAGAAGCCTTTCGCTAAGGCTGTTCTTGTGGAATTGGCAAAGGGATATTTGGAAGCCCATAGAGGGCTATGGTGAAAAAGGAAATATCTTCCGTTCAAAACTGGAAAGAAGCTTTCTGAGAAACTGCTCTGTGTTCTGTTAATTAATCTCACAGAGTTACATCTTTCCCTTCAAGAAGCCTTTCGCTAAGGCTGTTCTTGTGGAATTGGCAAAGGGATATTTGGAAGCCCATAGAGGGCTATGGAAAAAAAGGAAATATCTTCCGTTCAAAACTGGAAAGAAGCTTTCTGAGAAACTGCTCTGTGTTCTGTTAATTCATCTCACAGAGTTTTATCTTTCCCTTCAAGAAGCCTTTCGCTAAGGTTGTTCTTGTGGAATTGGCAAGGGATATTTGGAAGCCCATAGTGGGCTATGGTGAAAAAGGAAATATCTTCCGTTCAAAACTGGAAAGAAGCTTTCTGAGAAACTGCTCTGTGTTCTGTTAATATATCTCACAGGGTTACATCTTTCCCTTCAAGAAGACTTTCGCTAAGGCTGTTCTTGTGGAATTGGCAAAGGGATATTTGGAAGCCCATAGAGGGCTATGGTGAAAAAGGAATTATCTTCCATTCAAAACTGGAAAAAAGCTTTCTGAGAATCGGCTCTGTGTTGTGTTAATTCATCTCACAGAATTACATCTTTCCCTTCAAGAAGCCTTTCGCTAAGGCTGTTGTTGTGGAATTGGCAAAGTGATATTTGGAAGCCCTTAGAGGGCTATGGTGATAAAGGAAATATCTTCCGTTCAAAACTGGAAACAAGCTTTCTGAGAAACTGCTCTGTGTTCTGTGAATTCATCTCACAGAGTTCCATGTTTCCCGTCCGGAAGCCTTTCGGTAAGGCTGTTGTTGTGGAATTGGCAAAGGGATATTTGGAAGCCCATAGAGGGCTATGTAAAAAAGGAAATATCTTCCGTTCAAAACTGGAAAGAAGCTTTCTGAGAAACTGCTCTGTGTTCTGTGAATTCATCTCACAGAGTTACATCTTTCCCTTCAAGAAGCCTTTCGCTAAGGCTGTTCTTGTGGAATTGACAAAGGGATATTTGGAAGCCCATAGAGGGCTATGGTGAAAAAGGAAATATCTTCCGCTCAAAACTGGAAAGAAGCTTTCTGAGAAACTGCTCTGTTGTCTGTTAATTCATCTCACAGGGTTACATCTTTCCCTTCAAGAAGACTTTCGCTAAGGCTGTTCTTGTGGAATTGGCAAAGGGATATTTGGAAGTCCATAGAGGGCTATGGTGAAAAAGGAAATATCTTCCGTTCAAAACTGGAAAGAAGCTTTCTGAGAAACTGCTCTGTGTTCTGTTAATTCATCTCACAGAGTTACATCTTTCCCTTCAAGAAGCCTTTCTCTAAGGCTGTTCTTGTGGAACTGGCAAAGGGATATTTGGAGACCCATAGTGGGCTATGTTGAAAAAGGAAATATCTTCCGTTCAAAACTGGAAAGAAACTTTCTGAGAAACTGCTCTGTGTTCTGTTAATTCATCTCACAGAGTTACATCTTTCCCTTCAGGAAGCCTTTAGCTAAGGCTGTTCTTGTGGAATTGGCAAAGGGATATTTGGAAGCCCATAGAGGGCTATGGAAAAAAAGGAAATATCTTCCGTTCAAAACTGGAAAGAAGCTTTCTGAGAAACTGCTCTGTGTTCTGTTAATTTATCTCAGAGAGTTACATCTTTCCCTTCAAGAAGCCTTTCCCTAAGGCTGTTCTTGTGGAATTGTCAAAGGGATATTTTGAAGCCCAGAAAGGGCTATGTTGAAAAAGGAAATATCCTCCGTTCAAAACTGGAAAGAAGCTTTCTGAGATACTGCTATGTGTTCTTTTAATTCATCTCACAGAGTTACATCTTTCCCTTCAAGAAGCCTTTCGCTAAGGCTGTTGTTGTGGAATTGGCAAAGTGGTATTTGGAAGCCCTTAGAGGGCTATGGTGATAAAGGAAATATCTTCCGTTCAAAACTGGAAACAAGCTTTCTGAGAAACTGCTCTGTGTTCTGTGAATTCATCTCACAGAGTTACATGTTTCCCGTCCGGAAGCCTTTCGCTAAGGCTGTTGTTGTGGAATTGGCAAAGGGATATTTGGAAGCCCATAGAGGGCTATGGTGAAACAGGAAATATCTTCCGTTCAAAACTAGAAAGACGCTTTCTGAGAAACTGCTCTGCGTTCTGTTAATTCATCTCACAGAGTTACATCTTTCCCTTCAAGAAGCCTTTCGCTAAGGTTGTTCTTGTGGAATTGACAAAGGGATATTTGGAAGCCCATAGAGGGCTATGGTGAAAAAGGAAATACCTTCCGTTCAAAACTGGAAAGAAGCTTTCTGAGAAACTGCTCTGTGTTCTGTTAATTCATCTCACAGAGTTACATCTTTCCCTTCAAGAAGCCTTTCGCTAAGGCTGTTCTTGTGGAATCGGCAAAGGGATATTTGGAAGCCCATAGAGGACTATGGTGAACAAGGAAATATCTTCCATTCAAAACTGGAAAGAAGCTTTCTGAGAAACTGCTCTGTGTTCTGTTAATTCATCTCACAGATTTACATCTTTCCCTTCAAGAAGCCTTTCGCTAAGGCTGTTCTTGTGGAATTGGCAAAGGGATATTTGGAAGCCCATAGAGGGCTATGGTGAAAAAGGAAATATCTTCCGTTCAAAGCTGGAAAGAAGCTTTCTGAGAAACTGCTCTGTGTTCTGTTAATTCATCTCACAGAGTTACATCTTTCCCTTCAAGAAGCCTTTCGCTAAGGCTGTTCTTGTGGAATTGGCAAAGGGATATTTGGAAGCCCATAGAGGGCTATGGTGAAAAAGGAAATACCTTCCGTTCAAAACTGGAAAGAAGCTTTCTGAGAAACTGCTCTGTGTTCTGTGAATTCATCTCACAGAGTTACATCTTTCCCTTCAAGAAGACTTTCGCTAAGGCTGTTCTTGTGGAATTGGCAAAGGGATATTTGGAAGCCCATAGAGGGCTATGGTGAAAATGGAAATATCTTCCGTTCAAAACTGGAAAGAAGCTTTCTGAGAAACTGCTCTGTGTTCTGTTAATTCATCTCACAGAGTTACATCTTTCCCTTCAAGAAGCCTTTCGCTAAGGCTGTTCTTGTGGAATTGGCAAAGGGATATTTGGAAGCCCATAGAGGGCTACGGTGAAAAAGGAAATATCTTCCATTCAAAACTGGAAAGAAGCTTTCTGAGAAACTGCTCTGTGTTCTGTTAATTCATCTCACAGAGTTACATCTTTCCCTTCAAGAAGCCTTTCGCTAAGGCTGTTCTTGTGGAATTGGCAAAGGGATATTTGGAAGCCCATAGATGTCTATGGTGAAAAAGGAAATATCTTCCGTACAAAACTGGAAAGAAGCTTTCTGAGAAACTGCTCTGTGTTCTGTTAATTCATCTCACAGAGTTACATCTTTCCTTTCAAGAAGCCTTTCGCTAAGGCTGTTCTTGTGGAATTGGCAAAGGGATATTCGGAAGCCCATAGAGGGCTATGGTGAAAAAGGAAATATCTTCCGTTCAAAACTGGAAAGAAGCATTCTGAGAAACTGCTCTGTGTTCTGTTATTTCATCTCACAGGGTTACATCTTTCCCTTCAAGAAGACTTTCGCTAAGGCTGTTCTTGTGGAATTGGCAAAGGTATACTTGGAAGCCCATAGAGGGCTATGGTGAAAAAGGAAGTATCTTCCGTTCAAAACTGGAAAAAATCTTTCTGAGAATCTGCTCTGTGTTCTGTGAATTCATCTCACAGAGTTACATCTTTGCCTTCCAGAAGCCTTTCGCTAAGGCTGTTCTTGTGGAATTGGCAAAGGGATATTTGGAAGCCCTTAGAGGGCTATGGTGATAAAGGAAATATCTTCCGTTCAAAACTGGAAAGAAGCTTTCTGAGAAACTGCTCTGTGTTCTGTTAATTTATCTCAGAGAGTTACATCTTTCCCTTCCAGAAGCCTTTCCCTAAGGCTGTTCTTGTGGAATTGGCAAAGGGATATTTGGAAGCCCATAGAGGGCTATGGTGAAAAAGGAAATATCTTCCGTTCAAAACTGGAAAGAAGCTTTCTGAGAAACTGCTCTGTGTTCTGTTAATTCATCTCACAGAGTTACATCTTTCCCTTCAAGAAGCCTTTCGCTAAGGCTGTTCTTGTGGAATTGGCAAAGGGATATTTGGAAGCCCATAGAGGGCTACGGTGAAAAAGGAAATATCTTCCGTTCAAAACTGGAAAGAAGCTTTCTGAGAAACTGCTCTGTGTTCTGTTAATTCATCTCACAGAGTTACATCTTTCCCTTCAAGAAGCCTTTCGCTAAGGCTGTTCTTGTGGAATTGGCAAAGGGATATTTGGAAGCCCATAGAGGGCTATGGTGAAAAAGGAAATATCTTCCGTTCAAAACTGGAAAGAAGCTTTCTGAGAAACTGCTCTGTGTTCTGTTAATTCATCTCACAGAGTTACATCATTCCCTTCAAGAAGCCTTTCGCTAAGGTTGTTCTTGTGGAATTGGCAAAGGGATATTTGGAAGCCCATAGAGGGCTACGTAAAAAAGGAAATATCTTCCGTTCAAAAGTGGAAAGAAGCTTTCTGAGAAACTGCTCTGTGTTCTGTGAATTCATCTCACAGAGATACATCTTTCCTTCAAGAAGCCTTTCGCTAAGGCTGTTCTTGTGGAATTGACAAAGGGATATTTGGAAGCCCATAGAGGGCTATGGTGAAAAAGGAAATACCTTCCGTTCAAAACTGGAAAGAAGCTTTCTGAGAAACTGCTCTGTGTTCTGTGAATTCATCTCACAGAGTTACATCTTTCCCTTCAAGAAGACTTTCGCTAAGGCTGTTCTTGTGGAATTGGCAAAGGGATATTTGGAAGCCCATAGAGGGCTATGGTGAAAATGGAAATATCTTCCGTTCAAAACTGGAAAGAAGCTTTCTGAGAAACTGCTCTGTGTTCTGTTAATTCATCTCACAGAGTTACATCTTTCCCTTCAAGAAGCCTTTCGCTAAGGCTGTTCTTGTGGAATTGGCAAAGGGATATTTGGAAGCCCATAGAGGGCTACGGTGAAAAAGGAAATATCTTCCATTCAAAACTGGAAAGAAGCTTTCTGAGAAACTGCTCTGTGTTCTGTTAATTCATCTCACAGAGTTACATCTTTCCCTTCAAGAAGCCTTTCGCTAAGGCTGTTCTTGTGTAATTGGCAAAGGGATATTTGGAAGCCCATAGAGGTCTATAGTGAAAAAGGAAATATCTTCCGTACAAAACTGGAAAGAAGCTTTCTGAGAAACTGCTCTGTGTTCTGTTAATTCATCTCACAGAGTTACATCTTTCCTTTCAAGAAGCCTTTCGCTAAGGCTGTTCTTGTGGAATTGGCAAAGGGATATTCGGAAGCCCATAGAGGGCTATGGTGAAAAAGGAAATATCTTCCGTTCAAAACTGGAAAGAAGCTTTCTGAGAAACTGCTCTGTGTTCTGTTATTTCATCTCACAGGGTTACATCTTTCCCTTCAAGAAGACTTTCGCTAAGGCTGTTCTTGTGGAATTGGCAAAGGTATACTTGGAATCCCATAGAGGGCTATGGTGAAAAAGGAAGTATCTTCCGTTCAAAACTGGAAAAAATCTTTCTGAGAATCTGCTCTGTGTTCTGTGAATTCATCTCACGGAGTTACATCTTTGCCTTCCAGAAGCCTTTCGCTAAGGCTGTTCTTGTGGAATTGGCAAAGGGATATTTGGAAGCCCTTAGAGGGCTATGGTGATAAAGGAAATATCTTCCGTTCAAAACTGGAAAGAAGCTTTCTGAGAAACTGCTCTGTGTTCTGTTAATTTATCTCAGAGAGTTACATCTTTCCCTTCCAGAAGCCTTTCCCTAAGGCTGTTCTTGTGGAATTGGCAAAGGGATATTTGGAAGCCCAGAAAGGGCTATGGTGAAAAAGGAAATATCTTCCGTTCAAAACTGGAAAGAAGGTTTCTGAGATACTGCTATGTGTTCTTTTAATTCATCTCACAGAGTTACATCTTTCCCTTCAAGGAGCCTTTCGCTAAGGATGTTCTTGTGGAATTGGCAAAGGGATATTTGGAATCCCATAGAGGGCTATGGTGAAAAAGGAAATATCTTCCGTTCAAAACTGGAAAGAAGCTTTCTGAGAAACTGCTCTGTGTTCTGTTAATTCATCTCACAGATTTACATCTTTCCCTTCAAGAAGCCTTTCGCTAAGGCTGTTCTTGTGGAATTGGCAAAGGGATATTTGGAAGCCCATAGAGGGCTATGGTGAAAAAGGAAATATCTTCCGTTCAAAGCTGGAAAGAAGCTTTCTGAGAAACTGCTCTGTGTTCTGTTAATTCATCTCACAGAGTTACATCTTTCCCTTCAAGAAGCCTTTCGCTAAGGCTGTTCTTGTGGAATTGGCAAAGGGATATTTGGAAGCCCATAGAGGGCTATGGTGAAAAAGGAAATACCTTCCGTTCAAAACTGGAAAGAAGCTTTCTGAGAAACTGCTCTGTGTTCTGTGAATTCATCTCACAGAGTTACATCTTTCCCTTCAAGAAGACGTTCGCTAAGGCTGTTCTTGTGGAATTGGCAAAGGGATATTTGGAAGCCCATAGAGGGCTATGGTGAAAATGGAAATATCTTCCGTTCAAAACTGGAAAGAAGCTTTCTGAGAAACTGCTCTGTGTTCTGTTAATTCATCTCACAGAGTTACATCTTTCCCTTCAAGAAGCCTTTCGCTAAGGCTGTTCTTGTGGAATTGGCAAAGGGATATTTGGAAGCCCATAGAGGGCTACGGTGAAAAAGGAAATATCTTCCATTCAAAACTGGAAAGAAGCTTTCTGAGAAACTGCTCTGTGTTCTGTTAATTCATCTCACAGAGTTACATCTTTCCCTTCAAGAAGCCTTTCGCTAAGGCTGTTCTTGTGGAATTGGCAAAGGGATATTTGGAAGCCCATAGATGTCTATGGTGAAAAAGGAAATATCTTCCGTACAAAACTGGAAAGAAGCTTTCTGAGAAACTGCTCTGTGTTCTGTTAATTCATCTCACAGAGTTACATCTTTCCTTTCAAGAAGCCTTTCGCTAAGGCTGTTCTTGTGGAATTGGCAAAGGGATATTCGGAAGCCCATAGAGGGCTATGGTGAAAAAGGAAATATCTTCCGTTCAAAACTGGAAAGAAGCATTCTGAGAAACTGCTCTGTGTTCTGTTATTTCATCTCACAGGGTTACATCTTTCCCTTCAAGAAGACTTTCGCTAAGGCTGTTCTTGTGGAATTGGCAAAGGTATACTTGGAAGCCCATAGAGGGCTATGGTGAAAAAGGAAGTATCTTCCGTTCAAAACTGGAAAAAATCTTTCTGAGAATCTGCTCTGTGTTCTGTGAATTCATCTCACAAAGTTACATCTTTGCCTTCCAGAAGCCTTTCGCTAAGGCTGTTCTTGTGGAATTGGCAAAGGGATATTTGGAAGCCCTTAGAGGGCTATGGTGAAAAAGGAAATATCTTCCGTTCAAAACTGGAAAGAAGCTTTCTGAGAAACTGCTCTGTGTTCTGTGAATTCATCTCACAGAATTGCATCTTTCCCTTCAAGAAGCCTTTCTCTAAGGCTGTTCTTGTGCAATTGGCAAAGGGATATTTGGAAGCCCATAGTGGGCAATAGTGAAAAAGAAAATATCTTCCGTTCAAAACTGGAAAGAAGCTTTCTGAGAAACTGCTCTGTGTTCTGTTAATTCATCTCACAGAGTTATATCTTTCCCTTCCTGATGCCTTTCGCTAAGGCTGTTCTTGTGGAATTGGCAAAGGGATATTTGGAAGCCTATAGGTGGCTATTTTGAAAAAGGAAATATCTTCCGTTCAAAACTGGAAAGAAGTTTTCTGTGATACTGCTGTGTGTTCTGTTAATTCATCTCACAGGGTTACATCTTTCCCTGCAAGAAGCCTTTCACTAGGGATGTTCTTGCGGAAATGGCAAAGGGATATTTGGAAGCCCTTAGAGGGCTATGGTGAATAAGGAAATATCTTCCGTTCAAAACTGGAAAGAAGCTTTCTGAGAAACTGCTCTGTGTTCTGTTAATTCATCTCACAGAGTTAAATGTTTCCCTTCAAGAAGCCTTTCGCTAAGGTTGTTCCTGTGGAATTGGCAAAGGGATATTTGGAAGCCCATAGAGGGCTATGGTGAAAAAGGAAATATCTTCCGTTCAAAACTGGAAAGAAGCTTTCTGAGAATCTTCTCTGTGTTCTGTTAATTCATCTCACAGAGTTACATCTTTCCCTTCAGGAAGCCTTTAGCTAAGGCTGTTCTTGTGGAATTGGCAAAGGGATATTTGGAAGCCCATAGAGGGCTATGGAAAAAAAGGAAATATCTTCCGTTCAAAACTGGAAAGAAGCTTTCTGAGAAACTGCTCTGTGTTCTGTTAATTCATCTCACAGAGTTACATCTTTCCTACAAGAAACCTTTCGCTAAGGCTGTTCTTGTGGAATTGGCAAAGGGATATTTAGAAGCCCATAGAGGGCTTTGGTGAAAAAGGAAATATCTTCCGTTCAAAACTGGAAAGAAGCTTTCTGAGAAACTGCTCTGTGTTCTGTTAATTCATCTCACAGAGTTACATCTTTCACTTCAAGAAGACTTTCGCTAAGGCTGTTCTTGTGGAATTTTCAAAGGGATATTTGGAAGCCCATAGAGGGCTATGGTGAAAAAGGAAATATCTTCCGTTCAAAACTGAAAAGAAGCTTTCTGAGAAACTGCACTGTGTTCTGTTAATTCATCTCAGAGAGTTACATCTTTCCTTTCAAGAAGCCTTTCGCTAAGGCTGTTCTTGTGGAATTGGCAAAGGGATATTCGGAAGCCCATAGAGGGCTATGGTGAAAAAGGAAATATCTTCCGTTCAAAACTGGAAAGAAGCTTTCTGAGAAACTGCTGTGTGTTCTGTTAATTCATCTCACAGGGTTACATCTTTCCCTTCAAGAAGACTTTCGCTAAGGCTGTTCTTGTGGAATTGGAAAGGGATACTTGGAAGCCCATAGACGGCTATGGTGAAAAAGGAAATATCTTAAGTTCAAAACTGGAAAAAAGCTTTCTGAGAATCTGCTCTGTGTTCTGTGAATTCATCTCACAGAGTTACATCTTTCCCTTCAAGAAGCCTTTCGCTAAGGCTGTTCTTGTGGAATTGGCAAAGGGATATTTGGAAGCCCATAGAGGGCTATGGTGAAAAAGGAAATATCTTCCGTTCAAAACTGGAAAGAAGCTTTCTGAGAAACTGCTCTGTGTTCTGTTAATTCATCTCACAGAGTTACATCTTTCCCTTCAAGAAGCCTTTCGCTAAGGTTGTTCTTGTGGAATTGGCAAAGGGATATTTGGAAGCCCATAGAGGGCTATGTAAAAAAGGAAATATCTTCCGTTCAAAACTGGAAAGAAGCTTTCTGAGAAACTGCTCTGTGTTCTGTGATTTCATCTCACAGAGTTACATCTTTCCTTCAAGAAGCCTTTCGCTAAGGCTGTTCTTGTGGAATTGACAAAGGGATATTTGGAAGCCCATAGAGGGCTATGGTGAAAAAGGAAATACCTTCCGTTCAAAACTGGAAAGAAGCTTTCTGAGAAACTGCTCTGTGTTCTGTTAATTCATCTCACAGAGTTACATCTTTCCCTTCAAGAAGACTTTCGCTATGGCTGTTCTTGTGGAATTGGCAAAGGGATATTTGGAAGCCCATAGAGGGCTATGGTGAAAAAGGAAATATCTTCCGTTCAAAACTGGAAAGAAGCTTTCTGAGAAACTGCTCTGTGTTCTGTTAATTCATCTCACAGAGTTACATCTTTCCCTTCAAGAAACCTTTCGCTAAGGCTGTTCTTGTGGAATTGGCAAAGGGATATTTGGAAGCCCATAGAGGGCTATGGTGAAAAAGGAAACATCTTCCGTTCAAAACTGGAAAGTAGCTTTCTGAGAAACTGCTCTGTGTTCTGTTAATTCATCTCACAGAGTTACATCTTTCCCTTCAAGAAGCCTTTCGCTAAGGCTGTTTTTCTGGAATTGGCAAAGGGACATTTGGAAACCCATAGAGGGCTATGGTGAAAAAGGAAATATCTTCCATTCAAAACTGGAAAGAAGCTTTCTGAGAAACTGCTCTGTGTTCTGTGAATTCATCTCTCAGAGTTGCATCTTTCCCTTCAAGAAGCCTTTCTCTAAGGCTGTTCTTGTGCAATTGGCAAAGGGATATTTGGAAGCCCATAGTGGGCAATAGTGAAAAAGAAAATATCTTCCGTTCAAAACTGGAAAGAATCTTTCTGAGAAACTGCTCTGTGTTCTGTTAATTCATCTCACAGAGTTACATCTTTCCCTTCCAGATGCCTTTCGCTAAGGCTGTTCTTGTGGAATTGGCAAAGGGATATTTGGAAGCATATAGAGGGCTATGGTGAAAAAGGAAATATCTTCCGTTCAAAACTGGAAAGAAGTTTTCTGAGATACTGCTCTGTGTTCTGTTAATTCATCTCACAGTGTTACATCTTTCCCTGCAAGAAGCCTTTCGCTAGGGATGTTCTTGCGGAATTGGCAAAGGGATATTTGGAAGCCCTTAGAGGTCTATGGTGAATAAGGAAATATCTTCCTTACAAAACTGGAAAGAAGCTTTCTGAGAAACTGCTCTGTGTTCTGTTAATTCATCTCACAGGGTTAAATGTTTCCCTTCAGGAAGCCTTTCGCTAAGGCTGTTGTTGTGGAATTGGCAAAGGGATATTTGGAAGCCCATAGAGGGCTATGGAAAGAAAGGAAATATCTTGCGTTCAAAACTGGAAAGAAGCTTTCTGAGAAAATGCTCTGTGTTCTGTGAATTCATCTCACAGAGTTACATCTTTCCCTTCAAGAAGCCTTTCGCCAAGGCTGTTCTTGTGGAATTGGCAAAGGGATATTTGGAAGCCCATAGAGGGCTATGGTGAAAAAGGAAATATCTTCCGTTCAAAACTGGAAAGAAGCTCTCTGAGAAACTGCTCTGTGTTCTGTTAATTCATCTCACAGAGTTACATCTTTCCCTTCAAGAAGCCTTTCGCTAAGGCTGTTCTTGTGGAATTGGCAAAGGGATATTTGGAAGCCCATAGAGGGCTACGGTGAAAAAGGAAATATCTTCCATTCAAAACTGGAAAGAAGCTTTCTGAGAAACTGCTCTGTGTTCTGTTAATTCATCTCACAGAGTAACATCTTTCCCTTCAAGAAGCCTTTCGCTAAGGCTGTTCTTGTGGAATTGGCAAAGGGATATTTGGAAGCCCATAGAGGTCTATGGTGAAAAAGGAAATATCTTCCTTACAAAACTGGAAAGAAGCTTTCTGAGAAACTGCTCTGTGTTCTGTTAATTCATCTCACAGGGTTACATCTTTCCCTTCAAGAAGACTTTCGCTAAGGCTGTTCTTGTGGAATTGGCAAAGGGATACTTGGAAGCTCATAGTGTACTATGGTGAAAAAGGAAATATCTTCCGTTCAAAACTGGAAAAAAGCTTTCTGAGAATCTGCTCTGTGTTCTGTGAATTCATCTCACAAAGTTACATCTTTGCCTTCCAGAAGCCTTTCGCTAAGGCTGTTCTTGTGGAATTGGCAAAGGGATATTTGGAAGCCCTTAGAGGGCTATGGTGAAAAAGGAAATATCTTCCGTTCAAAACTGGAAAGAAGCTTTCTGAGAAACTGCTCTGTGTTCTGTGAATTCATCTCACAGAATTGCATCTTTCCCTTCAAGAAGCCTTTCTCTAAGGCTGTTCTTGTGCAATTGGCAAAGGGATATTTGGAAGCCCATAGTGGGCAATAGTGAAAAAGAAAATATCTTCCGTTCAAAACTGGAAAGAAGCTTTCTGAGAAACTGCTCTGTGTTCTGTTAATTCATCTCACAGAGTTATATCTTTCCCTTCCAGATGCCTTTCGCTAAGGCTGTTCTTGTGGAATTGGCAAAGGGATATTTGGAAGCCTATAGGTGGCTATTTTGAAAAAGGAAATATCTTCCGTTCAAAACTGGAAAGAAGTTTTCTGTGATACTGCTCTGTGTTCTGTTAATTCATCTCACAGGGTTACATCTTTCCCTGCAAGAAGCCTTTCACTAGGGATGTTCTTGCGGAAATGGCAAAGGGATATTTGGAAGCCCTTAGAGGGCTATGGTGAATAAGGAAATATCTTCCGTTCAAAACTGGAAAGAAGCTTTCTGAGAAACTGCTCTGTGTTCTGTTAATTCATCTCACAGAGTTAAATGTTTCCCTTCAAGAAGCCTTTCGCTAAGGTTGTTCCTGTGGAATTGGCAAAGGGATATTTGGAAGCCCATAGAGGGCTATGGTGAAAAAGGAAATATCTTCCGTTCAAAACTGGAAAGAAGCTTTCTGAGAATCTGCTCTGTGTTCTGTTAATTCATCTCACAGAGTTACATCTTTCCCTTCAGGAAGCCTTTAGCTAAGGCTGTTCTTGTGGAATTGGCAAAGGGATATTTGGAAGCCCATAGAGGGCTATGGAGAAAAAGGAAATATCTTCCGTTCAAAACTGGAAAGAAGCTTTCTGAGAAACTGCTCTGTGTTCTGTTAATTCATCTCACAGAGTTACATCTTTCCTACAAGAAACCTTTCGCTAAGGCTGTTCTTGTGTAATTGGCAAAGGGATATTTAGAAGCCCATAGAGGGCTTTGGTGAAAAAGGAAATATATTCCGTTCAAAACTGGAAAGAAGCTTTCTGAGAAACTGCTCTGTGTTCTGTTAATTCATCTCACAGAGTTACATCTTTCCCTTCAAGAAGACTTTCGCTAAGGCTGTTCTTGTGGAATTGGCAAAGGGATATTTGGAAGCCCATAGAGGGCTATGGTGAAAAAGGAAATATCTTCCGTTCAAAACTGAAAAGAAGCTTTCTGAGAAACTGCACTGTGTTCTGTTAATTCATCTCAGAGAGTTACATCTTTCCTTTCAAGAAGCCTTTCGCTAAGGCTGTTCTTGTGGAATTGGCAAAGGGATATTCGGAAGCCCATAGAGGGCTACGGTGAAAAAGGAAATATCTTCCGTTCAAAACTGGAAAGAAGCTTTCTGAGAAACTGCTGTGTGTTCTGTTAATTCATCTCACAGGGTTACATCTTTCCCTTCAAGAAGACTTTCGCTAAGGCTGTTCTTGTGGAATTGGAAAGGGATACTTGGAAGCCCATAGACGGCTATGGTGAAAAAGGAAATATCTTAAGTTCAAAACTGGAAAAAAGCTTTCTGAGAATCTGCTCTGTGTTCTGTGAATTCATCTCACAGAGTTACATCTTTCCCTTCAAGAAGCCTTTCGCTAAGGCTGTTCTTGTGGAATTGGCAAAGGGATATTTGGAAGCCCATAGAGGGCTATGTTGAAAAAGGAAATATCTTCCGTTCAAAACTGGAAAGAAGGTTTCTGAGAAACTGCTCTGTGTTCTGTTAATTCATCTCACAGAGTTACATCTTTCCCTTCAAGAAGCCTTTCGCTAAGGTTGTTCTTGTGGAATTGGCAAAGGGATATTTGGAAGCCCATAGAGGGCTATGTAAAAAAGGAAATATCTTCCGTTCAAAACTGGAAAGAAGCTTTCTGAGAAACTGCTCTGTGTTCTGTGATTTCATCTCACAGAGTTACATCTTTCCTTCAAGAAGCCTTTCGCTAAGGCTGTTCTTGTGGAATTGACAAAGGGATATTTGGAAGCCCATAGAGGGCTATGGTGAAAAAGGAAACACCTTCCGTTCAAAACTGGAAAGAAGCTTTCTGAGAAACTGCTCTGTGTTCTGTTAATTCATCTCACAGAGTTACATCTTTCCCTTCCAGAAGACTTTCGCTATGGCTGTTCTTGTGGAATTGGCAAAGGGATATTTGGAAGCCCATAGAGGGCTATGGTGAAAAAGGAAATATCTTCCGTTCAAAACTGGAAAGAAGCTTTCTGAGAAACTGCTCTGTGTTCTGTTAATTCATCTCACAGAGTTACATCTTTCCCTTCAAGAAGCCTTTCGCTAAGGCTGTTCTTGTGGAATTGGCAAAGGGATATTTGGAAGCCCATAGAGGGCTATGGTGAAAAAGGAAATATCTTCCGTTCAAAACTGGAAAGTAGCTTTCTGAGAAACTGCTCTGTGTTCTGTTAATTCATCTCACAGAGTTACATCTTTCCCTTCAAGAAGCCTTTCGCTAAGGCTGTTTTTCTGGAATTGGCAAAGGGACATTTGGAAACCCATAGAGGGCTATGGTGAAAAAGGAAATATCTTCCATTCAAAACTGGAAAGAAGCTTTCTGAGAAACTGCTCTGTGTTCTGTGAATTCATCTCACAGAGTTGCATCTTTCCCTTCAAGAAGCCTTTCTCTAAGGCTGTTCTTGTGCAATTGGCAAGGGGATATTTGGAAGCCCATAGTGGGCAATAGTGAAAAAGAAAATATCTTCCGTTCAAAACTGGAAAGAAGCTTTCTGAGAAACTGCTCTGTGTTCTGTTAATTCATCTCACAGAGTTACATCTTTCCCTTCCAGATGCCTTTCGCTAAGGCTGTTCTTGTGGAATTGGCAAAGGGATATTTGGAAGCATATAGAGGGCTATGGTGAAAAAGGAAATATCTTCCGTTCAAAACTGGAAAGAAGTTTTCTGAGATACTGCTCTGTGTTCTGTTAATTCATCTCACAGTGTTACATCTTTCCCTGCAAGAAGCCTTTCGCTAGGGATGTTCTTGCGGTATTGGCAAAGGGATATTTGGAAGCCCTTAGAGGTCTATGGTGAATAAGGAAATATCTTCCGTTCAAAACTGGAAAGAAGCTTTCTGAGAAACTGCTCTGTGTTCTGTTAATTCATCTCACAGAGTTAAATGTTTCCCTTCAGGAAGCCTTTCGCTAAGGCTGTTGTTGTGGAATTGGCAAAGGGATATTTGGAAGCCCATAGAGGGCTATGGAAAAAAAGGAAATATCTTGCGTTCAAAACTGGAAAGAAGCTTTCTGAGAAAATGCTGTGTGTTCTGTGAATTCATCTCACAGAGTTACATCTTTCCCTTCAAGAAGCCTTTCGCTAAGGCTGTTCTTGTGGAATTGGCAAAGGGATATTTGGAAGCCCATAGAGGGCTATGGTGAAAAAGGAAATATCTTCCGTTCAAAATTGGAAAGAAGCTTTCTGAGAAACTGCTCTGTGTTCTGTTAATTCATCTCACAGAGTTACATCTTTCCCTTCAAGAAGCCTTTCGCTAAGGCTGTTCTTGTGGAATTGGCAAAGGGATATTTGGAAGCCCATAGAGGGCTACGGTGAAAAAGGAAATATCTTCCATTCAAAACTGGAAAGAAGCTTTCTGAGAAACTGCTCTGTGTTCTGTTAATTCATCTCACAGAGTAACATCTTTCCCTTCAAGAAGCCTTTCGCTAAGGCTGTTCTTGTGGAATTGGCAAAGGGATATTTGGAAGCCCATAGAGGTCTATGGTGAAAAAGGAAATATCTTCCTTACAAAACTGGAAAGAAGCTTTCTGAGAAACTGCTCTGTGTTCTGTTAATTCATCTCACAGGGTTACATCTTTCCCTTCAAGAAGACTTTCGCTAAGGCTGTTCTTGTGGAATTGGCAAAGGGATACTTGGAAGCTCATAGAGGGCTATGGTGAAAAAGGAAATATCTTCCGTTCAAAACTGGAAAAAAGCTTTCTGAGAATCTGCTCTGTGTTCTGTGAATTCATCTCACAAAGTTACATCTTTGCCTTCCAGAAGCCTTTCGCTAAGGCTGTTCTTGTGGAATTGGCAAAGGGATATTTGGAAGCCCTTAGAGGGCTATCGTGAAAAAGAAAATATCTTCCGTTCAAAACTGGAAAGAAGCTTTCTGAGAAACTGCTCTGTGTTCTGTTAATTCATCTCACAGAGTTATGTCTTTCCCTTCCAGATGCCTTTCGCTAAGGCTGTTCTTGTGGAATTGGTAAAGGGATATTTGGAAGCCTATAGGTGGCTATTTTGAAAAAGGAAATATCTTCCGTTCAAAACTGGAAAGAAGTTTTCTGTGATACTGCTCTGTGTTCTGTTAATTCATCTCACAGGGTTACATCTTTCCCTGCAAGAAGCCTTTCACTAGGGATGTTCTTGCGGAAATGGCAAAGGGATATTTGGAAGCCCTTAGAGGGCTATGGTGAATAAGGAAATATCTTCCGTTCAAAACTGGAAAGAAGCTTTCTGAGAAACTGCTCTGTGTTCTGTTAATTCATCTCACAGAATTAAATGTTTCCCTTCAAGAAGCCTTTCGCTAAGGTTGTTCCTGTGGAATTGGCAAAGGGATATTTGGAAGCCCATAGAGGGCTATGGTGAAAAAGGAAATATCTTCCGTTCAAAACTGGAAAGAAGCTTTCTGAGAATCTGCTCTGTGTTCTGTTAATTCATCTCACAGAGTTACATCTTTCCCTTCAGGAAGCCTTTAGCTAAGGCTGTTCTTGTGGAATTGGCAAAGGGATATTTGGAAGCCCATAGAGGGCTATGGAAAAAAAGGAAATATCTTCCGTTCAAAACTGGAAAGAAGCTTTCTGAGAAACTGCTCTGTGTTCTGTTAATTCATCTCACAGAGTTACATCTTTCCTACAAGAAACCTTTCGCTAAGGCTGTTCTTGTGGAATTGGCAAATGGATATTTAGAAGCCCATAGAGGGCTTTGGTGAAAAAGGAAATATCTTCCGTTCAAAACTGGAAAGAAGCTTTCTGAGAAACTGCTCTGTGTTCTGTTAATTCATCTCACAGAGTTACATCTTTCCCTTCAAGAAGACTTTCGCTAAGGCTGTTCTTGTGGAATTGGCAAAGGGATATTTGGAAGCCCTTAGAGGGCTATGGTGAAAAAGGAAATATCTTCCGTTCAAAACTGAAAAGAAGCTTTCTGAGAAACTGCACTGTGTTCTGTTAATTCATCTCAGAGAGTTACATCTTTCCTTTCAAGAAGCCTTTCGCTAAGGCTGTTCTTGTGGAATTGGCAAAGTGATATTCGGAAGCCCATAGAGGGCTATGGTGAAAAAGGAAATATCTTCCGTTCAAAACTGGAAAGAAGCTTTCTGAGAAACTGCTGTGTGTTCTGTTAATTCATCTCACAGTGTTACATCTTTCCCTTCAAGAAGACTTTCGCTAAGGCTGTTCTTGTGGAATTGGAAAGGGATACTTGGAAGCCCATAGAGGGCTATGGTGAAAAAGGAAATATCTTAAGTTCAAAACTGGAAAAAAGCTTTCTGAGAATCTGCTCTGTGTTCTGTGAATTCATCTCACAGAGTTACATCTTTCCCTTCAAGAAGCCTTTCGCTAAGGCTGTTCTTGTGGAATTGACAAAGGGATATTTGGAAGCCCATAGAGGGCTATGGTGAAAAAGGAAATACCTTCCGTTCAAAACTGGAAAGAAGCTTTCTGAGAAACTGCTCTGTGTTCTGTTAATTCATCTCACAGAGTTACATCTTTCCCTTCAAAAAGACTTTCGCTAAGCCTGTTCTTTTGGAATTGGCAAAGGGATATTTGGAAGCCCATAGAGGGCTATGGTGAAAAAGGAAATATCTTCCGTTCAAAACTGGAAAGAAGCTTTCTGAGAAACTGCTCTGTGTTCTGTGAATTCATCTCACAGAGTTACATCTTTCCCTTCAAGAAGCCTTTCGCTAAGGCTGTTCTTGTGGAATTGGCAAAGGGATATTTGGAAGCCCATAGAGGTCTATGGTGAAAAAGGAAATATCTTCCGTACAAAACTGGAAAGAAGCTTTCTGAGAAACTGCTCTGTGTTCTGTTAATTCATCTCACAGAGTTACATCTTTCCTTTCAAGAAGCCTTTCGCTAAGGCTGTTCGTGTGGAATTGGCAAAGGGATATTCGGAAGCCCATAGAGGGCTATGGTGAAAAAGGAAATATCTTCCGTTCAAAACTGGAAAGAAGCTTTCTGAGAAACTGCTCTGTGTTCTGTTAATTCATCTCACAGGGTTACATCTTTCCCTTCAAGAAGACTTTCGCTAAGGCTGTTCTTGTGGAATTGGCAAAGGGATACTTGGAAGCCCATAGAGGGCTATGGTGAAAAAGGAAATATCTTCCGTTCAAAACTGGAAAAAAGCTTTCTGAGAATCTACTCTGTGTTCTCTTAATTCATCTCACAGAGTTACATCTTTGCCTTCCAGAAGACTTTCGCTAAGGCTGTTCTTGTGGAATTGGCAAAGGGATATTTGGAAGCCCTTAGAGGGCTATGGTGATAAAGGAAATATCTTCCGTTCAAAACTGGAAAGAAGCTTTCTGAGAAACTGCTCTGTGTTCTGTTAATTCATCTCACAGAGTTACATCTTTCCCTTCAAGAAGCCTTTCGCTAAGGCTGTTGTTGTGGAATTGGCAAAGGGATATTTGGAAGCCCATAGAGGGCTATGGTGAAAAAGAAATATCTTCCGTTCAAAACTGGAAAGAAGCTTTCTGAGAAACTGCTCTGTGTTCTGTTAATTCATCTCACAGAGTTACATCTTTCCCTTCAAGAAGCCTTTCGCTAAGGCTGTTCTTGTGGAATTGGCAAAGGGATATTTGGAAGCCCATACAGGGCTATGGTGAAAAAGGAAATATCTTCCCTTCAAAACTGGAAAGAAGCTTTCTGAGAAACTGCTCTGTGTTCTGTTAATTCATCTCACAGAGTTACATCTTTCCCTTCAAGAAGCCTTTCGCTAAGGCTGTTCTTGTGGAATTGGCAAAGGGATATTTGGAAGCCCATAGAGGGCTATGGTGAAAAAGGAAATATCTTCCGTTCAAAACTGGAAAGAAGCTTTCTGAGAAACTGCTCTGTGTTCTGTTAATTCATCTCACAGAGTTACATCTTTCCCTTCAAGAAGCCTTTCGCTAAGGTTGTTCTTGTGGAATTGGCAAAGGGATATTTGGAAGCCCGTAGAGGGCTAGGTAAAAAAGGAAATATCTTCCGTTCAAAACTGGAAAGAAGCTTTCTGAGAAACTGCTCTGTGTTCTGTTAATTCATCTCACAGAGTTACATCTTTCCTTCAAGAAGCCTTTCGCTAAGGCTGTTCTTGTGGAATTGACAAAGGGATATTTGGAAGCCCATAGAGGGCTATGGTGAAAAAGGAAATACCTTCCGTTCAAAACTGGAAAGAAGCTTTCTGAGAAACTGCTCTGTGTTCTGTTAATTCATCTCACAGAGTAACATCTTTCCCTTCAAGAAGCCTTTCGCTAAGGCTGTTCTTGTGGAATTGGCAAAGGGGTATTTGGAAGCCCATAGAGGTCTATGGTGAAAAAGGAAATATCTTCCGTACAAAACTGGAAAGAAGCTTTCTGAGAAACTGCTCTGTGTTCTGTTAATTCATCTCACAGGGTTACATCTTTCCCTTCAAGAAGACTTTCGTTAAGGCTGTTCTTGTGGAATTGGCAAAGGGATACTTGGAGGCTCATAGAGGGCTATGGTGAAAAAGGAAATATCTTCCGTTCAAAACTGGAAAGAAGCTTTCTGAGAAACTGCTCTGTGTTCTGTTAATTCATCTCACAAAGTTATATCTTTGCCTTCCAGAAGCCTTTCGCTAAGGCTGTTCTTGTGGAATTGGCAAAGGGATATTTGGAAGCCCTTAGAGGGCTATGGTGATAAAGGAAATATCTTCCGTTCAAAACTGGAAAGAAGCTTTCTGAGAAACTGCTCTTTGTTCTGTTAATTCATCTCACAGAGTTAGATGTTTCCCGTCAGGAAGCCTTTCGCTAAGGCTGTTGTTGTGGAATTGGCAAAGGGATATTTGGAAGCCCATAGAGGGCTATGGAAAAAAAGGAAATATCTTCCGTTCAAAACTGGAAAGAAGCTTTCTGAGAAACTGCTCTGTGTTCTGTTAATTCATCTCACAGAGTTACATCTATCCCTTCAAGAAGCCTTTCTCTAAGGCTGTTCTTGTGGAATTGGCAAAGGGATATTTGGAAGCCCATAGAGGGCTATGGTGAAAAAGGAAATATCTTCCGTTCAAAACTGGAAAGTAGCTTTCTGAGAAACTGCTCTGTGTTTTGTTAATTCATCTCACAGTGTTACATCTTTCCCTGCAAGAAGCCTTTCGCTAAGGCTGTTCTTCTGGAATTGGCAAAGGGATATTTGGAAGCCCATACAGGGCTACGGTGAAAAAGGAAATATCTTCCCTTCAAAACTGGAAAGAAGCTTTCTGAGAAACTGCTCTGTGTTCTGTTAATTCATCTCACAGAGTTACATCTTTCCCTTCAAGAAGCCTTTCGCTAAGGCTGTTCTTGTGGAATTGGCAAAGGGATATTTGGAAACCCATAGTGGTCTATGGTGAAAAAGGAAATATCTTCCGTACAAAACTGGAAAGAAGCTTTCTGAGAAACTGCTCTGTGTTCTGTTAATTCATCTCACAGAGTTACATCTTTCCCTTCCAGATGCCTTTCGCTAAGGCTGTTCTTGTGGAATTGGCAAAGGGATATTTGGAAGCATATAGGTGGCTATGGTGAAAAAGGAAATATCTTCCGTTCAAAACTGGAAAGATGTTTTCTGAGATACTGCTCTGTGTTCTGTTAATTCATCTCACAGGGTTACATCTTTCCCTGCAAGAAGCCTTTCACTAGGGATGTTCTTGCGGAATTGGCAAAGGGATATTTGGAACCCTTAGAGGGCTATGGTGAATAAGGAAATATCTTCCGTTCAAAACTGGAAAGAAGCTTTCTGAGAAACTGCTCTGTGTTCTGTTAATTCATCTCACAGAGTGAAATGTTTCCCTTCAGGAAGCCTTTGGCTAAGGCTGTTGTTGTGGAATTGGCAAAGGGATATTTGGAAGCCCATAGAGGGCTATGGTGAAAAAGGAAATATCTTCCCTTCAAAACTGGAAAGAAGCTTTCTGAGAAACTGCTCTGTGTTCTGTTAATTCATCTCACAGAGTTACATCTTTCCCTTCAAGAAGCCTTTCGCTAAGGTTGTTCCTGTGGAATTGGCACAGGGATATTTGGAAGCCCATAGAGGGCTATGGTGAAAAAGGAAATATCTTCCGTTCAAAACTGGAAAGAAGCTTTCTGAGAAACTGCTCTGTGTTCTGTTAATTCATCTCACAGAGTTACATCTTTCCCTTCAGGAAGCCTTTAGCTAAGGCTGTTCTTGTGGAATTGGCAAAGGGATATTTGGAAGCCCATAGAGGGCTATGGAAAAAAAGGAAATATCTTCCGTTCAAAACTGGAAAGAAGCTTTCTGAGAAACTGCTCTGTGTTCTGTTAATTCATCTCACAGAGTTACATCTTTCCTACAAGAAACCTTTCGCTAAAGCTGTTCTTGTGGAATTGGCAAAGGGATATTTAGAAGCCCATAGAGGGCTATGGTAAAAAAGGAAATATCTTCCGTTCAAAACTGGAAAGAAGCTTTCTGAGAAACTGCTCTGTGTTCTGTTAATTTATCTCAGAGAGTTACATCTTTCCCTTCCAGAAGCCTTTCGCTAAGGCTGTTCTTGTGGAAGTGTCAAAGGGATATTTTGAAGGCCAGATAGGGCTATGGTGAAAAAGAAAATATCTTCCGTTCAAAATTGGAAAGAAGCTTTCTGAGATACTGCTCTGTGTTCTTTTAATTCATCTCACAGAGTTACATCTTTCCCGTCAAGGAGCCTTTCGCTAAGGATGTTCTTGTGGAATTGGCAAAGGGATATTTGGAAGCCCATAGAGGGCTATGGTGAAAAAGGAAATATCTTCCGTTCAAAACTGGAAAGAAGCTTTCTGAGAAACTGCTCTGTGTTCTGTTAATTTATCTCACAGATTTACATCTTTCCCTTCAAGAAGCCTTTCGCTAAGGCTGTTCTTGTGGAATTGGCAAAGGGATATTTGGAAGCCCATAGAGGGCTATGGTGAAAAAGGAAATATCTTCCGTTCAAAACTGGAAAGAAGCTTTCTGAGAAACTGCTCTGTGTTCTGTTAATTCATCTCACAGAGTTACATCTTTCCCTTCAACAAGACTTTCGCTAAGGCTGTTCCTGTGGAATTGGCAAAGGGATATTTGGAAACCCATAGAGGGCTATGGTGAAAAAGGAAATATCTTCCGTTCAAAACTGAAAAGAAGCTTTGTGAGAAACTGCTCTGTGTTCTGTTAATTCATCTCACCGACTTACATCTTTCCCTTCAAGAAGCCTTTCGCTAAGGCTGTTCTTGTGGAATTGGCAAAGAGATATTTGGAAGCCCATAGAGGGCTATGGTGAAAAAGGAAATATCTTCCGTTCAAAACTGGAAAGAAGCTTTCTGAGAAACTGCTCTGTGTTCTGTTAATTCATCTCACAGTGTTACATCTTTCCCTTCAAGAAGCCTTTCGCTAAGGTTGTTCTTGTGGAATTGGCAAAGGGATATTTGGAAGCCCATAGAGGGCTATGTAAAAAAGGAAATATCTTCCGTTCAAAACTGGAAAGAAGCTTTCTGAGAAACTGCTCTGTGTTCTGTGATTTCATCTCACAGAGTTACATCTTTCCTTCAAGAAGCCTTTCGCTAAGGCTGTTCTTGTGGAATTGACAAAGGGATATTTGGAAGCCCATAGAGGGCTATGGTGAAAAAGGAAATACCTTCCGTTCAAAACTGGAAAGAAGCTTTCTGAGAAACTGCTCTGTGTTCTGTTAATTCATCTCACAGAGTTACATCTTTCCCTTCAAGAAGACTTTCGCTATGGCTGTTCTTGTGGAATTGGCAAAGGGATATTTGGAAGCCCATATAGGGCTATGGTGAAAAAGGAAATATCTTCCGTTCAAAACTGGAAAGAAGCTTTCTGAGAAACTGCTCTGTGTTCTGTTAATTCATCTCACAGAGTTACATCTTTCGCTTCAAGAAGCCGTTCGCTAAGGCTGTTCTTGTGGAATTGGCAAAGGGATATTTGGAAGCCCATAGAGGGCTACGGTGAAAAAGGAAATATCTTCCATTCAAAACTGGAAAGAAGCTTTCTGAGAAACTGCTCTGTGTTCTGTTAATTCATCTCACAGAGTTACATCTTTCCCTTCAAGAAGCCTTTCGCTAAGGCTGTTCTTGTGGAATTGGCAAAGGGATATTTGGAAGCCCATAGAGGTCTATGGTGAAAACGGAAATATCTTCCGTACAAAACTGGAAAGAAGCTTTCTGAGAAACTGCTCTGTGTTCTGTTAATTCATCTCAGAGAGTTACATCTTTCCTTTCAAGAAGCCTTTCGCTAAGGCTGTTCTTGTGGAATTGGCAAAGGGATATTCGGAAGCCCATAGAGGGCTATGGTGAAAAAGGAAATATCTTCCGTTCAAAACTGGAAAGAAGCTTTCTGAGAAACTGCTGTGTGTTCTGTTAATTCATCTCACAGGGTTACATCTTTCCCTTCAAGAAGACTTTCGCTAAGGCTGTTCTTGTGGAATTGGCAAAGGGATACTTGGAAGCCCATAGAGGGCTATGGTGAAAAAGGAAATATCTTCCGTTCAAAACTGGAAAAAAGCTTTCTGAGAATCTGCTCTGTGTTCTGTTAATTCCTCTCACAGAGTTACATCTTTGCCTTCTAGAAGCCTTTCGCTAAGGCTGTTCTTGTGGAATTGGCAAAGGGATATTAGGAAGCCCTTAGAGGGCTATGGTGATAAAGGAAATATCTTCCGTTCAAAACTGGAAAGAAGCTTTCTGAGAAACTGCTCTGTGTTCTGTTAATTCATCTCACAGAGTTACATGTTTCCGGTCAGGAAGCCTTTCGCTAAGGCTGTTGTTGTGGAATTGGCAAAGGGATATTTGGAAGCCCATACAGGGCTATGGAAAAAAAGGAAATATCTTCCGTTCAAAACTGGAAAGAAGCTTTCTGAGAAACTGCTCTGTGTTCTGTTAATTCATCTCACAGTGTTACATCTTTCCCTTCAAGAAGCCTTTCGCTAAGGCTGTTCTTGTGGAATTGGCAAAGGGATATTTGGAAGCCCATAGAGGGCTATGGTGAAAAAGGAAATATCTTCCGTTCAAAACTGGAAAGTAGCTTTCTGAGAAACTGCTCTGTGTTCTGTTAATTCATCTCACAGAGTTACATCTTTCCCTTCAAGAAGCCTTTCGCTAAGGCTGTTCTTCTGGAATTGGCAAAGGGACATTTGGAAACCCATAGAGGGCTATGGTGAAAAAGGAAATATCTTCCATTCAAAACTGGAAAGAAGCTTTCTGAGAAACTGCTCTGTGTTCTGTGAATTCATCTCACAGAGTTGCATCTTTCCCTTCAAGAAGCCTTTCTCTAAGGCTGTTCTTGTGCAATTGGCAAAGGGATATTTGGAAGCCCATAGTGGGCAATAGTGAAAAAGAAAATATCTTCCGTTCAAAACTGGAAAGAAGCTTTCTGAGAAACTGCTCTGTGTTCTGTTAATTCATCTCACAGAGTTACATCTTTCTCTTCAAGAAGCCTTTCGCTAAGGCTGTTCTTGTGGAATTGGCAAAGGGATATTTGGAAGCCCATAGAGGGCTACGGTGAAAAAGGAAATATCTTCCATTCAAAACTGGAAAGAAGCTTTCTGAGAAACTGCTCTGTGTTCTGTTAATTCATCTCACAGAGTAACATCTTTCCCTTCAAGAAGCCTTTCGCTAAGGCTGTTCTTGTGGAATTGGCAAAGGGATATTTGGAAGCCCATAGAGGTCTATGGTGAAAAAGGAAATATCTTCTGAACAAAACTGGAAAGAAGCTTTCTGAGAAACTGCTCTGTGTTCTGTTAATTCATCTCACAGGGTTACATCTTTCCCTTCAAGAAGACTTTCGCTAAGGCTGTTCTTGTGGAATTGGCAAAGGGATACTTGGAAGCTCATAGAGGGCTATGGTGAAAAAGGAAATATCTTCCGTTCAAAACTGGAAAAAAGCTTTCTGAGAATCTGCTCTGTGTTCTGTGAATTCATCTCACAAAGTTACATCTTTGCCTTCCAGAAGCCTTTCGCTAAGGCTGTTCTTGTGGAATTGGCAAAGGGATATTTGGAAGCCCTTAGAGGGCTATGGTGAAAAAGGAAATATCTTCCGTTCAAAACTGGAAAGAAGCTTTCTGAGAAACTGCTCTGTGTTCTGTGAATTCATCTCACAGAATTGCATCTTTCCCTTCAAGAAGCCTTTCTCTAAGGCTGTTCTTGTGGAATTGGCAAAGGGATATTTGGAAGCCCATAGTGGGCAATAGTGAAAAAGAAAATCTCTTCCGTTCAAAACTGGAAAGAAGTTTTCTGAGATACTGCTCTGTGTTCTGTTAATTCATCTCACAGGGTTACATCTTTCCCTGCAAGAAGCCTTTCACTAGGGATGTTCTTGCGGAAATGGCAAAGGGATATTTGGAAGCCCTTAGAGGGCTATGGTGAATAAGGAAATATCTTCCGTTCAAAACTGGAAAGAAGCTTTCTGAGAAACTGCTCTGTGTTCTGTTAATTCATCTCACAGAGTTAAATGTTTCCCTTCAGGAAGCCTTTGGCTAAGGCTGTTGTTGTGGAATTGGCAAAGGGATATTTGGAAGCCCATAGAGGGCTATGGTGAAAAAGGAAATATCTTCCTTTCAAAACTGGAAAGAAGCTTTCTGAGAAACTGCTCTGTGTTCTGTTAATTCATCTCACAGAGTTACATCTTTCCCTTCAAGAAGCCTTTCGCTAAGGTTGTTCCTGTGGAATTGGCAAAGGGATATTTGGAAGCCCATAGAGGGCTATGGTGAAAAAGGAAATATCTTCCGTTCAAAACTGGAAAGAAGCTTTCTGAGAAACTGCTCTGTGTTCTGTTAATTCATCTCACAGAGTTTTATCTTTCCCTTCAAGAAGCCTTTAGCTAAGGCTGTTCTTCTGGAATTGGCAAAGGGATATTTGGAAGCCCATAGAGGGCTATGGAAAAAAAGGAAATATCTTCCGTTCAAAACTGGAAAGAAGCTTTCTGAGAAACTGCTCTGTGTTCTGTTAATTCATCTCACAGAGTTACATCTTTCCTACAAGAAACCTTTCGCTAAGGCTGTTCTTTTGGAATTGGCAAAGGGATATTTAGAAGCCCATAGAGGGCTATGGTGAAAAAGGAAATATCTTCCGTTCAAAACTGGAAAGAAGATTTCTGAGAAACTGCTCTGTGTTCTGTTAATTCATCTCACAGAGTTACATCTTTCCCTTCAAGAAGACTTTCGCTAAGGCTGTTCTTGTGGAATTGGCAAAGGGATATTTGGAAGCCCATAGAGGGCTATGGTGAAAAAGGAAATATCTTCCGTTCAAAACTGAAAAGAAGTTTTCTGAGAAACTGCTCTGTGTTCTGTTAATTCATCTCACAGAGTTACATCTTTCCCTTCAAGAAGCCTTTCGCTAAGGCTGTTCTTGTGGAATTGGCAAAGGGATATTTGGAAGCCCATAGAGGGCTATGGTGAAAAAGGAAATATCTTCCGTTCAAAACTGGAAAGAAGCTTTCTGAGAAACTGCTCTGTGTTCTGTTAATTCATCTCACAGTGTTACATCTTTCCCTTCAAGGAGCCTTTCGCTAAGGTTGTTCTTGTGGAATTGGCAAAGGGATATTTGGAAGCCCATAGAGGGCTATGTAAAAAAGGAAATATCTTCCGTTCAAAACTGGAAAGAAGCTTTCTGAGAAACTGCTCTGTGTTCTGTGATTTCATCTCACAGAGTTACATCTTTCCTTCAAGAAGCCTTTCGCTAAGGCTGTTCTTGTGGAATTGACAAAGGGATATTTGGAAGCCCATAGAGGGCTATGGTGAAAAAGGAAATACCTTCCGTTC
This sequence comes from Chlorocebus sabaeus, assembly GCF_047675955.1. Lineage (NCBI taxonomy): Eukaryota > Metazoa > Chordata > Mammalia > Primates > Cercopithecidae > Chlorocebus > Chlorocebus sabaeus. The sequence goes on from NW_027327604.1 coordinate 1,015,466, forward strand.
AAAACTGGAAAGAAGCTTTCTGAGAAACTGCTCTGTGTTCTGTTAATTCATCTCACAGAGTTACATCTTTCCCTTCAAGAAGACTTTCGCTATGGCTGTACTTGTGGAATTGGCAAAGGGATATTTGGAAGCCCATAGAGGGCTATGGTGAAAAAGGAAATATCTTCCGTTCAAAACTGGAAAGAAGCTTTCTGAGAAACTGCTCTGTGTTCTGTTAATTCATCTCACAGAGTTACATCTTTCCCTTCAAGAAGCCTTTCGCTAAGGCTGTTCTTGTGGAATTGGCAAAGGGATATTTGGAAGCCCATAGAGGTCTATGGTGAAAACGGAAATATCTTCCGTACAAAACTGGAAAGAAGCTTTCTGAGAAACTGCTCTGTGTTCTGTTAATTCATCTCAGAGAGTTACATCTTTCCTTTCAAGAAGCCTTTCGCTAAGGCTGTTCTTGTGGAATTGGCAAAGGGATATTCGGAAGCCCATAGAGGGCTATGGTGAAAAAGGAAATATCTTCCGTTCAAAACTGGAAAGAAGCTTTCTGAGAAACTGCTGTGTGTTCTGTTAATTCATCTCACAGGGTTACATCTTTCCCTTCAAGAAGACTTTCGCTAAGGCTGTTCTTGTGGAATTGGCAAAGGGATACTTGGAAGCCCATAGAGGGCTATGGTGAAAAAGGAAATATCTTCCGTTCAAAACTGGAAAAAAGCTTTCTGAGAATCTGCTCTGTGTTCTGTTAATTCCTCTCACAGAGTTACATCTTTGCCTTCCAGAAGCCTTTCGCTAAGGCTGTTCTTGTGGAATTGGCAAAGGGATATTAGGAAGCCCTTAGAGGGCTATGGTGATAAAGGAAATATCTTCCGTTCAAAACTGGAAAGAAGCTTTCTGAGAAACTGCTCTGTGTTCTGTTAATTCATCTCACAGAGTTACATGTTTCCGGTCAGGAAGCCTTTCGCTAAGGCTGTTGTTGTGGAATTGGCAAAGGGATATTTGGAAGCCCATACAGGGCTATGGAAAAAAAGGAAATATCTTCCGTTCAAAACTGGAAAGAAGCTTTCTGAGAAACTGCTCTGTGTTCTGTTAATTCATCTCACAGTGTTACATCTTTCCCTTCAAGAAGCCTTTCGCTAAGGCTGTTCTTGTGGAATTGGCAAAGGGATATTTGGAAGCCCATAGAGGGCTATGGTGAAAAAGGAAATATCTTCCGTTCAAAACTGGAAAGTAGCTTTCTGAGAAACTGCTCTGTGTTCTGTTAATTCATCTCACAGAGTTACATCTTTCCCTTCAAGAAGCCTTTCGCTAAGGCTGTTCTTCTGGAATTGGCAAAGGGACATTTGGAAACCCATAGAGGGCTATGGTGAAAAAGGAAATATCTTCCATTCAAAACTGGAAAGAAGCTTTCTGAGAAACTGCTCTGTGTTCTGTGAATTCATCTCACAGAGTTGCATCTTTCCCTTCAAGAAGCCTTTCTCTAAGGCTGTTCTTGTGCAATTGGCAAAGGGATATTTGGAAGCCCATAGTGGGCAATAGTGAAAAAGAAAATATCTTCCGTTCAAAACTGGAAAGAAGCTTTCTGAGAAACTGCTCTGTGTTCTGTTAATTCATCTCACAGAGTTACATCTTTCTCTTCAAGAAGCCTTTCGCTAAGGCTGTTCTTGTGGAATTGGCAAAGGGATATTTGGAAGCCCATAGAGGGCTACGGTGAAAAAGGAAATATCTTCCATTCAAAACTGGAAAGAAGCTTTCTGAGAAACTGCTCTGTGTTCTGTTAATTCATCTCACAGAGTAACATCTTTCCCTTCAAGAAGCCTTTCGCTAAGGCTGTTCTTGTGGAATTGGCAAAGGGATATTTGGAAGCCCATAGAGGTCTATGGTGAAAAAGGAAATATCTTCTGAACAAAACTGGAAAGAAGCTTTCTGAGAAACTGCTCTGTGTTCTGTTAATTCATCTCACAGGGTTACATCTTTCCCTTCAAGAAGACTTTCGCTAAGGCTGTTCTTGTGGAATTGGCAAAGGGATACTTGGAAGCTCATAGAGGGCTATGGTGAAAAAGGAAATATCTTCCGTTCAAAACTGGAAAAAAGCTTTCTGAGAATCTGCTCTGTGTTCTGTGAATTCATCTCACAAAGTTACATCTTTGCCTTCCAGAAGCCTTTCGCTAAGGCTGTTCTTGCGGAATTGGCAAAGGGATATTTGGAAGCCCTTAGAGGGCTATGGTGAAAAAGGAAATATCTTCCGTTCAAAACTGGAAAGAAGCTTTCTGAGAAACTGCTCTGTGTTCTGTGAATTCATCTCACAGAATTGCATCTTTCCCTTCAAGAAGCCTTTCTCTAAGGCTGTTCTTGTGGAATTGGCAAAGGGATATTTGGAAGCCCATAGTGGGCAATAGTGAAAAAGAAAATATCTTCCGTTCAAAACTGGAAAGAAGTTTTCTGAGATACTGCTCTGTGTTCTGTTAATTCATCTCACAGGGTTACATCTTTCCCTGCAAGAAGCCTTTCACTAGGGATGTTCTTGCGGAAATGGCAAAGGGATATTTGGAAGCCCTTAGAGGGCTATGGTGAATAAGGAAATATCTTCCGTTCAAAACTGGAAAGAAGCTTTCTGAGAAACTGCTCTGTGTTCTGTTAATTCATCTCACAGAGTTAAATGTTTCCCTTCAGGAAGCCTTTGGCTAAGGCTGTTGTTGTGGAATTGGCAAAGGGATATTTGGAAGCCCATAGAGGGCTATGGTGAAAAAGGAAATATCTTCCTTTCAAAACTGGAAAGAAGCTTTCTGAGAAACTGCTCTGTGTTCTGTTAATTCATCTCACAGAGTTACATCTTTCCCTTCAAGAAGCCTTTCGCTAAGGTTGTTCCTGTGGAATTGGCAAAGGGATATTTGGAAGCCCATAGAGGGCTATGGTGAAAAAGGAAATATCTTCCGTTCAAAACTGGAAAGAAGCTTTCTGAGAAACTGCTCTGTGTTCTGTTAATTCATCTCACAGAGTTACATCTTTCCCTTCAAGAAGCCTTTAGCTAAGGCTGTTCTTCTGGAATTGGCAAAGGGATATTTGGAAGCCCATAGAGGGCTATGGAAAAAAAGGAAATATCTTCCGTTCAAAACTGGAAAGAAGCTTTCTGAGAAACTGCTCTGTGTTCTGTTAATTCATCTCACAGAGTTACATCTTTCCTACAAGAAACCTTTCGCTAAGGCTGTTCTTTTGGAATTGGCAAAGGGATATTTAGAAGCCCATAGAGGGCTATGGTGAAAAAGGAAATATCTTCCGTTCAAAACTGGAAAGAAGATTTCTGAGAAACTGCTCTGTGTTCTGTTAATTCATCTCACAGAGTTACATCTTTCCCTTCAAGAAGACTTTCGCTAAGGCTGTTCTTGTGGAATTGGCAAAGGGATATTTGGAAGCCCATAGAGGGCTATGGTGAAAAAGGAAATATCTTCCGTTCAAAACTGAAAAGAAGTTTTCTGAGAAACTGCTCTGTGTTCTGTTAATTCATCTCACAGAGTTACATCTTTCCCTTCAAGAAGCCTTTCGCTAAGGCTGTTCTTGTGGAATTGGCAAAGGGATATTTGGAAGCCCATAGAGGGCTATGGTGAAAAAGGAAATATCTTCCGTTCAAAACTGGAAAGAAGCTTTCTGAGAAACTGCTCTGTGTTCTGTTAATTCATCTCACAGAGTTACATCTTTCCCTTCAAGGAGCCTTTCGCTAAGGTTGTTCTTGTGGAATTGGCAAAGGGATATTTGGAAGCCCATAGAGGGCTATGTAAAAAAGGAAATATCTTCCGTTCAAAACTGGAAAGAAGCTTTCTGAGAAACTGCTCTGTGTTCTGTGATTTCATCTCACAGAGTTACATCTTTCCTTCAAGAAGCCTTTCGCTAAGGCTGTTCTTGTGGAATTGACAAAGGGATATTTGGAAGCCCATAGAGGGCTATGGTGAAAAAGGAAATACCTTCCGTTCAAAACTGGAAAGAAGCTTTCTGAGAAACTGCTCTGTGTTCTGTTAATTCATCTCACAGAGTTACATCTTTCCCTTCAAGAAGACTTTCGCTATGGCTGTACTTGTGGAATTGGCAAAGGGATATTTGGAAGCCCATAGAGGGCTATGGTGAAAAAGGAAATATCTTCCGTTCAAAACTGGAAAGAAGCTTTCTGAGAAACTGCTCTGTGTTCTGTTAATTCATCTCACAGAGTTACATCTTTCCCTTCAAGAAGCCTTTCGCTAAGGCTGTTCTTGTGGAATTGGCAAAGGGATATTTGGAAGCCCATAGAGGGCTACGGTGAAAAAGGAAATATCTTCCATTCAAAACTGGAAAGAAGCTTTCTGAGAAACTGCTCTGTGTTCTGTTAATTCATCTCACAGAGTTACATCTTTCCCTTCAAGAAGCCTTTCGCTAAGGCTGTTGTTGTGGAATTGGCAAAGGGATATTTGTAAGCCCATAGAGTTCTATGGTGAAAACGGAAATATCTTCCGTACAAAACTGGAAAGAAGCTTTCTGAGAAACTGCTCTGTGTTCTGTTAATTCACCTCAGAGAGTTACATCTTTCCTTTCAAGAAGCCTTTCGCTAAGGCTGTTCTTGTGGAATTGGCAAAGGGATATTCGGAAGCCCATAGAGGGCTATGGTGAAAAAGGAAATATCTTCCGTTCAAAACTGGAAAGAAGCTTTCTGAGAAACTGCTGTGTGTTCTGTTAATTCATCTCACAGGGTTACATCTTTCCCTTCAAGAAGACTTTCGCTAAGGCTGTTCTTGTGGAATTGGCAAAGGGATACTTGGAAGCCCATAGAGGGCTATGGTGAAAAAGGAAATATCTTCCGTTCAAAACTGGAAAAAAGCTTTCTGAGAATCTGCTCTGTGTTCTGTTAATTCATCTCACAGAGTTACATCTTTGCCTTCCAGAAGCCTTTCGCTAAGGCTGTTCTTGTGGAATTGGCAAAGGGATATTAGGAAGCCCTTAGAGGGCTATGGTGATAAAGGAAATATCTTCCGTTCAAAACTGGAAAGAAGCTTTCTGAGAAACTGCTCTGTGTTCTGTTAATTCATCTCACAGTGTTACATCTTTCCCTTCAAGAAGCCTTTCGCTAAGGCTGTTCTTCTGGAATTGGCAAAGGGACATTTGGAAACCCATAGAGGGCTATGGTGAAAAAGGAAATATCTTCCATTCAAAACTGGAAAGAAGCTTTCTGAGAAACTGCTCTGTGTTCTGTGAATTCATCTCACAGAGTTGCATCTTTCCCTTCAAGAAGCCTTTCTCTAAGGCTGTTCTTGTGCAATTGGCAAAGGGATATTTGGAAGCCCATAGTGGGCAATACTGAAAAAGAAAATATCTTCCGTTCAAAACTGGAAAGAAGCTTTCTGAGAAACTGCTCTGTGTTCTGTTAATTCATCTCACAGAGTTACATCTTTCCCTTCCAGATGCCTTTCGCTAAGGCTGTTCTTGTGGAATTGGCAAAGGGATATTTGGAAGCATATAGAGGGCTATGGTGAAGAAGGAAATATCTTCCGTTCAAAACTGGAAAAAAGCTTTCTGAGAATCTGCTCTGTGTTCTGTTAATTCCTCTCACAGAGTTACATCTTTGCCTTCCAGAAGCCTTTCGCTAAGGCTGTTCTTGTGGAATTGGCAAAGGGATATTAGGAAGCCCTTAGAGGGCTATGGTGATAAAGGAAATATCTTCCGTTCAAAACTGGAAAGAAGCTTTCTGAGAAACTGCTCTGTGTTCTGTTAATTCATCTCACAGAGTTACATGTTTCCGGTCAGGAAGCCTTTGGCTAAGGCTGTTGTTGTGGAATTGGCAAAGGGATATTTGGAAGCCCATAGAGGGCTATGGTGAAAAAGGAAATATCTTCCCTTCAAAACTGGAAAGAAGCTTTCTGAGAAACTGCTCTGTGTTCTGTTAATTCATCTCACAGAGTTACATCTTTCCCTTCAAGAAGCCTTTCGCTAAGGTTGTTCCTGTGGAATTGGCAAAGGGATATTTGGAAGCCCATAGAGGGCTATGGTGAAAAAGGAAATATCTTCCGTTCAAAACTGGAAAGAAGCTTTCTGAGAAACTGCTCTGTGTTCTGTTAATTCATCTCACAGAGTTACATCTTTCCCTTCAAGAAGCCTTTAGCTAAGGCTGTTCTTGTGGAATTGGCAAAGGGATATTTGGAAGCCCATAGAGGGCTATGGAAAAAAAGGAAATATCTTCCGTTCAAAACTGGAAAGAAGCTTTCTGAGAAACTGCTCTGTGTTCTGTTAATTCATCTCACAGAGTTACATCTTTCCTACAAGAAACCTTTCGCTAAGGCTGTTCTTTTGGAATTGGCAAAGGGATATTTAGAAGCCCATAGAGGGCTATGGTGAAAAAGGAAATATCTTCCGTTCAAAACTGGAAAGAAGATTTCTGAGAAACTGCTCTGTGTTCTGTTAATTCATCTCACAGAGTTACATCTTTCCCTTCAAGAAGACTTTCGCTAAGGCTGTTCTTGTGGAATTGGCAAAGGGATATTTGGAAGCCCATAGAGGGCTATGGTGAAAAAGGAAATATCTTCCGTTCAAAACTGAAAAGAAGTTTTCTGAGAAACTGCTCTGTGTTCTCTTAATTCATCTCACAGAGTTACATCTTTCCCTTCAAGAAGCCTTTCGCTAAGGCTGTTCTTGTGGAATTGGCAAAGGGATATTTGGAAGCCCATAGAGGGCTATGGTGAAAAAGGAAATATCTTCCGTTCAAAACTGGAAAGAAGCTTTCTGAGAAACTGCTCTGTGTTCTGTTAATTCATCTCACAGAGTTACATGTTTCCGGTCAGGAAGCCTTTCGCTAAGGCTGTTGTTGTGGAATTGGCAAAGGGATATTTGGAAGCCCATACAGGGCTATGGAAAAAAAGGAAATATCTTCCGTTCAAAACTGGAAAGAAGCTTTCTGAGAAACTGCTCTGTGTTCTGTTAATTCATCTCACAGTGTTACATCTTTCCCTTCAAGAAGCCTTTCGCTAAGGCTGTTCTTGTGGAATTGGCAAAGGGATATTTGGAAGCCCATAGAGGGCTATGGTGAAAAAGGAAATATCTTCCGTTCAAAACTGGAAAGTAGCTTTCTGAGAAACTGCTCTGTGTTCTGTTAATTCATCTCACAGAGTTACATCTTTCCCTTCAAGAAGCCTTTCGCTAAGGCTGTTCTTCTGGAATTGGCAAAGGGACATTTGGAAACCCATAGAGGGCTATGGTGAAAAAGGAAATATCTTCCATTCAAAACTGGAAAGAAGCTTTCTGAGAAACTGCTCTGTGTTCTGTGAATTCATCTCACAGAGTTGCATCTTTCCCTTCAAGAAGCCTTTCTCTAAGGCTGTTCTTGTGCAATTGGCAAAGGGATATTTGGAAGCCCATAGTGGGCAATAGTGAAAAAGAAAATATCTTCCGTTCAAAACTGGAAAGAAGCTTTCTGAGAAACTGCTCTGTGTTCTGTTAATTCATCTCACAGAGTTACATCTTTCTCTTCAAGAAGCCTTTCGCTAAGGCTGTTCTTGTGGAATTGGCAAAGGGATATTTGGAAGCCCATAGAGGGCTACGGTGAAAAAGGAAATATCTTCCATTCAAAACTGGAAAGAAGCTTTCTGAGAAACTGCTCTGTGTTCTGTTAATTCATCTCACAGAGTAACATCTTTCCCTTCAAGAAGCCTTTCGCTAAGGCTGTTCTTGTGGAATTGGCAAAGGGATATTTGGAAGCCCATAGAGGTCTATGGTGAAAAAGGAAATATCTTCTGAACAAAACTGGAAAGAAGCTTTCTGAGAAACTGCTCTGTGTTCTGTTAATTCATCTCACAGGGTTACATCTTTCCCTTCAAGAAGACTTTCGCTAAGGCTGTTCTTGTGGAATTGGCAAAGGGATACTTGGAAGCTCATAGAGGGCTATGGTGAAAAAGGAAATATCTTCCGTTCAAAACTGGAAAAAAGCTTTCTGAGAATCTGCTCTGTGTTCTGTGAATTCATCTCACAAAGTTACATCTTTGCCTTCCAGAAGCCTTTCGCTAAGGCTGTTCTTGCGGAATTGGCAAAGGGATATTTGGAAGCCCTTAGAGGGCTATGGTGAAAAAGGAAATATCTTCCGTTCAAAACTGGAAAGAAGCTTTCTGAGAAACTGCTCTGTGTTCTGTGAATTCATCTCACAGAATTGCATCTTTCCCTTCAAGAAGCCTTTCTCTAAGGCTGTTCTTGTGGAATTGGCAAAGGGATATTTGGAAGCCCATAGTGGGCAATAGTGAAAAAGAAAATATCTTCCGTTCAAAACTGGAAAGAAGTTTTCTGAGATACTGCTCTGTGTTCTGTTAATTCATCTCACAGGGTTACATCTTTCCCTGCAAGAAGCCTTTCACTAAGGTTGTTCCTGTGGAATTGGCAAAGGGATATTTGGAAGCCCATAGAGGGCTATGGTGAAAAAGGAAATATCTTCCGTTCAAAACTGGAAAGAAGCTTTCTGAGAAACTGCTCTGTGTTCTGTTAATTCATCTCACAGAGTTACATCTTTCCCTTCAAGAAGCCTTTAGCTAAGGCTGTTCTTCTGGAATTGGCAAAGGGATATTTGGAAGCCCATAGAGGGCTATGGAAAAAAAGGAAATATCTTCCGTTCAAAACTGGAAAGAAGCTTTCTGAGAAACTGCTCTGTGTTCTGTTAATTCATCTCACAGAGTTACATCTTTCCTACAAGAAACCTTTCGCTAAGGCTGTTCTTTTGGAATTGGCAAAGGGATATTTAGAAGCCCATAGAGGGCTATGGTGAAAAAGGAAATATCTTCCGTTCAAAACTGGAAAGAAGATTTCTGAGAAACTGCTCTGTGTTCTGTTAATTCATCTCACAGAGTTACATCTTTCCCTTCAAGAAGACTTTCGCTAAGGCTGTTCTTGTGGAATTGGCAAAGGGATATTTGGAAGCCCATAGAGGGCTATGGTGAAAAAGGAAATATCTTCCGTTCAAAACTGAAAAGAAGTTTTCTGAGAAACTGCTCTGTGTTCTGTTAATTCATCTCACAGAGTTACATCTTTCCCTTCAAGAAGCCTTTCGCTAAGGCTGTTCTTGTGGAATTGGCAAAGGGATATTTGGAAGCCCATAGAGGGCTATGGTGAAAAAGGAAATATCTTCCGTTCAAAACTGGAAAGAAGCTTTCTGAGAAACTGCTCTGTGTTCTGTTAATTCATCTCACAGAGTTACATCTTTCCCTTCAAGGAGCCTTTCGCTAAGGTTGTTCTTGTGGAATTGGCAAAGGGATATTTGGAAGCCCATAGAGGGCTATGTAAAAAAGGAAATATCTTCCGTTCAAAACTGGAAAGAAGCTTTCTGAGAAACTGCTCTGTGTTCTGTGATTTCATCTCACAGAGTTACATCTTTCCTTCAAGAAGCCTTTCGCTAAGGCTGTTCTTGTGGAATTGACAAAGGGATATTTGGAAGCCCATAGAGGGCTATGGTGAAAAAGGAAATACCTTCCGTTCAAAACTGGAAAGAAGCTTTCTGAGAAACTGCTCTGTGTTCTGTTAATTCATCTCACAGAGTTACATCTTTCCCTTCAAGAAGACTTTCGCTATGGCTGTACTTGTGGAATTGGCAAAGGGATATTTGGAAGCCCATAGAGGGCTATGGTGAAAAAGGAAATATCTTCCGTTCAAAACTGGAAAGAAGCTTTCTGAGAAACTGCTCTGTGTTCTGTTAATTCATCTCACAGAGTTACATCTTTCCCTTCAAGAAGCCTTTCGCTAAGGCTGTTCTTGTGGAATTGGCAAAGGGATATTTGGAAGCCCATAGAGGGCTACGGTGAAAAAGGAAATATCTTCCATTCAAAACTGGAAAGAAGCTTTCTGAGAAACTGCTCTGTGTTCTGTTAATTCATCTCACAGAGTTACATCTTTCCCTTCAAGAAGCCTTTCGCTAAGGCTGTTGTTGTGGAATTGGCAAAGGGATATTTGTAAGCCCATAGAGTTCTATGGTGAAAACGGAAATATCTTCCGTACAAAACTGGAAAGAAGCTTTCTGAGAAACTGCTCTGTGTTCTGTTAATTCATCTCAGAGAGTTACATCTTTCCTTTCAAGAAGCCTTTCGCTAAGGCTGTTCTTGTGGAATTGGCAAAGGGATATTCGGAAGCCCATAGAGGGCTATGGTGAAAAAGGAAATATCTTCCGTTCAAAACTGGAAAGAAGCTTTCTGAGAAACTGCTGTGTGTTCTGTTAATTCATCTCACAGGGTTACATCTTTCCCTTCAAGAAGACTTTCGCTAAGGCTGTTCTTGTGGAATTGGCAAAGGGATACTTGGAAGCCCATAGAGGGCTATGGTGAAAAAGGAAATATCTTCCGTTCAAAACTGGAAAAAAGCTTTCTGAGAATCTGCTCTGTGTTCTGTTAATTCATCTCACAGAGTTACATCTTTGCCTTCCAGAAGCCTTTCGCTAAGGCTGTTCTTGTGGAATTGGCAAAGGGATATTAGGAAGCCCTTAGAGGGCTATGGTGATAAAGGAAATATCTTCCGTTCAAAACTGGAAAGAAGCTTTCTGAGAAACTGCTCTGTGTTCTGTTAATTCATCTCACAGAGTTACATGTTTCCCGTCAGGAAGCCTTTCGCTAAGGCTGTTGTTGTGGAATTGGCAAAGGGATATTTGGAAGCCCATACAGGGCTATGGAAAAAAAGGAAATATCTTCCGTTCAAAACTGGAAAGAAGCTTTCTGAGAAACTGCTCTGTGTTCTGTTAATTCATCTCACAGTGTTACATCTTTCCCTTCAAGAAGCCTTTCGCTAAGGCTGTTCTTGTGGAATTGGCAAAGGGATATTTGGAAGCCCATAGAGGGCTATGGTGAAAAAGGAAATATCTTCCGTTCAAAACTGGAAAGTAGCTTTCTGAGAAACTGCTCTGTGTTCTGTTAATTCATCTCACAGTGTTACATCTTTCCCTTCAAGAAGCCTTTCGCTAAGGCTGTTCTTCTGGAATTGGCAAAGGGACATTTGGAAACCCATAGAGGGCTATGGTGAAAAAGGAAATATCTTCCATTCAAAACTGGAAAGAAGCTTTCTGAGAAACTGCTCTGTGTTCTGTGAATTCATCTCACAGAGTTGCATCTTTCCCTTCAAGAAGCCTTTCTCTAAGGCTGTTCTTGTGCAATTGGCAAAGGGATATTTGGAAGCCCATAGTGGGCAATACTGAAAAAGAAAATATCTTCCGTTCAAAACTGGAAAGAAGCTTTCTGAGAAACTGCTCTGTGTTCTGTTAATTCATCTCACAGAGTTACATCTTTCCCTTCCAGATGCCTTTCGCTAAGGCTGTTCTTGTGGAATTGGCAAAGGGATATTTGGAAGCATATAGAGGGCTATGGTGAAGAAGGAAATATCTTCCGTTCAAAACTGGAAAGAAGTTTTCTGAGATACTGCTCTGTGTTCTGTTAATTCATCTCACAGTGTTACATCTTTCCCTGCAAGAAGCCTTTCGCTAGGGATATTCTTGCGGAATTGGCAAAGGGATATTTGGAAGCCCTTAGAGGTCTATGGTGAATAAGGAAATATCTTCCGTTCAAAACTGGAAAGAAGCTTTCTGAGAAACTGCTCTGTGTTCTGTTAATTCATCTCACAGAGTTAAATGTTTCCCTTCAGGAAGCCTTTCGCTAAGGCTGTTCTTGTGGAATTGGCAAAGGGATATTTGGAAGCCCATAGAGGGCTATGGTGAAAAAGGAAGTATCTTCCGTTGAAAACTGGAAAGAAGCTTTCTGAGATAATGCTCTCTGTTCTTTTAATTCATCCTACAGAGTTACATCTTTCCCTTCAAGGAGCCTTTCGCTAAGGACGTTCTTGTGGAATTGGCAAAGGGATATTCAGAAGCATATAGAGGGCTATGGTGAAAAAGGAAATATCTTCCGTTCAAAACAGGAAAGAAGCTTTCTGAGAAACTGCTCTGTGTTCTGTTAATTCATCTCACAGAGTAACATCTTTCCCTTCAGGAAGCCTTTCGCTAAGGCTGTTCTTGTGGAATTGGAAAAGGGATATTTGGAAGCCCATAGAGGGCTATGGTGAAAAAGGAAATATCTTCCGTTCAAAACTGGAAAGAAGCTTTCTGATAAACTGCTCTGTGTTCTCTTAATTCATCTCACAGAGTTACATCTTTCCCTTCAAGAAGCCTTTCGCTAAGGCTGTTCTTGTGGAATTGGCAAAGTGATATTTGGAAGCCCTTACAGGGCTATTGTGAAAAAGGAAATATCTTCCGTTCAAAACTGGAAAGAAGCTTTCTTAGAAACTGCTAGGTGTTCTGTTAATTCATCTCACAGACTTACATCTTTCGTTTCAAGAAGCCTTTCGCTATGGCTGTTCTTGTGGAATTGGCAAAGGGATATTTGGAAGCCCTTAGAGGGCTATGGTGAAAAAGGAAATATCTTCCGTTCAAAACTGGAAAGAAGCTTTCTGAGAAACTGCTCTGTGTTCTGTGAATTCATCTCACAGAGTTACATCTTTCCCTTCAAGAAGCCTTTCGCTAAGGCTGTTCTTGTGGAATTGGCAAAGGGATATTTGGAAGCCCATAGAGGGCTATGGTAAAAAAGGAAATATCTTCCGTTCAAAACGGGAAAGAAGCATTCTGAGAAACTGCTCTGTGTTCTGTAAATTCATCTCAGAGAGTTACATCTTTCCCTTCCGGAAGCCTTTCGCTAAGGCTGTTCTTGTGGAATTGTCAAAGGGATATTTTGAAGCCCATAGAGGGCTACGGTGAAAAAGGAAATATCTTCCGTTCAAAACTGGAAAGAAGTTTTCTGAGAAACTGCTCTGTGTTCTCTGAATTCATTTCACAGAGTTACATCTTTCCCTTCAAGAAGCCTTTCGCTAAGGCTGTTCTTGTGGAATTGGCAAAGGGATATTTGGAAGCCCATAGAGGGCTATGGTGAAAAAGGAAATATCTTCCGTTCAAAACTGGAAAGTAGCTTTCTGAGAAACTGCTCTGTGTTCTGTTAATTCATCTCACAGAGTTACATCTTTCCCTTCAAGAAGCCTTTCGCTAAGGCTGTTCTTCTGGAATTGGCAAAGGGATATTTGGAAGCCCAAAGAGGGCTATGGTGAAAAAGGAAATTTCTTCCATTCAAACTGGAAAGAAGCTTTCTGAGAAACTGCTCTGTGTTCTGTTATTTCATCTCACAGAGTTACATCTTTCCCTTCCAGATGCCTTTCGCTAAGGCTGTTCTTGTGGAATTGGCAAAGGGATACTTGGAAGCCCATAGAGGGCTATGGTGAAAAAGGAAATATCTTCCGTTCAAAACTGGAAAGAAGCTTTCTGAGATACTGCTCTGTGTTCTTTTAATTCATCTCACAGAGTTACATCTTTCCCTTTAAGGACCCTTTCGCTGAGGATGTTCTTGTGGAATTGGCAAAGGGATATTTGGAAGCCCTTAGAGGGCTACGGTGAAAAAGGAAATATCTTCCGTTCAAAACTGGAAAGAAGCTTTCTGAGAAACTGCTCTGTGTTCTGTGAATTCATCTCACACAGTTACATCGTTCCCTTCAAGAAGCCTTTCTCTAAGGCTGTTCTTGTGGAATTGGCAAAGGGATATTTGGAAACCCATAGTGGGCTATGGTGAAAAAGGTAATATCTTCCGTTCAAAACTGGAAAGAAGCTTTCTGAGAAACTGCTCTGTGTTCTGTTAATTCATCTCACAGAGTTACATCTTTCCCTTCCAGATGCCTTTCGCTAAGGCTGTTCTTGTGGAATTGGCAAAGGGATATTTGGAAGCCCATAGAGGGCTATGGTGAAAAAGGAAATATCTTCCGTTCAAAACTGGAAAGAAGTTTTCTGAGAAACTGCTC